>NC_136067.1:1871801392-1872216538 GCF_964261635.1 Lissotriton helveticus | reverse complement strand
GACTTATCTACATCTATTGACGTACCAGATGAACAGAAATCAGCCAAACACTGATTTCTTCCTAAAGTCCAAGACTTTTGCAGAGACTGGAGAATGATAAGTCTGTCTTATGCCATGCATATCAGCACTGTGATCCTTCACACATATAACCAAAACCATCACTCATTTTTCTTTGAGGGTGTTTGATACTCCTCACTTTCTCCATATCAATCTTGAACACATACAAAGTTGCACTTTTTATATTTGAAATAAAGAATATTGATTGCAGAGCAGCGACTGAATCTAGCTGTGTACTTCAAACTCCATCCTCATACTTTCTGGGTTTCTTCTCATTCATTTACATTCCGTTTTTATCTTATGACTACATCTACATCTTGTTCCTGTTGGTTTACTGAGTTTGGAACTACTATGCACCTGATAAGGTTCCTTCAAATATCTAGGTATTTTTCCTGTTCTCGCGGCTCTGTGCATAGCTTTATCTAAGGATAGTTATTTCACTCATAATAACTTCTCTCAAACATGCTGTTAATCAATTGATCTCTTATTATCTGTGCAAGCCCTTGAATCTAAAAGAAGTGTGTAAAACTGAAACATATAGCTCAATCGTTTCCTTAATTTTCATATGTGGTGTTTCTGAAAGGGAATACCAGATTGCTGCAAGTGTAAGAAAACAAGGGCCAACTTGAATGAGGGACTCTGGGCATGGAAAATAGTAAGAGGAATGTTAGACCTGACAGCCTTAGGGTGTGCTACCCTCCAACTTCTTGCCTACCTCCTCCACTGGTGAGCAGTGCTAAAGTGCTTGTGCTCTCTCCCCTAAACATGGTAATATTGGTTTATCCCCAATTGGCATATATTTTATTTACTTATAAATCCCTACTAAAGTGCACTACCTGTGTGCAGAGCCTGTAAATTAAATGCTACTAGTGGCTCTGCAGCACTTATTGTGCCATCCACTTAAGTAGCACGCTAAACATGTCTCAGGCCTGGCAAGATTAACCTCTTGCTAGGCCCAAACCCCCCCCTTCTCATGCATATGAATCACCCTAAGGTAGTCCCTTCACAAACCAGAGGGCAGGGTGCAATGTATTTAAAGGACAGGGCATGTACTTAAGTGTTACATGTTCTGTTAATGAAAACTCTCAAAATCTTTTTTCACTACTGCAAGATCTATCTTCCTCATAGGATAACATTGTGATTACCTTATTACATTCTATAAGTGCAATTCCGAATTGTGAAGAGATGGACTTTTCAAGTCTGTCGTCTTTAGAATCACAATTTAAAATCACAACTTATGGTGAAGTAGGATTTTAAATTGCAATTATGAAAATGCCTATTTTAGGAAGTTGGTATTTTCTAACTTACAAAAGTAAGTAAGTGTCCCACAAGAATAATTCTTAGAATTGGATCTTTACAGGGGCAGATGACTATTGAATCATCTATTGATTTATAGTGGTTCAGACAATTATTACAAGCAGATGAAATCAATCAAAGGTCACAACAGCAAATCATCGTGAAATAAAAATAAGAGTTACTCTGAAGATAAAAACATGAACAAATTTTATTATCTTATTTCGTACATTCAGTTCAGAGTAGCTGGGTTAAAATTTCACATGTACACAACAATTAAAAATTCACAGTTATTAAATGATCAATACAATTCTAAATGTTTACAATCAAAGGTTAAAAACCAGTCAAAATTAAAGTACAAATGAAAACAAGAAAACATTCGTCGACGCAGCGTTTCGGTGTCTTTCCTACTATGTACACCTTCTTCAGGACTGTTTTCTACAAGAAACGATATTTGCAATTAATATTAACAACCATTTTTAGTGACCACATGTTTGTTGACATTTGCGAGTAAAGCAATTATTTTGTCTGACATCCTCATGTATAAAAAAAATGTATTAACAATTTAAGGTAAATTGTGTTATGGTACTATATTCCATATGTGGGGCAAGCAATATCCTGTCTAGTCTTTATGATATGTGTCCATAATCTGCCCAACATGAAGGAATGGTCTGTTGCTAAATTTACAGAAAAAATCCTCCATAGAACAAAAGAATTTTTCATTATTTTTCAAAATTTTTCAAATTGGGCATCTATACAACAATACATTGTCTTGACATACCCCTATAAGTAAAAAGTCGAATGTAGATAACAACTTCTCTATGTAAAATCTAGAAAGACAATTCTTTTTATCATTGAATTCTTTCTTTGAATTTTTTGTCTCCGTCCAAAGTTAGATAACCTACAGATAGGAGAAATGGTGCATACACTTGTCAATCATTCACATATCCTATGTGGTAAATAGTTACCAAGCTCTTTATCGTCAGGGATATGTAAATCTTCAAGACCTACCCTATAATGAGGGAATATTCAAAATGGACGTCCGTCTGGGGGTGCCACCGAAGTATTTAGAAGAATATATATAACTCTAGGGTTAGACAAAATATATTGTGAAGTCACTATCCTTCTATTTCATATTCAACAACAAGACAAATAGTAATCATCATAGTAAGAAGAGCAGCGCTCCGCGTCGACTTGCCTTCAAGGAGAAATGAGCAGAACAGAAATAATAGTCTGTCGACAATTCGCTGAGAATGGCGACTGGCCTCCTTCTCTCACCCTCACTTTGTAATTTTCATTCTGAAACAGATAATGACATACCTTTCAGTTATGCAAAAAGGCATGTCTAATTACACTCTTACGTTCCATTTATTGACATCCATTCTGTCTGGCTCCTAACGTGTTCGTATTTTCTACATATGGTAAAAGCTATTCTATCCTTTGACGATATAGATTGTGGCCATATTGATTTGAATAGTGGTTTAAAATAATTAGAAAAAAAGATTTCATCAAAGTGTAAGAAAAGTGATACCTAAATGTTATATAACAATAATGATACATGAGGATAAATATTGTCTTACTAAGGTGGATGTTTGACATCTTTGGATATATAGTTTAGTGTCATTAAATTGTAGTACCTGGGCTTTGATAATATTTTATAATATTTGATATCTTTGGATATATAGTGTTATTAATTACAGCATCTGGGTTGTTATAATACTTTGTTTTAAAGAAAATGTATTTTCTTTGTTGTATCGTCAGGTGTGGTAATTTGATATTGTCACCCAGATTTACTAAGCATATAGAATATTCGATCAGAACTTATTAGGTTTACAATAGTCACCTGGTATTTTATGCTAGTAATATAGCCGCAATAAGATATCATACAAAAATAAATATGAGAAACCGGACGTATTTCAGTCCTGTTCAAAGATGGCGGTTAAATACTATTGTTATCGCCACTTTGAACATAACATCACCCCTACTTAAAATGGCGGCCAATACTAAACGCTATGACACAACAAACTATGAGAACTTTATGTAGGAGATCATGATATTGAATCGGGCGCCCTATGTCCATATGTAGATATTTGATTAATTTAGTTGTGTTTCAGAGTAATAATAACTGACGGTGTAAGTCACGTGACTTTCAGCGACCTTTAACCCGACCTAACACGTCATAAAAGCCGGAAATAACAAGGGTCATTTATTCCTGAAAAATATCGAGTTCCGTGTGGGTGCAGGGAGGCCGGCCTAATTATTGAAGGTAACCGCTAGGGAAATGCAGTGTAATGCGTAGTAGCTTCCCCGTTTTTAGCAAAGAGTGTTTTTAAAGCACCTAGCTATACTGTTAACATGTACGTAAAGATTACTTTCAGTATAGGCACCAACAGTGCATTCCAAATTTAGGGTTTAATAAAGATGGATATACTCGGTTTTTTCCACCAGGAAGCCAGCATATACTATTCAGAGCAATGTTTCGCCTAATCGGTGGTATTTTCCACGATATAATCAAGTGACAGCCTTAATACAAACGGGCAGCACACTTTGATGAAATCTTTTTTTCTAATTATTTTAAACCACTATTCAAATCAATATGGCCACAATCTATATCGTCAAAGGATAGAATAGCTTTTACCATATGTAGAAAATACGAACACGTTAGGAGCCAGACAGAATGGATGTCAATAAGATGAAACGTAATAAAACTGCTTAAGAGTGTAATTAGACATGCCTTTTTGCATAACTGAAAGGTATGTCATAATCTGTTTCAGAATGAAAATTACAAAGTGAGGGTGAGAGAAGGAGGCCAGTCGCCATTCTCAGCGAATTGTCGATAGACTATTATTTCTGTTCGGCTCATTTCTCCTTGAAGGCAAGTCGACGTGGAGCGCTGCTCTTCTTACTATGATGATTACTATTTGTCTTGTTGTTGAATATGAAATAGAAGGATAGTGACTTCACAATATATTTTATCTATCCCTAGTGTTATATATATACTTCTAAATACTTCGGTGGCACCCACAGACGGACGTCCATTTTGAATATTCCCTCATTTTACGGTAGGTCTTGAAGATTTACATATCCCTGACAATAAAGAGCTTGGTAACTATTTACCACATAGGATATGTGAAAGATTGACAAGTGTATGCACCATTTCTCCTATCTGTAGGTTATCTAACTTCGGACGGAGACAAATAATTCAAAGAAAGAATTCAATGATAAAAAGAATTGCCTTTCTAGATTTTACATAGAGAAGTTGTTATCTACATTCGACTTTTTACTTATAGAGGTATGTCAAGACAATGTATTGTTGTATAGATGCCCAATTTGAAATTTTTTGAAAAATAATGAAAAATTATTTTGTTCTATGGAGGATTTTTTCTGTAAATTTAGCAACAGACCATTCCTTCATGTTGGGCAGATTGTGGACACATATCATAAAGACTAGACAGGATATTGCTTGCCCTACATATGGAATATAGTACCATAACACAATTTACCTTAAATTGTTAATAAAAAGTTTTTTATACATGAGGATGTCAGACAAAATAATTGCTTTACTCGCAGATGTCAACAAACATGTGGTCACTAACAATGGTTGTTAATATTAATTGCAAATATCGTTTCTTGTAGAAAACAGTCCTGAAGAAGGTGTACATAGTAGGAAAGACACCGAAACGCTGCGTCAGCTAATGTTTTCTTGTTTTCATTTGTACTTTAATTTTGACTGGTTTTTAACCTTTGATTGTAAACATTTAGAATTGTATTGATCATTTAATAACTGTGAATTTCTAATAGTTGTGTACATGTGAAATTTTAACCCAGATACTCTGAACCGAATGTACGAAATAAGATAATAAAATTTGTTCATGTTTTTATCTTCAGAGTAACTCTTATTTTTATTTCACGATGATTTGCTGTTGTGACCTTTGATTGATTTCATCTGCTTGTAATAATTGTCTGAACCACTATAAATCAATAGATGATTCAATAGTCATCTGCCCCTGTAAAGATCCAATTCTAAGAATTATTCTTGTGGGACACTTACTTACTTTTGCACTTACTTACCCTGTCCCTATTGTAAAATAGTAGTGTTCCTCCTTTTTGTTTGTAAAAATATTTTCTAACTTAGCCATTTGGTGCATTCTACCTATCTCTGATACAAATCTGGGAAGGAGGGTGACAGCTGGGTTCTGTGTATTCCCCCTACACAGCTACACACACTGGGAGCTTATGTGTGACTTGTTGGGCCATTGTGGGAGGATGGAAGGGAGGAGATGGGGACAGCCTCACATTTACACCTGAATAGGCTGTGTCATGTCCCACACACAGAGTCCCCTGTAGTGAGTGTGGAGCCAGGGTATGAAGGAAGGACCTCTGTGCACTTCAAAGACTCCCCCACTTCAAAGTCACAACTAGGTATAAGCACTGGACCTCTGGCACCACCACTTCAGTACACTTCTGGTCCTGTGAACACTCTCCCAGGAAGAAGAAATGCTGTGTAGCTGAAGGACTGCCACTCTGCTGGACTGCTGCTTTAATGGACACCTGCCTTGCTGTGCTGCCCTGCTACCTGCTTTTCCCCTGCCTGGGTGAGAAGGACTGGACCTGCATTACTTGAACTCAGAGTAAATCCAAGGGCTTGCTGGCTGGCCTCCTGATCTGAAGTCTCAGGGACATAAAAGATGAGCAACGAACCTGCTTCGACTCCTGGACTCTGCCATCTGTGAGTCTGCCCTGCTAAACGGTGCCACCCCAGTGCTCGACCCTTGGAAGTGGACCTAGGGGGCTTGCTTTACCAAAACGCACATAACCTCTCTGGAACCGGTGCATCAGCACCGTTGCATGGATCTGAAGAGGGGCATCACCCATGTTTCCATGACCAGCCCCGGTGCATTGTCTCAGTTGCGTGGATCAACCAAACCATCGCCTTCAGAACCAGCACTGCGCGATGCCCGTGTCTTTGCTTTTCCATCAACAGCAGGCTCTGTCTGAGCCGACGCATTGTCATTGTCCACAATCATCCATGTGTTTGCCATACAAAACTAAAAGCTTTTTTTCAAAGAAACTTGTGTGTCTTAAAGAAAAAGGTACTGTTTTAAAATAATAAAAAATAATAAAAAAATGATTTCTGAGAAAACAAAAGGGGTTGCAGGCAGTGGTCCCAATGTGATTGCCAAAGGAGAAGGGGATCCAGGGGTCATCAAAAATTCCAGTAACTTTACAAAATACAGGGTTTTTAATCGCAAAATTGCTTTGTACATCTGGCCCCAACTGTACAGGTAAACTGTGGGACTGAGGTGAAGTAGCAAAGCTACCCCAGAGGCAGAGCGACCTAGCAGCTACAAAATGCAGCTTTATTCCACTCTGAGCTTTTTTCGCATGGACTACTTCAGAAAGAGCTCAACAGCAATGTACGTGATTTTAATAGTATCCTGGTTTGCCCCACTGAAGGAGTTTGAGAAAGAGGAAAGTAACAAAGTTTCAAGGTAAAATCTTTGTTTGACCGGTCTGACATGCTAGGCTTACCCTAGACCCGCTGAAGCATGATTGGCCTGCAATTGTGCCTAGAACCTGGCCTACCACAAACATTGGCTATGATTGAAGCTTTGTGTTTTCTTGGCGCCTTTTGCCACAAAAATACATATTTCGGGCTCCTCTTAGAACATTTTTATATTTTTTGTATCTTTCTGCTCTATAACATATTCTTTTTTTCTACATAGGTTTGGACATTCAATTGTGTTTTGTTCTTAAATTTAATATAGCACATTTCTCTGGGACCAAAGCAAATTAACAGGAGACTTTCTGACGTGCCCTCCTTATGACAAAGTCTGGTGTCCGAAAGCACAGCTGAGTTGCAGCATACACAGAAATCTTAACAATTAGTGGACTTTGCAGCATCATGGAGAATTATTCTAGGGAACATTCATCATTAAGTGGTTATCAAAGCAATTGAAAGAGGAATCGAAATGCAAATAAAACACAAAAATCATACGATTGATGACAAGCGAAATTCATAAAAAATTAAACAAACAAATGCACGATTAAATAAATAACGACGCAATAATTACTCTGACTTTCTTGTCATACAATAATAACAGACTCGCGTTACCTAATCATGAGGACTATTTTGAAGAGGCGTTCAGGGAGAACAAAAGGGTTCTGATTTCAACCCTTGTTGTCACTGGAGATGTCAGTTTATAGCTGTAGTGTGAAGAGCTGAAGCTTATCCGGCTGTATGTCTTACGCAAGATAGCACACCTTTGGGGTATGGAGGTAAACAAATGCAATATACCTTCCTGCTAAAGGCATGCTCTGAACCTCAGTCACAGTGCAGAAAATGATGCTGGAAACTGCGCTTAAAGCCGGCTAGTGCGTGTGTCACAACACCACTAATCTAGAGCTGCAGCCTGTTTCCATGTGCTGTGCGGTATGATTGATGTGCTGAGTAAAAGAGGCTGCAAAACGCATTACTCCTTAACATTTCAATAAGTAATGGAAAGAAACATAAGAGAGCACAATAATTGCGCCAAAGGGAAATAAGTGGGCTTGCAAAATGGAGCCTAATCTAATTTGACCATGTTCTTTAGACTGTCAGGGTGCAGCCGCAGTGTGAATGCTATAACAATGTTATTGAATGTGTTGGCAATCAGTAAATCCGACAGCATGGAGAGTAATTATCCAGAGAGTGCAGCAGCTCAGACTGTCTCCCTCTGAATCAGTGGGAAGGTGTGTGCCAGGACTGCTTCTGTTTTTTGCATACTCTTCTATGATGTAAGGAATCTTCCACTGGAAAATCCCCTCATAGCTGACTTATCTCGATTATGTAATGCTGTCTGTAGTTTGAAGCAGTGCTGGTCATGCCTAAGGTATGCACTACATTTGTTTTTTACATACTCCTTCCATCTTCTGAGTCATGGAGGCATGACTCCATGTCCCTGTAAAAGTACAACTATGTACCTTCCACTGGAGTGATGGACGAGGCAACCCCATTACTCATTTGTGGTTGAGGACTGCTTGCACACACCACTGATTTCAGTGCAAAGGAAGGGGAACATGATATTGGATGACGGTACCCTCAAATGAAACAAAGGTCTTTCACCAGCATTACCTCATATGTCATACTATGCATGACATCATCTATGTTACTGAGCATCAGCAGGGTTTCTATCGCCCAGGTGTGTAAGGAGGGAGGCTAAATGAGAGAACACTTGATAGTGGCTCGAATTATTATGAAAAGCAAAGGATAGATCACGTTCAATGACGTATACCTTTACATGTCTAGGACAGGTTTAATCTTTTGTAATTAAGATGATACAGGTTTGAATTCTGGAAAGAACAAGTCATACAAATGGTGTGCATTTGCATTTTAGTTTTAGCTGTGTGGTTTGACTTCACTTTTCAGGCTTAAGAACCTGCACATAGTCACCTGAATTCGCAAAGCTAAGATTGAAAGATCAATATTTACAGTGACAAAAGTCAACGGTCGAACTGAAAAAGTGAGAAGATTAAAAATAAGGGAATTTAATTAGGTTTGGAAAGCTGTCAATTAATTTGAATGTCAAATTTTCGAGTTTTTTTCCATTTCTCAAATAATACACTTTCTTTTGACAGCTACTTACAAATATTGTAAGGTAGCTTAAATCTAAACCGCAACAGTAACCCTAATGGTATGATTTACCCCCATACAGAAATGTATCAGCATAGCCTTAAACACAAAGAGGGGTATATTCACAAGAAAGGATGCATTGCTGCGCCCAGGCAGTGCTGCATTAAAATCTCTTGTGCCTGCGCGAAAAATCCTTACAACGCCATGGATATGCTGTATTTACAAAGTGGAACTTTGCTGTAGTTGGTCATTAAACTGACTCAACTACAGCAATGCATAAACAAACAGATGCAATGTGTCAGTTTTGACTGATGCAAGTAAAAACTTACCTTGCAATTCATTACATTGATCCGGCATGCCATGCATACAAGTGGGCATAGTGTACTTATGTGTACCACTGTGCCTACGTATGTTTGGCATAAGTCATTAATGGTATGTAATGTTTGATTTACTGTGTTACCTACCTTATGTGTGCACTTACCTGTTGAGGGGATGCAATTTGATGGCAGGTTACACTGTTTCAAGTAACTTCAGCTAGTCAAATTCCTCTGTAATAGCCAATGCTTCATTCCTAAGCCTGGGTTTTAGATACAAAGGAATTTTGATGCAGCTCAAGCTCAGCGGCCCATCTCCCGAAGATGCGTCACTTTGGGAAAAACTCATATATGCAACACACTAACCCTGGGAAGTCCCAGGGCAGGGAACTAGAGGCACAGGGCATTCAGGGTGAGCTGGCCTCCAACCTTAACATGTATACACAAAAGAAGCTACCCTGATTGAAAAATTACCCGGGTTTAAAAGTTACTCGGTAGAGTACCAGGCATCTCACAAAAAGTGAAGGACTGTCCTCACACACCACCAGGTGTCATGCTCCATCATTGGCAGTCCTTGCTCTCTAGAAACTCAGTTTGGAGACAGGCAGGCACTTCTAAATCTAAGTGGGGGCATGTGAAAGTGAGTGATTATTTAAAAACCAATGTAAATGCCAAAATGCATTTATTTCAACAGGCAACTACTTGGTATTAAAATGAAAGATGGGGAATTAGTACCCCATCACCATAGTGATTAAAGTCGTTGACATGTTTCCGCCCAAATGGACGAAGGGGTCCGCTGCATTCATCAGGACGGGAAAAAGAATGTGGGCTCATGTCATAAACCCCTGTCATTTTTCATTCAGGGTAGCTTCTTTTGTGTATAAACAAAAACTCATGTATGCCACTGCGTCAGTTTCACAGGGGATTTTAGGTGGGAATGCCTACCTTGCATATATTAAAACTTATGTGATGCAGCCGATTCTGATGAAGGAAAAAATTACACAGGCCAACGAAAAGTGACGCATCAGCCTAGATGTGTCACCTTGTAAATATGGAGCAATGACAGCACCGCCGCCGCATAAAATAAAATGATGGTGCGGCACCACAAGCTCCTTGTAAATAGGCCCTTTTACATGTAAGGGAAGAATATTATTCTGTGAGTGAGGGATGGTGGAGTTTTGCCTTTGTAAGTGGAATTTTCATTCTGTGTGAGCAAATCTGCTTCACATGGAAAGGTTTGAGCGGGTCTGTGGTACGATTCAAGGTCGGTTAATATTCAAACGCTTTAAAACACAAAAAAAACTTGCTAGGATTCAGAAATGTTTGCAGGTAGTTTTCTACCCTGAAAATGGTCGTAGATTTTCTCCTGTAACTGTGTGTGTGAAAATCAAGTTCCAGACTTTTAATGAGGAGGGAACACCCCGAAACTGAGGGGAGATTGGAGCGGATGGGAAGTAGTTTCATCATTGAAACACATCTTCCCAGGGGAGAAAAGTAAAAAAGCTACTAGAAAATGCAAGTGCACTTTTACATTGATGTTGGTTATTCAATTAAGTAGTCCTGTGACTCTTCAACAAAAATGTATCACTGAAAGTTGATTAAAAACTGGCTTTTTACTCAACATGTTGGCCCAAACCTAAGTGAATACATTTCAACTTTCAAAAAGCTGTTTTTAGGTCTCGCCTGCAAAAGCGCATGTGCTCTTGCTTGTGAGAGATATTGTATACAAGAAGGGGTTTGTAGCCCACCCACTGCTTAGCATTCATTGGATCCATTGATACTTTTATTTGCTGCCTTCTAATTGGCCAGCATGAACTGGTGTCCCTTTCTCTTCTTTCGGCAAAAGCGTGGATCAAGTGCCGACTGCTTCAGTGGATTGCTGTCCTTCCAGTGACTGCGCTGTGATTGAAGTACCACTTTTATTCTTCTTGTTCTCTGTCGTTTTTGTTGAACATCTTGCCATTTGTAGCTATGTTTTACTATGCTACACGCAGTTCATAGAAGCCTTTTTCTCCTTTGAAATGTAAATGTATATATATATATATATATATATATAATCCACATTTGTAAAGCGCACAATCACCCATAAGGGTCTCTAGGCGCTGGGGGCCGTCGGGAAGATTAAGCAAGCTATTGCCCAGAGTCACATGGTGCTGGGCTAATCTGCCACCAGTGCCAGGGATCGAACCGTGATCCCCAGATTCCAGAGTCAGTCGCCCTAGCCGCAGCGCCACAACTCTTGTATGCTTGTGGTGACAGCAGATGTTAGCTGCTTTTATTGTGAAAACAGATGTTTTCTGCTTCCAACTGTATTTTCCCTAAGACATGGACATCAGAACAATTGCTTTCTGTATGTGATCAGATTTTTTGCCAAATCTCGTATTGTATTTCTTTTTCATGCATGGGGAGATAATTCAGAAATGCAAAGGTGTTGTGCAAAGACCCAACAAGCATTGCACAAATCTAATAGGCTCGCCTTTGAGACTATTGGCTCTTCCATTGCCTTTTGTTCCTGCTGTACAGCACTGATTTGTAGCCATGCTGTATAGAAGAGTGACTGCTGGCTAAGAATAATAATAATTACGGACTATGATGCATCCAAGACTAAAGCACTTTAAAAATAAAAGCACATTAGCCCAGGCTGCATCAAAGTGTCTTTTAAAATTAGCCTTGGCCACACTTCAAAGCATCCACGCCACTGTACAGCATGGATACAAAACATTGCCAAACCCAAAAGCTCTCATAGGCGAGGCCTATTAGCTTTGCAAATGCTTGTTGACTTGAAAGAGTGTGTGGCAGGTCTTTCTGTCAACAATGAAAAGAAAGTGTTGAATGGAAGACTACTAACTTGTTTACCGTAATCATCTGATGGTCATTGCAAGCCTCTCACACGCAAGCAAAACTGTTTTCATTTACCTGCAAGATCAGTGGCAACAGGTGCTCTTGGAGACACGTGGGCCCTAACACCTCTGCTAGTACCAACCCCATATTAAAACGAGAAACCCACTGAGCCAACCTGGACCTCTCCTTGCGGTTTTCATTGCAGTTCTCACTTCAATTCTGAAAAAATATGAACAAATAGTACAAGCTACCATATAATTACCCCTTTTAACTGGGCACATTCCTTTGCATGTACCTTTGATGGGAACTCGTGAGCTGTAACAATGCTTTAAGACATTAGAGCCTGGTATAGTGCCTACAAAACGTTTCCTCCGCACCAACAAATCATGAATGTGCTGTTCACAATATTGTATTAACTATGGAAATATTGTGTGCACAAAATATACATATTTGTGCCATAGGAGAAGCAGTTTGTGACTAATATGTTATGACACTGTTCATAACATGGAAACCATAAACTGTATGCCAGGAGAAATAACACTGGTTTATGACACTGTGGCAGGAGATAGCATGCAATTCCTTGTTCCTGTGACATTTACTAGGATGTCTCAATTTGTGCCAAAAACCAAAATACCATGATAATTACTTGCACTGTGTACCTTGGTACATCTAATTGGTATTTAGTTGGGCGTCGACTGACATTAATAGCAGGGTAGTGCTACAACATTCCTCAGTCCTGATGGTAGTATGAAGGTCATTGTGCCAGCATGCAAAGAATGTTGCTCAGGTACCCACGAGAACTGCCCCTACTCTTAAGAGCTGTGATTCTTCTGCCAGCATTTTAGGAGTGCCACTCAAATAATCTATGGCTCATTAAAATGCCAGCAGTGCAGTTTATTTTGAGAAGGGTTGAATATTGTGCCAGGTTGTGCATAAGGTATTGGAACTGGTGATCCACTGAACCGTCAGCTTCATTTTCACATACCCAATAAAGCAGATATTGCCTTGTCACTTTCAACACTGTCTCCCTAAACCATCATGCCTGCTTCCCTATTGTCCTGGAAACGCACAGTGACAACCAATGCAGAAAAAGAATGGTGGGGCGGGTGGGTGGGGCCCTGGCAGGCATGGGGGGCACAGAGGGGGTACAAGGGTACGGGGGAACAAGCAAGAGGGTTAATAATAAAAAACAATAATAATAAAAGACTTACCTGGTGCTGCCGGCCACCTCGTGCTCCTCTGCTTCCAGTCATCACAGACTCCCCATCCAATCCATGCACTGCTCTCAAGCATGAGAGCAGCATGGGGATTGGCCTGAGTGGGCTGAATTAATGCTCGCTCAGGCACAGGGAGTCTATGCTGTTTCTCCAAACCGTCAGTGCAATACTGCGGACTCCCAAGAGGGCCACAACACCTAGATAAGAAGGTGTGTCATGCACTCATCAAAGGACAGAGAGAGAGAGCGAAAGAGAGAGAAAGATAGAGAGAGAGAGAGAGAGAGAGAGAGAGAGAGAGAGAGAGAAATAAAGGGAGAGAGAGAGAGAAAGAGAGGGAGAGAAAGAGAGAAAGAGAGGGAGGGCCAGCCAGAGTCCTTTAGGGAGTGACAAGTTAATCAGAAGAGGAGGAGTACAGTCCCCAGTCTAAATGCTGTGTCATTGGTGACCAAACAGAATAAAGCAGTCCATGTCGAGGTCCAGGGTGAGTGTTGCAGAGTTTATTTGGGGACAGTGGAAGGTGATGATGCAGAGGGCAGAACCAAGCAGAAACCGGCCATATGGTGGAGATGAATGCTACTGCGTCCTTCTTATCACAAAGGCAGATTCATCCACATCTTCGTCCTCTGCTGTTTCATGTGCCTCACATGTGGGTGGTGGTGTTCTGTCTCCTGCACTGTGTGGCAGTGATACCCCAGGGGCCGGAGGTGGTATGTCTGCCAAACTGTGTGGCACTGACACTTCAGGGGGCGAAGATGTGGATGAGTGGTAGCAGCAGCATTCATCAGCACCAGGCCTTGTGGCAGCAATGCCATGTGGAGGGTCTTTAGGGCATTGAGGAACCCAGCTACCTCTCGCTGGTGTGCAGGGGTGGCAGTCGCTCTTTCCGCCTGCGTCTGCTCCATGTTCTCCATGATCCTCCGCATGTGTCCTAACTCCCGGGTGACATTGCTGGTGCCACTCTGACTAGACAGTTATTCTTGTCTCTGAGTCAGGACTCCACCAATGTCAGCCATGGAACATTGGAGAGCATGGAGCGGATGGTGGGTGTCTGTTAGGGACTGTGAGTGGTCCTTGATGGGACTTAGACACCCACGTATGGCATCTAGTTTGGCTGCCATGCGGTCGAACGCCACCCACACCTGTTCAGCCAGCTTCTCCTGGCACCCCAACACACAGCGTTGGAAGGCCATGTGTTCTTCGTGGGGGTCCTGGGAGGCAGCCATGGTGGTGGGTGCTGCCTGCTGTGTGGTCTGTGCAGGGGGTGGGGTCTCCTCAATGCAGCTGGGCTGCCCTGCTCCTGGAGGTGGGTTGCTGAGGCTGTCCATGAGCTGTTAGAGGGCGTCGGGGTCGAAGGTGTGGTGGTCCTCTTCATCATCAGAGAAGAGAGATTCGGTCTGCTCTGCAGGAGGTGTTGGTTTTCCCTCTGCAGTGTGAAGGGGAGATGCAGTTTAACATTGTGTTCACATGTATGTTGACGCATTGTACATCTTTACATACAGACTGCATGACAGTGTACATTGTGACTGTTTGGGAGTAGATGCCTATTTGAGGCGGGACAGTGGACATTTCGACAACATCACGGATGTACGTTTGTACTTGTACATTGTCAACTCACAATTCCCTGCAATGCCAAATGTGATTGCCCAGTTTCTACACACAAGCGGCACCAGTTGTGTCCTCTGTTCTGTTGTGGACGTGTTGCGGTTTGTACCACATTGTTGTCAATGTTGATGTGCTCTGCATGTTATGTGTGTGCTGCATTTTGGGAGGGTCGCCCCTGCAGCTCTGATTTTGCTGCCCCTTATCCCTTTCATGCGGTGTGCCTTTGACTTCTGTGCTTATACAGTGCTGAGATGTTGCATACTTTGGTACATTGGTCTCTTGGTGAGAGTTGGGGGTCTGGGGCATGGTTTGTCTGCAGATGTGCAATACTTAATTGTGCATGTGTGCCATTGTGTCCACATCCCCCGTACCCCTAGTCCCTGGTCATTATTCACTCTGTTGCTGTTGTGTCAGATCATGTTGAATAGTGTCTGGTCCCCAAACTCCTGCCACCGTCTCCCCACTGATGACTGTGGATACCATTTCCTCCATCTCGTCCAGCTCCTCCCGTGGTGCTGGACTCCCACCTCCAGTCTGCATTGCTGCCTTCCAGTTGTTGGCGAGTTTCTGCTTGGTTTTGCGCTTCACATCATTCCAGCGCCTCTTGATCTCTTCCATTGTCCTCCTCAGCACTCTGACTACATTCACCTTATCCACGATGGACTGCCATATTCCATTTTTTGTTGCCAATGCACAGTGGAGGGAACGAACAGTAGTTGATGGTGTTCTACCACCTCTGTTATCAGGATCCTGTTTTCCTGTGACTGAACCACGTCTTCCTCTTCTTCTTGTCCTTGCCCTTCCCTGATCCCGAAGTCCCAGGCTGGTCCTCCTGGGGGGGACTTGTGGGGTTTTGGTTGTCCACTGTACTTGCTCCGGCTACCTCCACTGTGCTTCGCTGTTGTTTGGCTTTTGTTTGGATGTTTTTTCTACTTTTATAGTGATTTTTCCCACCTGACGAGTGTGACTTGCAGGCCTGGCGAAGATTATTGCTGATTTTTTTATCGGGGTTGGGCCCATCGTAACTTTTTGCGCGTTGGGGTTTACATTTTTATCGTCGTCCCGGTGACTTTATCGCGGACATTTGACTCGTTATCAGGAACATATCGCATGTTATCGCCGTGTTGTGAATAGGACATTAACACTGAGTTATTTTCCTGCGATAGACAGCGATATGAAACATTGTGATAACTGATTTTGGCGATGATTATCACATGTTCTTGAGAATATCCCCCTAAGTGTGCATAAGACTCCTCCTACCCCCTCCCCTTTGCTCCTCCCATGGCCATGCCCTACCCCTCCCTGCACACGCTGGCTCAGCAAGCAGCTGAAAAATAAAACAATAATAAAATATTGTTTTATTTCAGCTGCTGGCTCTCAGCAGTCGAGCAAAGCACCTCCGCCACTGCAGAGGAGCCGCCACTGGTAACGCATGTTACCATTTCCTAGCTATCATTCTAATCATTTGTACCATTAAAACAATGTTTACTGTGGCAGCACTAGCAAGAATCTCCCAATCAAACATTTTGCCAGGTAGCACAGAGCACTAAACAATACACCTGCACACACACACACACACACGCACACACACACACACATACACACGTGCACACGTCTACTAAGGGAGAAAAAAAGCCACATGCTTACATGTACAAAGTCACACAAGTTATCAGTCACAATGGTGCACACCCACGCAGGGAGAGAGTCAACTCAAGCATGCAGTCAGGAGCACGGATCGATAATTTACACATACAAATGTCATTTTAAAGTAATGATTCGGCTGAGTCTGGTGGCTCAGTGGACTAATGCGTCTACTGCAGGCGCCTGGGTTCGACATCATGGTCACAGGTTCAAATCCTGGTGGGTCCACTCAGCCTTTCATCCATCTGAAGTCGATAAAATGAGTACCATTGAGTTGGATAACAACAAACATCTGTTATTCAGCGCCAAGATACCCGTAGTGGTGAACATGCGCTTTACAAATACACCTGTTATGTTAAGTTATTCAACAATATCAACAGGAAGTCATGGAAATTAGTATTAGGATTGCCAAAGTTTAACAGCAAAAATACACGTGTGAATTTGCTGCAGCAATGGGAAGAAATTGAAAAAAGGTTTAAAGTGCAAGAACAAAAATATGTAGAGTTAGTGAATGCAAGCAGAAATGGCAATCAAAACATATATTCAAACGAAGAGATTACTAAGCAAGCATTAGGCATACAAATGGCGTTGGCTGTTGTACAGTGATTGCACATAAAGGCACACATGACACATTATCATATCCAAGTCACAAAGGCATCTATGCACACCCATGCAGCTATGCTGCAATATCCTCTTCTTGAAATATCCCATCATGCACACGTGAGTGAATGTCACAACTACAGACAATCACCATGGAGTTAAGGACGTGCACCCCAAAGCTCCTCGTATATTATCCAGACCTGAGCAGCAATACTCTCTGCAGAACACATCAACAATAAATGAAACTCCTTTTCATTTCCTACAATTAAAAACAGGTCTGTTTTTCCATAAATACTGGTTTTAAATAGAGTAACACATAATAATACAAAGGGAAGGAAGGCTGTTCTGTCTGAGTTAACCTATACATAGCTTTCAGAAAGATTCAGAAAGAAAGAATAATCTTAGCTCTTGGTTGGGGAAACAGCAAGTGGGTCCTTAAAGTAAGTGTAACACTGCATCACAACAGAGGGAACTGACATGCTTGGCTTTCTACCTTGTCCTTGCCTTCCTTACAAAAGAGGGGGAGACACACTCTGTTTTTCAATCAGTGCCTTACACTAGCATTAACCTCTAATAGCTGTGTAAGTGGATACCATGCAGCTTTTACTATGTGCCACATAATATTTCCAATCGCCAGAGCAGGTTTCAATTACCTTGAACAGGAGGCACAGTCCCACCTTGTTTCATAGTAAGGCATAATTGTCAATCATTCTAATCTGCTGCAATTAAATGCAAGCCATTAGGCTCAGTTGCCCCAGGAAGGACGAGGTAGGTTGGTTTAGCAATCTACGAATAATTTGCCATGTGGCAAACTGTTTCGAAAGCATCTGCTTCCTGGCCTGAACATTTCTGCAGGTGTTCTGATGCCTGTGTGCAAAAACATGAACAAGTGCGGTTTAAAGCTCTGAATCCAGGCGAGTGTTTAACGTGTGGAAACAATCGAGTTCTCTCGCATTCTCTCAAGTGAGATGCTGTTCATTTCTTCTAAGTGACCTACCTTTTTAAATGTTAGGGCGGTAACTTGCACACTATGGGAGAGATTTATCATAATTTGACGCAGCGCAATGCAACATGAAAATTTACTGTGCTGCGTCAAATGGAGAGAGCAGGAATGCACCAAATTTATGAACATAGGGGCCTATTATGATTGCGGTTTTCCCGCATCCTCCGGGCCCACGGAAGCCACCGCCGGCCCGGAGGGTGCGGGAAAACCACCGCGGAGCCTAGAAAGACCCACCGCCATATTAGGATGGCTGGTGGGTCTTGCATTCCGTCCGCAGCTTTTCCGCGGCGGTCGCCTTCCGACCGCGGTGGAAAAGCTTTAACATGGCTGGCGGTGTCTATCAGACACCGCCAGCCATATTAGGATGGTGTAAAATGTATGCTTTTCCACGGCAGCTTTTCCGCCGTGGAAAAGCATATGGACCTTCACTTCGGGGGTCTGTTGCGGGCCCCTTGGGTGAAGGGGGGTGGGGGGTGCACATGGGGGGTACCTGTGGTACCCCCCCTGCATTTGCATGAACAAAGCAGCAGGCACCGCGCGGTGCCTGCCGCTTTGTGCACCCAAATGCGATGCAGGGATTTTTAACATTGCGGCGGGTGCAGCTTGAAGCTGCACCCGCCGCAATGTTAAAGATAGAGGATGTGACCGCCACCCTGGCGGTCACATCCTAATCTGCACGGAGGGAACGCCGCTGCCCATGCGGACGTTCCCTCCTACTCTGGGGTCGCGGACGGACTCAAGTCTGTCTGCGATCCTAATCGACCCCATAGTGTGCAATCCTGCTTTTTATCTGGCTGGCGCACTGTGCTGCCTAGCACTGATGCAGGCCCCCCTGCGTCAGGGTGCAAGGGTGCCTGCACTGTAGGCAGGATTGTTTTTGTGCATGAAGAAACATCTTTCTGCACAAAAACAATCGTTAGAGGTGTTTTACCCTTTCTAAGTTTGCTGCAGAAAGCAGCACATTAACAAAGAGGGAAAACAAGGAGAAGTAACGATATTTCTCCACATTGCCCCTGTATTGGGATGGTATAATGTTTTGTCACATTCTCAGGTTTACCTGTCTTCATAAATCAGGGAATGCGCCTAGTGCCATAGGTGGATGCATGAGAACACCGACTCTCCACCCTTGTAATGCCTTCCTGGCACATGCGTAACTCCAGATTTACCAAAAAAAGCAGGGCCATGCAAGGTGTCTTTGCGTGGCTTCAAATCTGACTTAAGGATTGCGCTGCACTTGTGTCAACCTGCTTGACGCAAGGGTAACACAATCCTATGATAAATCTGGGTCAATAGGGTTTACAGATCTGATTATGAACAGTAGGTCATGGAAAAATTGCACTGCTGCTCTCAATAGCTTGAAGCATTAAAAGAGGAATCAATCATATTAAACTATATTAATTAACAAAATGACTTAACAACATCTTGCTTTCACATCTGAAGCATGTTTGTGAAGTCATTTGCTCTTTTTGTGTGCTCCCTGAATCTTCAGCTCACTTCCAAGTCAATATCTATTGCCATCTCCCCCTTAATTCCTGAAAGCCAGAATAGTCTCATTTTAGATCCTCCATTACACCAACCCGATGCGAATTTGCAAATGTTGGGCCTGATTACGATCTTATTGGATTGGACGCTCTGTCACAAATGTAATGGATGTCACAAATGTAATGGATGTCACAAATGTAATGGATGTCACAAATGTAATGGATATCCCGTCTACCATATTACAAGTTACACAGAATGTTATGGAATTGTAATTTGTGAAGGAGTAACCCTGTCCTCTGAAGTTGTAATCAGGCCCTTTGCCTCAGATGAATTTGATGTACTCTGAATACTATGATTACGCACCCTAGGTTGCACATTTTTCTGCATGGGGTTTTTCACATGAAACTCAGGACTTTCAGAACCCTTTTAAGTTTTTGAAGAAACAAAAGATTACCAACATCTACCCAGTTAAGCAAACCAGTTTTAACGGCACATAGATTTCATCGCCAGTTACCATTCAGTGAATGTTGCAAATATGTGGCCAAAAACGAATCCAGGGGAATTTAAAGTGTCAAACTCTTCAAACTACACGTAACCCAAAAATTGTATTCTATGCAAACCTTTGCGTGAATAATAGAAACTTCGCACACCCCTATGCTGTACAAGATACTCGACAGCTCTACAGGCTCTGCTGCTCAAGTTCTACTGCAGTTTACTACTATACCTACTCTTTTGTGCATAGGGCTCTGGAACTACTTGACTAGGAGAATCTTTAAAAACACTTTTATTTATAAGTGCAAAGAATTTAATCTTCAGCATTTTAAAAATACTTTGGAAAAGTTCAGGAAGACAAACCAGAAATATCTAGAAGGCACTCATATTTAACTGAATGCTGCAGCGTAAAAAAATGTAGGTCAAAGGTCCCATAAGTGTACCCAACACATCTTCACTGCATGAAACTAGCACTTAACCTCATCCCGGCATAGAGAAGTTCCTCCCCTGTGAGGTTTGAATTAGGCGCAGTGATGTTAGTGGGCCATGTAGCCCTCTTGCTGTGCCCATTAAAATGTTATTCTAACCTCTTTTTGAGGGATCACTTATTAGATCACAGTCAAAAACTCGAGAAGAGTTAGCATGAGTCTCCACTGAATTTGCTACCACACTGGAGTTGATAGTTGCTTTTTGGAAGGGTGGTAGCTGCTTATTCATTACTAAATACATTTACATTCACTGTAAAACAATTCAGTTTAACAATATTCACACAAAAAGTGTGATTGATCAATTGTTAGAATTTCTGTTTGAGCCTGCAGAGTGTAGATGTAAATCTTGATATGTGCTTAAGGTTTACAATTTTAGCTATGGAGAGTTTGGCTGGCCAGCATGCATTGCCTTTAACTTTTAGAGTGGCTTTTGTTGGTGGTGTTGTCCATAATGATAATGATTAAGACAGCTTCAAAAATATCACCAACACTGTGGTGTTCTAGCAGGTAGCCTATTTTGGAGTTAGCCTTGGGCATCAAAACCACTCCCCTGGACATGTGAGAGGGCTTTGTCCAGAGGTGCCCAAAACAAAGTTTCAAGGACTGGTTGGTTCCATGGGGGAGGACCAGGAGGGGGGCCTGGTCTGTACCGGGATGCCATCACCTGAGGGGGATCTCAAGGTGTCACTTGAGCTGGGGAGACTGCTGTAACCAGCATTCCACCAGCTCTGGTGTCTGGTAGTACCTATCTAGTTTGGAGAGAGCATGAGTCCAGACATAGGGGTGAGGGGAGGTTTAGTCCCCAGTTGAAGGACCAATGGGTCAGGGGTTGCCTGCTCTGAGGTCGGAGCATCCCAGAACTGGCCCTGGTGAGGCCACTTCTGGCCTGTGGGGGTCTTCATGCTCTGTCAGGTGGACAGGAGTCTGAAGACCTGCACCAGACAGACTCTTACACAACTCCAGAGGAGTGTATTTTCCGCTATGGGGGAGGGGTTGGTGTACTCCTCCAGAGGTCCTGGGTTGCCAGGCACAGGTCCAGCCTAAGGGTACAGACCCTGAGTAGGAGGGCCAGGTTCTGAGTGTCCCCCCTGACCTGGAAGAAGGGGCGACTGCTAACAGTGCACCTACTGGGTCGTCTTCTGTAGGCACTGCTCCAGGTGGGACGGTGCAGGGCCCCAGGAGGGGCAGGAAGAGGGCAGCCTTATCCTTGACTCCTGCCCAGTCTAAGGGTACAGATCCTAGGCTGGGATCCAAGTTGCAGGATAGAACCCCTGAACTGATTGTTAAATTGTGCAGGACACCTACCACAGGTGCCCTGACAGTTCTGGAAGTGGGTACGGAGCCAGGTGGGGGGGTACAGAGCCTCAAGGAGGAGGACCAGGTGTGGGAGAGCCCATCCCAGTCCCCTTTCCAGTCTCAGGGTACAGACCCTAGGCTGGTGGGTCAGTGTCAGGATGTCATCCCTAACCTGACAGGAGGGAAAGGGGACAAATTGTGCCAGGAACCTCGGGCAACTGCCCCCAACTCTCTGACACCACAGAGGTTTGAGTGTCCTGAAAAGCATAAGGCATGGACCTCATCACTGACAACTGTCAGTGGCCACCGTGGCTTGCTGTCCTGGTGGACAGAGTGGCCCCGGGGGGGACAGAAGTCACACTCCGGGGGTGGCCTGGGCCACACCAATGTGTTGGCCTTGTGGGTAATATCTACCTGCTGGGACACACCTGTGAGCAAGCTAAGGTTAGGTGCTGCACAAAGAGTGTCTACAGGTGAGGAGAAGGGTTCCCCATGAGTTAGCTTAGTGGGCCCTGACAGTATGAACAGAGAGATCCAACTGGGTTTAGCAAGGCGTAGAGCCAGAACATGCCCCCGCTGTGTGGGCCAGGCCTAGGTTTTATCTCCTCAACCAGGGAAGTCCATCAAGGGATTGCTTAGTCTACCCTGGCATTAGGCTGAAAGGGGGTTGTGTTAGACCTGGCTTTTCCTGCGGGTTTATCCCCAGACGTTTTGCTTTTGGGCCTGCTGTTTCTGACATATTTTTGTTGGTTTTATGACTCTGGGCACTTTACCACAGCTGATCAGTGCTAAAGTGCATATGCTCTCCCTATAAATTGTTATGATGGATTGGTGATTCAACAAGTGGCATATTTGGTTTACTGTTAAGTCCCTAATACGGTGCACTGTGGGTGCCCAGGGCCTGTAACCCAAATTCTGCTAGAGGGCTTGCAGCACTGATTGTGCCACCCACACAAGCAGGCTTTCAAAGGTAACTCAGACCTGCCACTGCAGTGTCTGTATACAGTTCAGTACAGCCATGTCAACCTGGCAAGTGCACCTACTTGCCAGGCCCTACCTTTACCTTTTTTAACATATGAGCACTCCTAAGGTAGGCACTGGGTACCCCGTGGGCAGGGTTCAATGTATGTGAAAGGTAGGACATGTCCTGATGTGTGTGGCATGTCCTGATAGTAAAATCCTGCCAATTTCGTTTTTCATTATTGAAAGGCTATCTGTCCCTCGGATAGAATGGGAGTTTAGTTATAACATCTTATAAATATAAATTCCCATTCGGACCAGATAGGAAAGTATAGTTCAGTATACCAGGACTCAGAATATAAAAATGCATCTTTTAGTAAAGATGATTTATAGGTGGAGCCTGAGCCAGCGTGCATGTGCTGCTCTGCGAGACTTCTTGTAAGTACTCTAAACTACTCCATTTGGGTCTGACTCCTCCTACACATAGGATTGGCTTCTATGTGTGTCTTTCAATAATGAAAGCACGCAAATAGTAAAAGGTGGGCGCATGTCCCACCTTCTTTTTTAATGTTCACACCCACAGTGTTTTGCTCTCGGAAGTGAGCAGCAGCGCGCAGGGTGGCAGCTGCATTCCTCGTTCTATTTCCTTGCTGTGAACAGCTGTTCACGCACGTTCGAGTGATTCCCTCGGTCAGTTGTGTTTTGCTCTCGGGCGCGAGCCTTCCTTTCCGCAAACATGCAGGACTGCTCTAGCTTAGATCCTCCAAACTCAACTTTTAATTGCATGCTAAAACACAGGCCTGGAGATTCATGCAAAGAAAAAAACAATTGCACTCAACTTGGCTACATTTATAGCATTCATTTCAGCTGCCCTTAGACACCTCAGCGATGCTGTGCACTGAGTCTAAAGTACAAGTATCCACATATTATCACACATTTCTTCACTGTTATGTGCGCCACTTTTCAGACATTCTACACTGTATGTTTATTTATGTCACATGGCCCAAAGTGTGTTGACAAATACAAATATTAATTTATTGCTACAGCACAGTGCGTTTTCGTGCTCAAGGGCTGAAACAAATGTCCCTCCATCTTGTTCTCTAGGTCACCAGTAGGAGTAAAACTCACCGAGTGTGATTAAGAAAGAGGGAGCCGCAAAATTCACCACCACGCACCCCACATAAGCATGAGAGTTTCAACCCCCCCAAATGTGACCCGTGGAATGGGGCACATGACACAAACTCCGGATCAGCATCATAGAAGCATCATAGAAGCAATCATCTGCACGGAAATGTCTGACAGAGTTACACAGCATCATACACCAAGGGCCTGTATGTTCACTCTACTAGCCGCTGAGATTGTGTCAGTTTGGTTTCTCCGTGAGGTTCTTTCGGTCATGTTAGCTAATAACTGCACACGTGGAGCCCAGTTTATTATAGCCACTGGCCTACAAACTATTATCAAAGTCATCAGCTGCATGTAAAGGGCATAGTATGGCTGGAGTCATCGTGACTGAGCTGGCCTGTACTGTTGTGATGCTCGCTCTCTCACTCACACTAGTGCCAAAGCTAAACACTTATAAGGTCCCAAAGGTGAGACCTATTAGCTATGCCAATGCTTGTTATATTGTGTGTTTGAAAATACTACTTTTCCATTAATGACTTGGAAGAAAAATATAGCAGAATAAAATGTTGTGTAAATAGGTGTAAATATGTAAAGATGTAAATAGTAAAGTCAACTCAAAGGAATTCAATAATGAGAACAGGGTACAGATGTTATACAAATGTAAGAATAATGGCATAATGTAAATATGTATTATCTGATTTCCAATAAAAAAAAGAAAAATAAAGAAAATACCACTTTTAGAAAGTGAATATTTTCTTGCTTAGCCATCCTGTGTGCCTCTGCTGGTTTGTGTATTTACTGCCTGGCTTTGGAGTGACAGAGTCTTGGGATGTGCATTTTCTCAGATGCCCACCGGGGCGGGGAGTTGATGTGTGTCCTGCCTTTTCCTGAATGAGTCAGGGCTGGGCTGAATAGACCTGGGCTACATTCAGAGTAGGGGGAGGAGTTCTCACTAGCACCAGAATAGGCCCTGTTTGCCTTACACAATGCTGTCTCCACCTCCAGCCGGGCAGCTGCTCCAGAGAGGACAGTACTGGTTTTGGCTGGGCAAAGAGCTTCTCTGCCACCAGAGAACAAAGGAATTTGTGCTATAAAAATTGGGGCCCAGACCCTGAATTTTAGATTACCTCTGAACTGAGGAACCTGCCAGGAAGAAGAATCGGGAAAGCTGAAGGAGAAGTACTGCCTCTGTGCTATGTGCTGTTGGGGTTGACCTGAAGTGACTGCTTCTGTCTTGGGTAGGGAAAAGACTGGACTGTGCTTTCATCATCCGGCTGTTAGAGTTTTCTCCAAGGGCTTGAAGTGGAGCTTGCCTCCTGTAGAAAAGACTTCAAAGATCCCTTCTGGGAAATCAAGAGGAACCTCTACCAAGGAGAAGAGCTGGAGAAACTGAGGAGGAAGACTGCTCCTGTGCTATTTGCTGTCTGGGGGTTGGCCTGCAGGGGCTACTTTCTACCAAGGAAAGGGAAAAAGGACTTTCCTGTTTGCTGTGTCCCCTGCTTGAGGAAGATATCCAAGGGCTTGAACTAGAGCTTGCCTCCTGTTCTGAAGTCTCAGGGACACAAATACTTCACCCCAGCTCCCCTGAACTTCCTTGCTGGGAGTTCTGACCTGCCAAGAGGTACCTGTAGCTTGTCTGAGCCTCTGGAGGTTGTTCTGGCTGTTGGGAGCTGGAAAAGCAACGCAACAACAAGAAGCGTGACGCATTCACACCAGTTTCTGGCACATCGCTGAAGAAATCGTCGTAGCGCCTGCCCGTGGCACGAGAGATCGCTGCACGCCACAATGAGTGCACCGAACTCTGAAGTCCGAGATCACCACACCAATTCCAATGCAAGCCCTGCTGTGCGGCTCAAAGAACCCATGCATCATCCCGGATAGTCACATTGCATTGAGGCTCCAGGTCTGTCTCATCGTTGGAAGACACAGTAAGAAACTGACGCATCACCTTACCACACAGTAAGAAACCGACATATCATCTCCTCTCCGGTAAGCAACCGATGCATCACCTTCCCTGTGCAGCAGTAAGGAACCGACGCATCACATCTCCTAGAGCAAGAAACCGACGCATCACCTTCCCTGAGTGTAAGGAATGGACACATCACCTTCCCTGCGGCCCTTTTTGTTTGGAGTGCGCTACGCATTCAAGGTACTTTGGGTGGAAAGTGTTGCATCTGTGATTTGCTTTGAACTGAACCATTTCTACCATTTTAAAGTCATATTTTTATTACTGTAGTGTGGATTTTTGTTGTTTGGTCTTGTTTGGTATAGATAAAGATGACTTATTTTTCTAAACTGGTTTGGTGTCCTTTTGTAGTGTTTTCACTGTATTACTGTATGTGTTCCCAAATGCTTTACATGCTACCTCTGAGATCAGCCTGTCTGCTTGTGCCAAGCTACCAAGGGGGTGAGCAGGGGTTATTTTAGAAGTGTATCCGCCTTACCCTGACAAGAAAAAAGGGTCCCTACTTGGACAAAGGTACCTACCACTGCCAACTAGAGAGCTCAATTTCTAACAAGTTCTATTGTATCCAAATTTCTATATCATAGCACGTTTTATGGGTACAATCATTTCTACAGTTTTCAGAACACGCTGGGTAAGTAGGAAGGGCCTTCCAACACCACATTACCAATGCTATGCAGTAATGGTGCTGTGTGAAGAAGTCTGTGAATATTAATATCTATTATCTACCCCCGATAAATCCATATTGTGGTATAAAGGATAATTCATCTATTGAGAGAAGACACCTCCGCTCCGCCCAGCTTTCCCTGGCTACCATCTCATGAATCCGCAAGACGAGAACTGGAGGAATGTCCTTCTTCTACCTCATATCCAAGTCATGTAACACCCTGCCCATCCACCTCAGGAAATCACCCTTGCTGATGCAATTCAGGAAGGACCTCAACACCTGCTGACATGACAGGTCGACCTACTGTCCCACCTTAACCCCTAAGAGCCTACTTTTTGCCTTTGGGATAAAATGAGACGTCTGTGCCTTAGACCAGAGGTAAGAGGCCATACCAGGATTATCGAAAGGCATGGAAGGATTTGCAGCAGCTTTATTGGGCAGATCACTGCTCCCTACTCATTCCTACTTCAATAGTATAAAAACATTGAGGGGCTTGGTAGCATTGCCTGAGTGCCAGTGCCTAATTTGAGCCATTTTTTACCAGTGGGGAACTCCGGCACTCATTCTTGAGGACCAGCACATATTTTTCCACATCAAGTGTTTACTGAGACCAGAGAGGGAAAGCACACAAAGGGGAAAGATGGAGGAAGGGAAAGATGGAAAACCCATCACAAAAGGAGAAAGCAGGGAACTGCAAGAGTAAGATAAAGGGTCAGGGACTGTCTGTTAGTGAATTAAAAGGCTTGAAGTGTATTTAGGACTGTGCAGCCTTTGTATTTGACACAGTAACACTTAATTGCACCGATCACTGGCTTCTGAGCAGAATTGTGGGCAGAAACACCCATTCTTGTACAAATTCAATCAATCAGTGTGCCTGCATTGCAGGAATGATTGTGTTTGTTCAAGAAGGGACATCTTCCTGCACAAAAGCAATCACTAATGGCATTTAGCAAAAAACGAGGAGAAATAAAAGTATTTCTCCTTGTGCGCCACTTTAAAGCCTGCGCTGAAAAGGCGTTGAAAGTTTACGGCGCTGAGTCAGATTTATGAATCCTTGTAAATCTGGGGCTGTGTCAAAAAGCAATGGGTGTTGTGTGGGAACACGCACAGCACCACCCAAGGCACGCCACTTTGATACAGGGTACTGCGTGAAAGAGAGTCACATCCATACTAATATTATAAAGAGAGAGCCCAAACCTTTGAGGCGGGTAATCTCAGTAACCACAGCACCAATCACAACACCCAATACAGCGTTGGAAAGGGCAGTTGGAGCAGAAGGACATAGGCTATGCAGGCGGCCACCATATAGATTTATTTATTTATTGCTTTTATAAATTGTTTTTATTAACTTTTCAAGAAACAATGGTGTTCATCACAATCATACAGTGCAAGACATACAATTGTACCGTAGGACACCATATACATATAAAAGGTAAAAGAACCATGCCAGCAAAGTAGCCCCTTGTGGGCGTGTCTGCGTTGTGCTGTGGGTGTGGGCTGGGGGCGTGACTAACGCTGGGGGCGTGTGGTACAGCCATCACATCGTGGGCTGTGGGCGTGTGCTGGGGGCGTGACAAACACTGGGGGCATGTGTCCGCCCTTCATGCCATGTGAGTCGTACATACAAGCACTAATTACGTTGCTGCGCAGCATCAAGGGGCATGCTGGGGGCGTGACAAACGCTGGGGGCGTGTGTCCGGCCTTCATGCCATGTGAATGCAATTGCGTCGCATCAAGGGG
This sequence comes from Lissotriton helveticus, assembly GCF_964261635.1. Lineage (NCBI taxonomy): Eukaryota > Metazoa > Chordata > Amphibia > Caudata > Salamandridae > Lissotriton > Lissotriton helveticus. Next base: position 1,872,188,145 of record NC_136067.1, on the reverse strand, counting down.
CACGCTGGGGGCGTGAGAAACACTGGGGGCGTGTGCTACGTTCCGCCCTTCATGCCATGTGGGTCGTACATTAATCAGAAGATCGTCTGCTGTGGCCATGTGCTGGGGGCATGACAAACGCGTTCAGCTGGAGGCCTGGTAAGTAACATTACTGCAGCCTCTCCTGCGCGCTGTTACTGAACTCTCTCATTCAACGAAATTAGACGTGCCTGCTACCATCAACCAGGGCTCTAGCCAGGCTCAGGCGGCGGATCAGTACACTAATTACACGCGCCTGATAACATCAACCAGGGCTGCAGCTGGGCCTCAAGCGGGGGAGCACGCGCCTGCTAACATCAAACAGGCCTGCATCTGGGCCTCAAGCGGGGGAACACACAAATGAGCGTGTCTGCGGAGACAATTACTGCAGCCTCTCCTACTCGCTGTCACTGAACTCTCTCATTAAATGGATTTACCCGCGGCTGATAACTCTCTCATTCAACGACATTACACACGCCTGCTAACATCAACCAGGGCTGTAGCCGGGCTCAGGCAGCGGAACACTACACCAATTACACGCGCCTGCTAACATCAACCAGGGCTGCAGCTGGCCCTTCTCCGTCCCTATTCTAATGAAACAAAAAATGTTGTCTACCGCGAGATTTTAAAATAAATTGACCTTGCCAAATAATCACATTACACTCAGTCTATTTCATACCCGGACAACGTCGAGACGGGCTGCTAGTTTATAATAAAGTGGCTTTGCATGGCCTTATAAATATGGGCTAGCACACAGCGCCACCAGAGCATAAAAAAAATTACGCTCTAGTGGCGCTGGGGGTTTGTAAATATGCTCATTGGTTTCTGGCATGCAAATGCTCACCAGGCGCGCCTGACAATTTTTATTTGCCGCCATGCACAGTACGAGGGCTAAACTAATTGGGGGATGTCGGATGGGGTATGGCACGATCACCCCTACCGCTGAATGGGTAGTGAACAACACTACAAGGCCCTTTCTTTGGAGAAAACCAGTGGACAAAACAGGACTCAAATGGGAGGTGGGAGAAGCGATTCGTGGGTACTAGACAGATTTACCTTCCATGGGATGTCGAATCACTGTGGTGTGTGGAGCCTGACCCAGTACTCACAGCACAATCCTCCCAGTGAATGACCTTGGCTGGGCCTGACTGGCCGTAGCGAGCATCGGGCATTTTTCTGGGAGGCTGGAAGAGTGGGGGCCGGTTTTGCCACTGTTTGGGCTGTTTTTTTGTTTCTGGGGGCCAGTTTTGGAGCTGTCCAGCAATATCAGCCCCAAGTAAAAAATCAGCAGTGATTCACACTTGCACCACCGCCCCCCCTCCTGGGGCGGGGTCGGCTGGTCCTAAAAAATTGCCAGGGTTGCTCTGGGTTTCCAGTCCGGCCATGGACCTTGGTTCCTGTAGTAGCGGTCTAGTGTTCCGTCCCCGGAACAGGAAGGGGAGTGACAGGAAACGGAAGGCGGCCATGTTAGGTTGTTGGCGCCGACCGTTGTAAGAGTCGGAAGCTCCCGGCGCTCCGGGAATAAAGGCTATCAATTACAAATGCTACTTCGTCTGGGTATTCATTAACCATTTTACAATGGCGACGATAGATGGGATATAAATCCACAAGCACACTACCGACGACGCTACATCACGCATCGGGCGTGAGCAAACAGCCGATACACACCGGAGCGCGGCAGAGGAGCCGTCAAGAGGCTGACAAAAGAGCGCAAAACACACGCAGGCGTTCCAGAAGGTAAAAGGAGGCACCCGACCCTAAATACATAAGCGGCAGAGAAAAAAAAAACAATAAACACCCAGAAATACCTCCTGCATAATCACGACCTGGGGGCAGCACACCTCAGCGCTGGGCGACGCAAAGCACATGCGGAGCAAGCAGGGGCACAGCAAGGACCAACCCATCCCCGCCGCAGTGCATAGCGCCAGGCATCCTGGCGGAACAGCAGAGGTCGGCAGAAGCAACAAGCTCGGCGCGCCAGTTAAATGAAGACAGCCACACAGAGCAATACAGTCTAACAGGGACAGTGCAAGAGGAAGAGAGCGACGAGGGTCGCAGTGTAGAGGACACAGACAGGCAGCACACGCCTGGGAGTCCCCCAGGAAGGGCAAGCCACACAGCGCCAAACAGGAGAAACGCGTCCAACATGGCGTCCCAGTCTACATCCCTCACTCAACTGGTCCCGTTTCTGACGAAAGGTGGCGAACCGGAAATGAAATGGGAGGACTGGAAGAGGTACTTCCTTAATTATCTAGAGGCACTAGAAGAAGAAGGTGATACTCCGTTCTTGAGCAAAAGAAAAAAGAAGATTCTGTTGCACAATTTAGGTCCTGAGGGGATCAGAGTATATGACACCATCGTGAAAGGTGAGAGGGTTGCCACGGACATGGACGTGTTCGCTCACGCCATTGCTGACCTAGATGCACACTACAGGCTGGTAGTATGCGTTGCTATCGACAGGTACAATTTCTTTCAGAGGAAGCAGAAGAGCGGCGAGACAGTGGACGAGTATGTCGTAGCTTTACGGAAATTAGCCCTCACGTGCAAATTTGGCACGTTGCACGACAAACTAATCAGGGACCAAATAATCATGCACACACCCAGCTCCCACATACAGGAGAAGTTGTGGGTAAATGGAGATGCCCCACTCAAAGAAATTTGGGGGATGGTCAAGAAGGCGGAATTGTCACGGCGTTGCGCACAAGCTGCCAAGAAGGAAGCAGGAGAGTCGCAAACTGTCTGCAGGATAATGACACAGTCGAGAAATGAACGGCCGAGGCAAAAGGACGTGCACAGGAATCAGGAAGGTGGAAGATCCAACAGTAACTACAAAAACCAGAAAGACAACAGGACTAACAAAGGAGGCAGGCCAAGCTGCTACAGGTGTGGTAGCACTGCACATCTAGGGAATGACAAGGCGTGCCCCGCGTTCAGGGCGAAATGCTCATACTGCAGCATTTTTGGACACTACGAAAAGGTGTGTCGCCGAAAACCAAAAAACGCGATGGTGAGGTACATGGACCAGGAACGTGAAGAAGACGTTAGCGACCAGGAAGGCGCTGAGGAGGAGGTGGAGTTCCTATACATAGATGTCCAGGTATTGGAAATGGATGGTTCAGATACAGATAGACCCAGACTGAACATGCACATCGGCGGAGTACCAATGGAGATGATTGCTGACAGAGGGGCACCCATATCCATCATACAAAGACAAGTTTGGGAGGAAAAGTTCACGCCCAAGATCAAAGAGACGCTTCAACCGATGGATTTGAGACCAGTCACATATACAGGACAAAAGATCCCCATGTTGGGGTACTGCCCTCTCCTCTTCGAGTTCAGAGGCCGCCACGCCAGCTGTAAGCTATACGTCGCAGAGAAGGGCCCCTCGGTCCTGAGTTGGAAGGACCAAGGTGCACTGGGAATCCAACTCAACCCGGGAGGCATCGAAAAAATCCTACTGATGGACATGGATCAAGTGGAAGATGTTGGAGTGTGGCAGAAGGCATACCCCAAGGTATTCAACGGCCAGATTGGCGAGCTAGGAAAATATAACCATATCATAAAGCTTAAAGACGGAGCGAAACCTGTAGTGCACAAGGTGAGGAACATCCCGTTCCGCTGTAGGGATGCTGTGCAGACTGAACTAGAAAGGCTAGAAAAAGAAGGAGTGATCAGAGCCATAGAGAGTGCAGAGTGGCTTTCACCCTTGGTGGTGGCCCAGAAGCCAAATGGCAAAGTACGACTCTGTGTTGATCTCAGGGAATTGAACAAAAACATTGTCATCGACAAATTTCCCCTGCCCCGCATCAACGAGATGATGGCGAGGACAAAAGACGTCAAATGGTTCTCCACAGTGGATTTGTCGTCGGCATACCATCAAGTAAGACTACACCCATCGTGCAGCCATCTAACGTCCTTTATTACACCTTTCGGATGCTACGAATTTGTGAGGATGCCGTTTGGCCTAGCATCGGCAGCGGCGGTCTTCCAGAAACTAATGCACAGATTGCTAAAGGACATGAAAGACGTGTTGTTCTTTCAAGACGACATCTTGGTAATGGGCAGATTGAAGAAGGACCACAACGAGAAACTCCACAAAGTGTTGCGGAAGTTACAGGACAATGGCCTGACAGCTGAGTGGTCAAAGTGCAAGCTGGGAGTGCAATCTGTCACGTACTTAGGTCATGAAGTGAGCAAACAAGGCATCAAACCGAAAAGGACAAACATGAAGGCCATCTTAGAGACCCCCACGCCTGGCAAGAAAGAAGATGTTCGGTCATTCCTCGGGATGGCCGAGTATTACAGTAAATTCATTCCTCGCTTTGCCACAAAGACGCACTTCATTCGCCGACTGCTCAGGGAAAAGAACATGTTCAAGTGGGGACAAGAAGAACAGGCGGAATTTGATGCCCTCAAACTAGAGATGAGTGTTGCCATCCCCCTCAAAGGTTTCGACCCGAGTGCAGAGTCCATCCTCACCACGGACGCCAGTGACCGTGGCCTGGGAGCAGTCCTAACGCAGAAATCAGATAAGGGAGAAACGTCGACCGTCAGCTTCGCTTCGAGGTCGCTGGCTCCCAACGAAGAAAAATTCAGCGTTATTGAGAAGGAAATGCTGGCGGTGGTCTGGGCGATGGAGAAATTTAGACAGTACTTGTGGGGAGCAAAATTCCTGGTGAGAACAGACCACAAACCCTTGGTCCGTGTACTGACCTCCAGTGGCCATGATCATGCCACTCCGAGAATTGCCAAGATGACTCTCAGACTGCTGGACTTCGTGTACGATGTGGAACACATTCCGGGCCCGCAGAACAAAGTAGCAGACTTTCTAAGCAGAGCTGCGGCCATGGATGCAGCAGAGAGCGGAGAAAAACAGGCCTGGGAAGGATATGTGGTGGCCACCATACAAGACACGGAGGGGGTGATAAGTGCCCAAGAATGGGAAGAAGCATACAGGGAGGACGTGGATTTGTAAGCCGTTAAAGGATACGTAGTCCATGGGTGGCCGGAAAAGAGACACCTTAAGGAAGAACTGAAGAGGTACTGGGAAGTACGGGATGAACTATCGCTGGCGGATAATCCAGTGTTCCTACTCAGAGGAGATAAAGTGGTCCCACCCCAAGGCATCATGGACCATCTGATGTCCCTACTCCATGAGGGGCACCAAGGCATCACAAAAACCAAAGCACTAGCCAGACAAGCGTACTGGTGGCCCGCCATGGATATGCAGATTGAACGACATGTGCGACAATGTGAGTCATGCGCCAAGGCGGACAAATCACAGAGCATGATAAGACCACCGTTGGGGAAGTTCCCAGTACCTGACGGGCCATGGCAAATGATGTCAGTGGACATTATGGGCCCCATACTAGACAAAGAAGGGACCCAGAAGTATGCAGTAGTCCTCATCGACAAGTATTCCAAGTGGCCGGAGATGGAGATTATGGAGCGTGTAGACACGGAAGCGGTGGTACGTTTCCTACAAACCACGTTTGTCAGAGAGGGAATCCCAAAAATAATCACATGCGACAATGGACCCCAATTCACTTCGGCGAAATGGACTGCCTTTACGGACAGGAATGGCATTGAGGTGAAGCATACGCCCATCTACCACCCTGCGGGAAATGGCCAGGTGGAGCGTTTCAATCGAGTGATCATGGGCACCATTCAAGCGGCCATAGACGATGGTTTAGACTGGGAAAAGGAGTTGGAGAAAATGATCTGGGCTTACCGCATCACCCCGGGTAGCACGGGATACAGCCCTTTTAAAGTGTTGAGAGGAAGAGAGGCCTTCACCAAAGATAACATGGCATGGAGGAAATTAGTGGTGCAGAGTAAGTGGTCACCAGCGGTGGTCAGAAGAAATCTGGAAAAGGCACCAGAGGTATACACGGCCCACTACAACAAGAGGCGGAACACCCAAGAAGCAGGTTTGGAGAAGGGTGAGTGGGTTCGTGTAAAACTGGCCATCTTGAAGAGGAAGGGAGAAAGCAAGTTTTCACCACCTTTGAAAGTTGTTGAGGCCTATGCCCGATCGGCCCTGCTAAGTGACGGCAAGGTGTGGTCAATGGATCGGATGGCTAAATGTAGCAAGATTTTGAAGTGGGAAGAAGAGACTATTGAAGGAGCAGAGCAAGTAGGAGAAGAAGAGGAAAGAGAACGTTGTGGAAGGAATGGAGAGAACGTTGAAGAAGGAACGCAGCAAGTAGAAGAAGGAGAAGGAGTCGAGGACACAAGAGAAAGAGAGAGGAGCGGGCGTAAGGTAGAAAGCGAAGGAGAAGTTATGGACAAAGATAAGGGCGACTCAGAAACAAGGTTGGTTGGTAAGGAGCCGGAAGTGGAAAGAAGCAGAGAAAGCGTGAGAACCCGAGTGGGAAGGAGAGTAAAGGTACCCGAGAAGTTCAAGGACTATGATATGGACCGGAAGTAAGGACTTTGTTGTTAAGTGTTTGATCATTGCATAAAGGGGGGAGATATGTAGTAGCGGTCTAGTGTTCCGTCCCCGGAACAAAAAGGGGAGTGACAGGAAACGGAAGGCGGCCATTTTAGGTTGTTGGCACCGACCGTTGTAAGAGTCGAAAGCTCCCGGCGCTCCGGGAATAAAGGCTATCAATTACAAATGCTACTTCGTCTGGGTATTCATTAACCATTTTACAGTTCCAGGGGAAAGCATTGCTGCTTTGCGACCTCAAGTGGAAAACAAAGCCCTAGCAGAAATCCTTCTCACAGGATGGCACACCACGCCAACCTATCACCCTAAACTGGATCTTCAATCCTCCAGGGGGAGCTGATTGCAGTTACAACCTGAACTGCCCCACATGGGTGAGATAAACGCCTAGAGTGCAGCCGCTTTTATCCCTGGCTTTTAGTTTTGTACACAAAATAAATCGACCACAATTCCGGCTCCTCTAGACACAGAGATAATCAGGAGAGGTACTGTAGAAAGAGGAGCCCTTCTGCTGTCCTGTAAGAATTCCAGGTCTGGAATGGCACTGTGCCACAGTCTAGCAGAAATCTCGAAAAGGGCATGTGTGCTCCTCTCGAATAAATCCCTGCTCAGCTATTGGGTTAGTTTAGGCATATGTTTTAAAGAGTGAAGAAAAAAAATGACAAAAAGCACCCCAAAAAAAATTAGGGGACAGCGAAATGTTTTCGCACGATGCACCTAGATGAAATATTGCCTTACCAAACAAATAGTAAACAGCAGTCTGTTGAGGGAAAATTAGGTATGTGTTTATGTGCGTCTTTGGGTAAAAAGAATGGACCAATAACAGACAATTCTAGTGAATGCTGGCATTAGTTTGGCGCAGAAGTGCTGTTGACTAAAAACCTAAAAGGTTCTGCTAATAGTGAGTGCCCTGGTGATTTACAGAGCGAGAGAAGGATTACAACCCTGCCAGGCCCGTCGAGCGGGGCCCGTTCGCAGCCGCTGTTGAATGAAACAGTTGTATTCCCAGCTCCTCGTCTCCAGAAGGTGGGTTTCTGACAGCGCTATCCAAATAAAGTGCCACAATGATTAATCGCGGCAGCGCTAAGTCCCCCCCTGGGGTGCCGTGACACTTGTTTGCACTCTGTTGTGGGGTTTGCTGAATGAATTTCCGCAATCCCCGAGAGGGCCAGCAACGCCGCAACCATGCTTACAAGTTCACGTAGAAATAAGTGTTCTGTGCCCAGAAGCCCCTCCACATGGGAGTATGTTTTTCTTCGGTATGAGAACCAAGCAATAAATAAAAAGAACCTCCAGGAAAACAAGTTAAACTTTCCATCCACACGAGCTTTACAGGTTTTTAAGAAACCACTGCTGTTTTGGCAGCCCCGCCGAAGCTCCCCACATTAATTTTACGTTTCATTGACATTTCTTTTTTGTGATTTCTGTTGATGTAACCTCCGAAGTGAGGGTTAGGTATGACAGAAGATAAATCTGAAAGGGCTACTCTAGCAATAAATAGTTTATATCCGGCAGGGACATACATTATGATGCTGCTCATCAAATGTTAAAAGCATGACATAGAGCGCTGTCCTTTTTGCTGGATGTAGATTACGGTTCACTTTCCCACATATGGATTTGAAGTCCGCTCGTCATTCTGAAAATAGTATACCCAGCTGCCTTTCCATCGCACATCCTCAAAGCCAGAGCAGCGTGTCACAGAAGTGATGACATCTTGAAGCGGAATCCTGAACAGTTAACCCTTTCGGCGCTTCCTGAGTCAAGAAAACCTAGTCAACTTCAGGGCCCAGAGGAAATACTTAAAAGACTCCGGCGACCTCATTAAAAGAGCACCCGAGATCAGGACACTCCCCAAAAAGTTATTTACTATACTGGCTGAGAAACCTGTCATTTTAAATTAAAGTTAGTTTAGGGACTAAAGTGGCTGAGATATTCTATGCAGCACTGATATTTAATTTAATTTTGGAATGCGCCATATTTTCTTGCAGAGAGATTACTGAAACTCTTACTCAGCTATGCCATTTGCTGAAGGTGTTAACCACGGGTCTAAGCTAGCATAAGGGCACATAATCAGGTGGAGGGGCATCACATAAACAATAACACTCGCCCGTCTCAACGCCTCGCATGCAGGCAAGCACATCAACAGTGCCCATCCCGCTTCATTTATTTGCTTAACATTTTCATTGAATATAAACTGCAGGCAAATAACGACAGTTCATAGAGTCCTCATATTCTTTATGTATTTTGCCCAATAAACTCGTACATCATATCTAACAAGCATTGCCAATAGGTCTCGCCTTTGGGACCTTATAAGTGTTTAGTTATCCAGAAAATATTCTTGGTGCAACAACATCAAGTGTTGCATGGCTAAACACTTATAAGCTCCCAAAGGCAAGACCTATTGGCTATGCCAACGCTTGTTTTGAGTGAGTGGCTCGTGCAGGTATGCCACTGTGAGGTAGAGATGCTGTGAGTGATTTTACAGGAGCCCCTGTGACATTGCGCCTCTTCAAAATGTATCTTGGGTCTGGTGTAATACTTCTAGCCCATATTCCTGTCTTTTCGCACCTAATGCATCCTTAAATGTCCCATGTACAGGTGGGGTTGACACTCCTATTACCCCTCCCCTCCAGTGACACTTTACCTGTCACGGGTTGTGGTGATGGTGGACATGGTGGACATGGTGGTGGTGGATGTGGTGGTGATGGTGGACATGGTGGTGGTGGACGTGGTGGACGCGGTGGTGGTGGACATGGTGGTGGTGGACATGGTGGTGGGGTGGACCTGGTGGTGGTGGACGTGGTTGTGGATGTGGTGGTGGATGGGGTGGTGGTGGACGTGGTCATGGCGGACGTGGTGGATGTGGTGGTGGTGGTGCTGGACGTGGTGGTGGATCTGGTGGTGGTGGATGTGGTGGTGGTGGACATGGTGGTGGTGGTTAAAAATCTGCGTAACATAGGGGCAGAGCACAACCCGTGCTGGGGTGTGCTGGGGGAACAGATAGACTTTTAAGTGGTGTTTCCTGCCTGTGTTGAGGAGTGGGGTCCCTACCTGTAGAGGGGTGAGCAGTTAGACTTTAAAGGAGTGCTTCCTTCTTATGCTAGGATGTTTAGGGTGAGCAGCTAACTGGACATAAACTAGCACCAGATTTTCTCCGCACTTCTCAGTACATTACGAGAAATTCAGCCCGCACATATTTCGGGATTTTTTTTTTACGATACTATTTACCTGAATAAGTACAATGAAATATGGTAGTTCGTAGTAATTTATTCATGAACGTGAGGCTTTTATTTCTGTGTGCATTTGCAGTGCTTGTAAAATGCATACTTTTATGGCACTGTTATGGAGGATGGGCTTATTTTATGCGCATAGATTTTGGAAGGCTTGTATTGATTCTAAATCTTACAAAAGTGATGAAAAAGCAATGCCATTAAAAATACCTGCCGATACAAAACCTGTTACAAATAATATGACACGTCACCAAGAAGAATGATTGGCTAGTATAACACAGTTTTTTGCTGAGAAAATGAAAATTGATTCCACCCCTTAAGGCAGCTGAACTCCCTTTAGGGTTTGAAAGGATCCCGAGGGGAAAGACTAGTGTCTGTTAGTCGCCGCTCTGTTAGTTAAAGCTCTTAGAACCTGTCAGTTTTGATATCATCTGAGCACAATCAGTCAGTCGAATTCTTTGCGGTGTATTGATTGTCATTTCCGCTTCCCTCAGTGGTCATTTTCCAAAAGGAAACTGTCAAAGCGGAAGCAATCAGTAAAGCGTGGTGCCTGTAATCCAGACTGGAAGGTCAAAGTCGTTCATTCCGATTTGGTGTGTTTGAAACAGGGAAAAATACAGAACTTTGAGCCAGGTTTGGATGCAAAGTGACACCTGTGCTTTAGTGTGGGCACTGTACTTCGCTTTGTCAAGTATGGTCCCAACATTATTCACAAAGGCGGAGGAAGTAAAACCTTTATACACCACAGGAGGATTGGTCCTATTGCTTCGTATGCAAATGAAGTTGTTCTCTGCAGTCTGCAGTTAGCTGCCTCAGCCTCGAAACCAGGTACCAAGGATCCGAGGACAGGGAAGTGATGCAAGGGGTGCAGCCCCCACCCCACCCCTTGCTCACCCGAGTGACCAGTGGAAATGTAGGTTCTACTTAAACAGATGCGGACGGCTTTGCTTCCTCCACGAATACTCAGAGGCCTGTGGGAGCCAGAGGACACTTGAACGGGAAACTGACTGATACCTCATAGGTTTTTGCATAAATTAACGATGGCATGTGCACTGAAGAAGCATAATTACACGACGCATACATTAGTGCAGGATTTTGAAGAACTAAAGTGGACACCTAACAAAATTACAGATATGATGAATTAATTATTCTAATTAAATGTTCTAAGAATTCTATTGAACACAGCACGGTACTGCCCGAGATGCAGGGGTGCCCAGCGCGCCTCGCTCTGAGCAGAGGCACCAGGGGCTGATTAGCTCAGGAAACAAGCACGCGAGAGGTGCGCACGCCACAACGAGCGATCTGTTTTCAATTATCACGCCCGTGTCTGGGCACGATAATTGAAAACAGAAATGGCCTGTGCGGGTAGCCGCAAGCAATAGGCCGTGGGCAGAGCAAAGGTGGGACATGCACCCGCCTTTGCCCAATTGTGTGCTGTCTTTCTTAGAAAGACGCACGCAAAGTCAAATAACCTGTGAGAAAAACATCACCATACGCACAAGCGTGCAGTGAACTTTCTCAAGCCCATTACTAAAAGTCGAGCAGGGTAGCGCATGTGTGTTGCGCTATGCTCGACCTAAAAAGCAGTGGCAGCTCCTCTGTAAAGGCAGAGGAGAGTCGCCCCACTGTTATTTCAGCAGTACAAAAAAAAAAAAATGATAATAACAGGATGTTATTATCATTTTATTTTTATATGTGGGAGTCGGGCGTGCTGGGCTCAAACGCCTGACCAGGGGAGGAGTGGTTTGCACTCCTTTAAGTGCACATGACGGTTTGGCCGGCCCTCTCGGGCCGACCAAACCGGCATGCATACTTGGCATGTTCTCTATTGGGCTGTGTTGCACAGCCCAGAGAAGAAAATGCACAGGCTTCCAGGCACGGCCTGAGCGTCCAAACAGGTCGCTCAGACCAATCACGATGCTGCTCCTGCAGCGTCGTGATTGGCTGGGAGAGTCCAAAAGTCTGGGTGCGTCTGGTGCTTCCAGCAGACCTTCCTTCCAGGACAGAGAAGAGACTTGCGGTGGCGGGAGAGGCGGTGCAGCGGAGAAGGTACGTTTACTTTTTAATCCATTCCCACCCTGCCTACCACTCCGTTCCGCAGCAGCCGCCACTGCTAAAAAAGTTATGTTGGCAACTACGATGTTTTGAGGGAAATAAAGTGCCACCGGATTGAAAAGTGATGTTTCTTCATCTTCCTTCATGACCAGAGTCTTTCAACAGCACAGCACCGATCTAGCAACATATTTTTCTTGAAATATAAGATCATCATAAATGAAAGTCCTTTAGTGCATCAAGCATATTTAGGGAGCAGCCTTCTCTGTAATAATCGGTGCTGACAAGATAAGGCAGGCAGACAAAAGTTTATAAGGGAGTAATGGCATATCCGGTGCCGTTAAAAACAACTAACAGCTTCCTAAACTGCTTATGCACCCTTGACATACATCTAAAAGAGTGCCAGGTCTGACATCCCAGTGTAGGAAATCCTAGCAGTGGGACTAGGATCCCCCATGCTCCAAGCAATAGAGAAAGCCAACACACAGAGAAGGGAATAGCGCACCGCCTTCAACAGCTTAGGTGGCTGACATTTTGTATGTGCTCCAGGGCCGACTTGCTTGTGTACATTTGTTCAAAACATGTGCAAAAATCAATGGGTCACACTCATTTGCATGTGGCCAGCACCCAGGCAAATTGGAGAACACTTATTATTTGAAAACACACCCAGTGAAAGGGTGTCCATGCATTCTGTGTTACAAAAGGGACTTTGCAAGTCTTTCTGTGATGCAACCTCCCCCTTTAGGCGTAACAGCCATAGTTGCTTAGGCAGTCTGATGTGGAAGTGTCAGCTCTACAGCATCTGTAGTAATTACTGTTTGCTAACACGAATGAGTTATATTCAGGTCAAAGTTAAATATATTTGTATTAAATCAACACAGTGCCACCTGAAGGCAAACATTTTTTCACAAGATGGATAAAGAGTTTTAGGTACATTATGTATGTTGAGCACAATTAACGACTGCACATATGTCTCCTTTCCCTTTTACCTGCATAGTAGAAACACAGCACCCAACAAAGTCTTGAGATACAACCTACCTTTACTAGCTATTCCAAGTAACCCTGCCATATAGCTTGAATTAATATTTTGTTTTTTTGTAACCAGGGCATCTGCTTTGTCTCTACAACTTACTATTATCTACTCTTTCTTTCTAAATGTTTTTTTATTGCTATTCTTGAGTGTAAGAAATGCCTAATTTAGTGAAATGTGTGAAGTATTTATGCAATACCGAAACAGTAATAAAGTAAAAATGCAAAATTGGCTTAGAATAATTGAGTAAAATGTATAGAGTAAAATTTAAGACATGAAATGACTCAAAAATTTCAATAAACAAAATTACACTATAATGACATAAATCCAATAAGAAGAATAGAGATATGATTTTAAAAAGTTTTAAGTAGAAATAGCACCAGTGATAGTCAATGATTGCGGAAGACTAGGAGCTAGTCGCAATTTGAGGCTGACCATAATGGAGCAGGGGTTGGATACACCAAGCAGGATCGTCCTGGTCAAAGATTTTATCTTTGTCAAAAAGCAACTTCATCCCACAACCAGACCAGACAGACCTCACCAAACGCCTCCCGATCTTATCCAACTAACCAATGGTAACCACATGGCCTGCCGTCACCTAGAAGACATTGCCATCACCAAGAAGTCCATCCACTCAGTGCCCCATCGGACCCCATGCCCCACGAAGTGTACTCCGGAAGACTGTAACCCATGAGCACCATGCTCACAGTCATTGTGCATGCCTCCACCTTTTCCACGACCTTTTGAGATACTTGGAAACACACAACTGTTCTCCTATTGCTGAAGATACTTTCTGTGGACCCTTCAACTGTTGCCAACTACAGACTGATCGCCCTGATACCAGTCCTGGCCAAGGTCGTGAAGAAAATCATTAACAGAGACCTCACTGAATACCTGGTCAACCACCAACTGCTAAACACCACTCGAGACACAGGAACTGCTCTCATTGCTGCCATGGATGACATCCGTATGACTCTTGATGGTGGAGACACAGCTGCCCTCATTTTCCTGGGCCTCTCTGCAGTATTTGATACAGTCTCCCACTCCATCCTTATGCAATGCCTACATGACATTGGAATCCAAGGACACACACTACAATGGATCTGCTCCTTCCTGACTGGAAGGACCCAGTCTGTCAACCTGCCACCATACATCTCAGATGCTCGCGACCTCATCTTCAGAGTTCCACAAGGATCCTCCCTGTGCCCGACCTACTTAAATGCATACATGATCCCTCTTGCCAGCATTATCCACTCACATGAAATCAACATCCTCTCCTCCATGGATTACATTCAACTCATTGTCTCCCTCACGGACAAGATGCCCTGTGCCCGGATCAAGTTCAATGCCCCCGTGGCTAAAATTGCCTACTGGATGAAGACCAACTACCTAAACCGAACCACCAACAAGACCAAAACCGTGATCTTTGGAAGAACACATCTCTGTGGACTCCAGCTGGTGACAGAATGCACTTACGACTCCTAACTTTACATCTGCATTCAGGCCGGAATTTCCACACCCGGACCGTACTCTCCGCACCCGGACTGTACTCTCCGGCTAGGACAATAGTATTCTCCGGCTCAAACTGTAATCTCCGGGTGGGGCAAAATAAAGTGTAATCAATGGGCCGGACTGCAATTTAAAATAAAAGAAACATTAGGTATGTGTGATAAATGGTGGAGGAGGTCGTGTAAAACAGTTTGGGCATGCAAAAGGGTGCGAGCAGACAGTACATCATAGCCCAGAAAAGTTTTCTCCCTTGCATCATGGTACATGCAGTGCACAATTTGGGCTCTCCTCAGTGTAGACTGTAGTGTCAACACTACAGTGAACACTTAGGGCATTATCCCCTCTCTCCCTGCATATTCATTGCTCACTCGTGCTACCCCAACCATCCCTGTTGAGCTTATGGGACACTCTCTAAGTCCCTCAGTGTATGTCGAGAGGTATCCCAAAGGATAAAGGTTGGAGACTAAAGACTAAAGTGGATAAAGGAATCTCCGAGGTTTTCTACCTTAAACATGTTGCTAGTACAAACTAATATTTCAAGGTCTGGCTGGCTGAGAGTAGTTCAGACATTGCAGTTGTGACCTTGACCTTATCTAATATCTGTGAAAAGATTAACGGGGAGCTAACGTAACCATGTTTGTCCAACTAGGATGGCTCTTGTAGATGGTTCAACAGTAATTGCTCAAGAGCACCTAGGGAGCTGCAGAAGGCTTTCTGGTCCATTCGTAGGAAAAAGTGTGTGGTAGTGGCCTGTGGGCGGAAATATAAAGAAGCAATCACTTTTCTGTCTCCTCGTGCCTGGGCCTAGGCGGAGTTTTTCGCGGATTGCAGTAAGTTGCACTGCTCACGCTTATTTTTAGCACCTGGAGTTTATGCCCCACTGTAAATTCAGTACGAAGAACACCATGAGCAGCACAAGAGGGCACTGCTTCTTTCTGCCACTCAAGTAGATGTTCTACCCGAGCTACAGCTTCCTCAATGCAAGTGGCAGGTTTCTCAACGCTAGCAGTAGTGACCTATCGTGACCATCTTCATTGAAAAATCTCGCAGGTAGGTGGTCTAGCGTATTATTTTTCTCACTCATGCGCATACTGCGTAAGAGGAATAACCACGCTCCACGCTGCTTTGCGGAACTCTGCGAACTCTGCCGGTGCAGCGGAATTCATGACCCACCCCATTCTCATGCCACCCCCCACTTTTCTCTTGAGAGAGTAAGCATGGGACTGGTTATCAGAGACCAGCACTTACAGAGATAGTTCTATATTATGGTAGATTCTAATTACCCAAATTTTGCAGGAAATAATGGAAATATACTCATATCGCTCAAGGAAAATTGATAAATCACTTTAAGGAAATGTATGATTTGCCCGCTAGTAGTGATGGAAGTTCTTCTTTATTGACCACCTCTGCTATTTCTCTCTAATAAAAGGGTACCCCACAGACATATAACTTGAGGTTCAGTAAAGGGGGAGAAACAAATAGCAAACAGTAATAACACTTCCCGCTTAACCGGTATATATTCATCAATGAACTTAATCCCATGTGGAGAGATCCCCAAAAACATTTACATGATTATATCATTTGACATGATTCATTGCATGACACGTTTTCTTATTTTCCTTCTACTACAGACTTTCTCATGAGAAAAAGAATTAAAATTCATACATAAATTCACTACACTTCATACGTAAGTTCACTACACTTTTTTGTTAAACACAAAATCACAACAATACAATATACAACTAAATGGAATTGGATCGCTCCACTCATCAATCCCTTCTCTCACCACCCAGTCAGCCTACTTCCCTCCTTTCCTACTCTATCTTCTCCACTTCTCCCATTTCCTCTTCGAACCTCTGCTCTCCATCAAACTCCTTCTCTGCTTCAACATTCCTCACTCACAAACTCAGCTGCCCTCGGTCCTTTCTCAACTGTACTTTCCTCTCATTCCCCTCCCTTCTCATCTCCTCTATCTCCCATTTACTGTATCAACTTCCCCCTTCATTTTGTCTTCTCCATCTGCCCTCTACGCCACACTGCTTTCCGCTGCTTCCCTTTCCGCTCCTCTCTCCCTCTATACTTCCCCCTTTTCTCCTCTCTCACTTTTGTGTCTCCTCATGTCTCCCCCCTCTTTTCTCTCACTTCCTCTTCAGTTTTTTGCTCTTGCTTCTTCTCTCCTCTACCCGCTATTTACCTCTCTCCACCCATCTCCCCTTCCTCCCCTCTTTCTTCACCGCTTTTACTTATCTTCTTCTTATTCCAACCCTTCACTCTCCATTCTCCTCTTCTTATCTTTTGCTACCCATCTCTCACCTTATCTTTTCCTCTCCCCTCAACTCATTTCTACACTGTTTCTTCTTTCATTTGTGGGCCTATTCAACCCCTACTCTCCCTCATAATCATCAACTATAACTCTTCCCTGGCTTTACTTTTTTTTCTCATCCCATCACTTTTTTTCCACCCTTCTCCTCTCTTTTCCCACTTCTTTCAGTTTTCCCTCTTCACCCTCCTACTCCTTTCCCCTTTCTTCTCATACAGATAGACTCTTTGATGCTGTGGTGCTTTGGCCTGTGATTTAGTTTCGGCTGCAAATGGATGCTCCAGGCAGAGTGCTAAAATACACTACCATTGACAAAGGGACTTGCCGGGATCTATTGGGTATGCCAATTCTTGTTGACCATGGAACACAAAGGGCTTCTAAGAAACAAAGCACAATAAAGAGGATTTAGAAGCAAGGCATGAAGGGGAACGTGACTTTGATGCCAAATATGCTCCGGGTGCTCCAGGCAGAGTGCTAAAATACACTACCATTGACAAAGGCAATTACCGGGACCTATTGGCTATGCCAATTCTTGTTGACCATGGAACACAAAGTGCTATGAAGAAGCAAAGCACAATAAAGAGGATTTAGAAGCAAGGCATGAAAGGGTACAGACCTTTGATGCCAAATACGCTCCAGGCACTCTAG
Source organism: Lissotriton helveticus (assembly GCF_964261635.1). Taxonomy (NCBI): domain Eukaryota; kingdom Metazoa; phylum Chordata; class Amphibia; order Caudata; family Salamandridae; genus Lissotriton; species Lissotriton helveticus. Next base: position 1,872,170,890 of record NC_136067.1, on the reverse strand, counting down.
GCAGAGTGCTAAAATACACTACCATTGACAAAGGCAATTACCGGGACCTATTGGCTATGCAAATTCTTGTTGACTGTAGGAAGGTGGCTACCTGACTATGGTTACCCCAGATTTTTTGCCTGTGTTTAGCTGGTTTTTTGACTTAGTTGACCTGGTTCCCTGCTAATCAGGGCCCCAGGCCATCTGCTCTCTCTGTAAAATGGATTCCATGTACCCTAGGTACATACCACAATTGGAAATGGACTCCTTGTCAGCCCCTGTATAATGCACTATAGGTGCCCAGGGCATAGGGGCCACCAAGGCCTACCAGGGGCTGCAGCATATCTTTTGCCACCCCTGGCTGGTTCTTAAATTGACACAACTGGCTGATCACTCAGCTGGGGTAAGGTGGTGTAATCACCCCTTGCTTATGTGGAAAAGTAAATTTTGCCATGTTCTGTGTCCCTACGCGTCCTCCATCATATGTTATCTGCGCATGATTAATATGCATATGTATTCCCCATGTTCGATTAAAGACGCAATCATAGTTGTGTCCATCTCTAGTATGCCAGTTTCCAGTTCTCGTGAATACTACGAATACCAGGCCTATGTAAAGTTACGTTGCCACGTTTCCCAGTGTGCACGTTATTTCATTATAAAGTCCCCGTTTCTAGGCCTCAAAAGGGCCTGGACACCAGATTCAGCTTCTGTCTCCTGAGCCCTCGCTGAGGAGCGATACAGCCCCCACCTGTATCCCTGACCCTTCACTTACTTCCTGCCTCACAGTGCCCGGCTCAGCCTGGCTCTGCCTCTGAGTCTGCCAAGAGTATGTTATGATTCTAGTTATCAGTCCAGCCCTCCTTCTCTGCATTCCTAAGCTACTGAACCGCATCAATAGTTTCCGTCATTGTCTAGCCTCTACGTCTCCATGTAAGAGAAATACTGTATTAATGGTCATTTAATATTCTTCATCACGCACTACATGTAGAATAATGCATGCTCCAGTCTTAGAGTCTGTTCGCCTCTCCCCTCCTGACTCTTAGTTTATATCAACATGTTCTCTAAACATCAGATACTAGATACTGTTTAGGTACATGTCGCCCTGACTCTCCAGACTTCAGTCTCTGATCCTAGCACAGAGTTCGTAGCCCCCAGCTTCTCCTAGTAACACGTCATTGCCAGTTTGCGCGCACCATTAGGTTAGAGGTCCCGGCTCCTTAGGTAGCCCCCTCCATGTCTCCGCCCCATTCATGACATATTCTGTTACGTTTGCATCACATGTCTATGTATACGCCCTGTTACACCCACTTTCACCCTTATCTTTCGCGACTGCTATTGACCACACCCACTGCTCCGCCTATCGTATGTACTGTAATGCAACTGTTTTTCTATATATGTCTGTGTATTGTTATTAAATGTTATGCCAGTCCTTTCCCCAGAGCGCGCTCATCCCAGATCCAGCCCCGGCAGCTGCCGGGCCACGCTAGTCCAATCCGGCCCCCCTGCCGGGCCCTGCCATCCTATTCCTATGCAGGTTGTCCTGTTCCTGTCCTTTATGCTGTAATAAACCTGCAAACTCCTACTACCTCGAATCTTGACTCTTATTTATTGAGATATCTGTTATTCATTTATCCATTCAAAAATAGAGGTATTATTTATTTATTTACCACATAATGGCGCCCGAACAGGGACTTGCCCTTTCCCCACGCGCCGGTGAAGCCACGCGTGCCCCCTGACCCTCTGCAGCCGTGACGGAACTATACCGTGCACGTGCAGATATTTCTGCTTCAAGTATCCCTCAGGCCTACGGAGGAGACGGAGGTGGCGGTCCAGCATCCAGACGAGGCGGTGGAGGAACGCGGCGAGTCCCGACCAGAGCCCAAGCCGAGAGTCCAAGGTCCGAGGTATCCGGAGGCCCACCCGTAACAGAAGTCCGAAGTTCGTCCGTCCGGCGTCGAAGCAGTCCAGTCCAGTCCAAGGCCTTCCGTTCTTGCTGCCCGGTGAGTACCGTTGCTGGGGTAGTATCTAGACAGGGTCAATCTAAATTGTCTCTGGTCCGATGGGTCTGGGTACGCAGATCTGAAACGAAGTGTTCACCTAGGTGGATACGGGTCTTGATGCGTCCCTTTATGGGACCGGTATGTTCCGTGCTGTTTCAGCAGCGCATCCAGTAATTCTAGCCTGTTCCGTTCTCGAGAAATTCATGTGTTTCTGTTCTCAGTGTTCCAGGTAGTATTCTGTCCGAACTGTTGCTTCATAATGTCATTCAATGTATTTTCAATGTCGTGGTATGCCTGAATTGTTTTCTCAATTGTTATTGTTCCTCGTGTATTGTATTGTGTTCAGATTCAAGTTTGCAATGTCCCTCTTTTCGAGATTACGTCAGTTAAAAACTAGAAAGGGTCTGCTAGAAGAAGCAGTTCCTGTTCCGCCTAGGGACAGTCCAGGTCATTTCATGTATCAGAAGCATGGCATAAGCGCCATATTGTATCTAGATTTATGGGTAGAGTATACCAAACAGTTGGAGGAAAAGTATAGATGGCCCGTATCAGGTACATGGAATGCCGAGTGCATCATGCGAGTAGAAGAAGCATTATGGAAAAAGAAAGCCAGACAGTCACAGAAAGATGCCATCGAGTTATGGCGCAAAGAATCTCATAAAAGAACCGAAAAAGAAATCATAAAGTCTGAATTAAGTAGAGAATCCTTAGAACGAGCCCAAGAGAGGGAATTAATCGAGATAGGTGAACGAGTTAAAACAGAACAGTCAGACAGACAGAGGAATGCCCTCATCAAGGGTATGTATCCTCTTCTTGCCGAGGGCTTGCCAAAAGCGACCCCGGAGGCATCCAGTAATTTTCCGCCACCCTTAGTTCCGACCAAGCTACGTCACAAACCGACCGCAGCTGATATATTCATTTCGTCCTATTTGGACGACACAGTCCCAGAATATGCAAATCCCGCTCCGCCAGTCCCTGTAAATCAGGCACTTCCCGCTCCTCCAGACACCGGAGTACCTGTTACGGTACCCCCGGTCCAGCCCGCCATACAAGTCCAGCCTGCATTTCCATTTCCCACTCTGCCAGGACGAAGAGCATCAGTAGACGACTCTAGTTTAGGGGCCGCAGGAGGAGGTCCTCCTCAGACCCCGCCGCCACACAAGCGTTTAACGTTAGCCGAACTACATGCACAAGCGTCACAGCGTACGCCCAGGTATCAGTCTGTTGCAGAAATAAGAAAAGCCCTTAACGAATGTGGCTATGATCCAGTCCCAGGCGAGGATAATATGGTTTTATATTCATTACGCGTGAGAAAGGTGACCGAGTATCTAGTCACCCTACCAGATATGAAAGAAGATCTAGACAGAATATATCGTTTCATCCGTACAGGGAATGATCCAGAAAGTATTAGTGACGTCATGTGCCAAAGAAAAGTTGAAGTCCAGCTCATGCTATTAAAGTTTCTGATTAATTGTTTAATGCGAGAACAAGATTATCCGACCAAAGATCAAGCCGAAATGAAAGTCCTGACAAAGTGGAGTGATAATATAGCCGAGGGTAAGCATAAGACTATCGGTAGTATAGAGAGTATGTACAAGAAAATTCGTAAGGAAATAATAAGGTTACACGAACAACGTAAAGAAACACGAGTAAGCGAGAAAGAAAATGACTCTTCTACAGAAGAGGTAGAGGTCGAGAATCCCACTAGAATAGCGTATGTAGGAAAATCTAGATTTCCAGATCGCCATTTGCGCCTAGAACACAAGTCAGTTTTACATCATCCAGCACCAGAACAAGGTTCTCTAGAACAAGTATTTCAAGCTACCGATCACATTCTGAAATCACGAATCGGTTACAGTGAATTAAGTACTATGCATGAACAAGAACTAGTCCGATCAGCAGTCCGATGGATTACTGATTCTACCACTTTTCCAGACGAAATAGTGGCACAAATGTTTCTGAAAATGCCCCCAGCCGAGCAACGACTGGCGGGTATGTATATGATCCAGCACCTCATTACACTGTATGAGGGTCAACATTCTGATCCAGGTCCGTTACACGATGTCCTGAACGAGTTACTCCAGTATAAATGGAAAGGTTTAGGTACCGATTTAATTAGTGTCATTCTAGAACAGCGCCACAAATATAGTATGTTTTTGAACCCGCATTTTGTTCATGTCTCACCCCCAGAAAGTAAACCCTTTTACATAGACAGACAGAATCCGTTACGAGAAGTACATCCAGTTAAGACAGAGGGTGGTGAAATGCAACGAGTGTTTGTTTACACCCCTATCACAAAGATGGAACTCTTAGAGATGAAAAAGTTAATTCCCTGTCATGATAAAGATCCAGCAGGGTTCCACCGAGAATTAAAGGACATGCTCCGTATGGGAGAATACACGTATCCAGATATCATTAAAATGTTAAAGGTCCTGTTGCCCGCAGGGGTATATGAGAAACTCAAGGAAAAAGAATGGGAGGTGGGAGAGAAAAAGATCGATTGGGCAGTTCTAGAAGCTGAAGACAAGGCACGAGTACCAGGTACCGGTCTTGGAGATAAATGTAAAGAATTACCAGAATTATTAATACAAGTTTTACCCAGATTATTAGCAACTAAAAAGGAAGACTGGGATGCAATCTCAGCCTGTAAACAGAAGCAAGACGAAGACACTAGTGATTTTTACTCTAGATTTGAAAAATGTTTTATTATAAACAGTGGCCTCAAGACAAGTAGTGAATCATACCCTCATCTTTTTGTTACTAAATTAGTCGAGAATTCAAGTCCACAAGTTAAGAATCGAGTTTTGAAAGTCGAAAGTACCTGGCAAGCTAATACCCCGTCCCAGATGTTACAGATGCTTCAATATCACCAGAATAGAATCAGAGAAGAGCAAGAACACGAGAGAAAACGTATGAAAGACACGAAAATGAAAGTACTAGTGGCACAATCTGTTCCTCAAGACAGTCAGAAGAGGGGTCCGAATCAAGCCAGTCATCCTGCAGCTCCCGTTAAAGGAAACTGCAATTATTGTAAACAGCCAGGTCATTTTATAAACGAGTGTGCAGTTCTGAAACACAACATAGCTACCGGTAAGACTAAAGAAAGACCACGTCCGCCCAGACAAGAACAAGTTTCACAGACTTCTCAGCCACAGAATACACAACAGACAGTTACTGTACCGCAGCCTATTGCTGCAACACAGCATGTTACACAGCAGATGTACCAGTATGCACAGTCCGAGTATCCAGAGTATCAGCCGTACTCATGAAACAGCCTAGAGAGGGAGGTAGGCTTGCCTCTCATCGAGATACCTGTAGATCAAGAGGGTCCCTATGTTCATAGTCAAGTACTAGGGAAAGACAGAAAGTTTCTGATTGATACAGGGGCAAGTAGGACCACTATAAGTCACGCCGAAGTTCCAGGGGCTCCGCTCTCAGGCTCTAGAAATATTTCCCTTGGATTTTCAGGAAAACCTATCGTAAATGAAATATCAAAGCCAGTTACTCTAGAAGTAGGTCCATTGTCCGCACTACTGATCTGTTACTTACGAAGTCATGTCCAGAAAATCTATTAGGCATTAAAACACTGAAAGAATTAGGTGCAGTTATATGCTGTTCCCCAGAGGGAATACGATTGTTCCTACGTGACTTCAAGGGTCACTATGTGTTACGAGATTTTGATCCGAGATTGTCCAATGTCCCGCAGCATCTATGGGCGCAAGGTCCAACTGATGTTGGTTATATGCAAATCACACCCCATCGTGTGACTCTCAAGCCAGGTGTAGTCCTGCCACGAATCAGACAGTACAGATTGCCACCTGAGGCTGTAGCAGCCTTATCCAAAATTATTGACGAGCTCATGACTCAAGGAGTAGTGGTAGAAACTGACTCCAATGTATGTAATTCTCCGATCATTCCTGTTATGAAACGTACTGATCCAAATGCACCCCCAGTATATCGATTAGTGATTGACCTTCGAGAACTTAACAAATGTATTATTCCCCAGTACCCAGTTGTCCCAGATATCTCTTCCCTATTGACAGCCATTGATTCCGAAGCTTCATTTTTCACTGTCATAGATCTCAAGAACGCGTTTTTCAGTGTCCCCATTCATCCAGACAGCCAGTTTCTTTTCGGATTTTGTTTAAATGGAAGGAGCTATATGTTCACACGCGCTCCTCAAGGTTTCACAGAAAGTCCTAGTATTTACAGTCAAGCACTCAAGAGACAACTAGACAATATTCACATGCCAACTGACACTGCCCTGCTCCAGTATGTCGATGATCTACTGATCACAGCCCGTTCTGAACGTGATTGCGAGCAAGCCTCACTTACAGTCTTGTATTTCCTAGCCGAGATGGGGCACAAGGTGTCCCCTTCTAAGCTTCAATTCTGTGTCCAGCAAGTGGTCTACTTAGGACACTTACTGTCCAAGAGGGGTAGGCAGTTGACACCAGATCGTATCCAGTTAATAGCGAGTCTTCCTCAGCCAAGGACCCAGAAGGAGGTACGTGCTTTTATCGGCCTTACTTCTTATTGCAGACAATGGATTCCTCAGTATGCATTTCTAGCCAAGCCACTGATACAGTTAACGACACAGGAGGCAGCGGTATCGACTGTCCTCCCTTGGACATCTGAACATACACTTAGTTTTAATGAATTAAAGAAAGCCCTATGTCAAGCTCCAGTTCTAGCAACACCGAACTACAGTAAGCCTTTTACACTTTTCGTCACTGAACGCGAAGGTACAGCATTATCTGTTCTCACACAAGATCAAGCAGGACAATACAAGCCCTGTGCTTATTTTTCGAGCACATTAGATCCTGTAGCCCAGGCTCTGCCTGCGTGCCTCAAGTCAGTTGCAGCCACAGCACTAGCTATCAGACAAAGTGATTCCATAGTCTTAGGACACTCCCTGACAGTACAAGTTCCACACTCCGTGGAAGTTCTTTTAAACCGAACACAAACTCAACACTTGACAATTGCACGTTTAACAGGTTATGAATTGACACTGTTCCAGCCACACATAGAAATCAGACGCTGCAACGTTCTAAATCCTGCTACACTGTTACCATCAGCTAATTCGAATTCTGCCACACACGACTGTGTGGAAGTAGTTAACATTATGACAAAGCCAAGACAAGATCTGACAGATATTCCATTACCAGATCCCGACCTGACACTTTATGTGGATGGTTCATGCATGAGAACAAGTACAGGAGAACTAGTAGCCGCGTATGCAGTGACTACTGACACTGAAGTTATTGAAACACACCGTATTGACACCCTGTCTGCTCAAGCAGCAGAGCTAGTTGCTCTGACTCAAGCCTGCATACACGCTAAGAACCTGAAAGTTAATGTTTACACAGATTCACGTTACGCATTTGGAGTCGTACACGACTTCGGAGTGCTCTGGCAGGAGAGAGGTTTCATGACTTCTCACGGAACCAAGATTCAGCATGGTCTCCTTATTCAAGCTCAGTTAGATGCCATACACTTACCGACATCCATTGCTATCATGAAATGCAAAGCACATACGAAAGTTACTGACACTATTTCCCAGGGTAATGATCTAGCAGATCGCACAGCCAAGCTTACAGCACAGGCTCTAGACATTCCAGTTAATAAGACACCGACACACACTCCAGATCCGACTACATGTATGACAGTTAAGGACCCCACTCAAGATGTCATAGATATCCAGTTACATGCTACTCCCGATGAAATCAAGAAATGGTCCGAACAAGGAGGGGTCCAGACAGATCAGGGATGGTTAACGAAGGGTAGAGCCACATGGTTTCTCCCCGACTCTATGGTTCAAGTCATTATTAATACCGCACATAGTCCAGCACATTTAGGAGAAAAAGCTATGTTAGACAGTATCCAGAACATTTGGTTCAACAAGCATTTACGAGCTGCAGCCAAGCAGAAAGTCCGTACCTGTATGATATGTTGTCAGTTTAATCCAGGTAAAAGTGTCCCGGTGGAACAAGGTGGATTCCAGCCCCCTGACCACCCTTTTGAAGTCCTCCAGATGGATTATATTCAGATGGAGCGATGTCGAGGTTTCAAGTATGTTCTTGTAGTGGTATGCGCTTTGTCCAGGTGGACAGAAGCATATCCAGTCCCAGATTACACAGCCGCGACCACTGCCAAGCAGTTGGTTCGTGAGTTCTTCCCCCGTTATGGACTCCCTAGAGTCGTATATTCTGACAACGGCCAGCCATTCTCATCCGAGTTGATGAAACATGTTTCCCTGTTGTTAGGGTACCAGTGGAAGTTCCATTGTGTACGCCATCCTGAAGCAGCTGGTCTCGTAGAGAGACATAATCAGACCCTGAAGATTCGAATTGAAAAAGTTTGTCAAGAGAAAGGTGTAGACTGGCTAGTAGCTCTGCCAGTCGCTTTGTTCTATATGCGCATGGTCGCACATTCCAGATCAGGTCTGTCCCCGTATGAGGTCGTTTTCGGCCGCCCCCCTAACATGTGGGGTACTCCTAGACCCCGAAGTATTACCGATGTTTCAAGTAATATGCTGACAGATTACCTAGCTTCCTTGATGTCTGCCCTCAACTCTTGTCGTTCACAGGTTGCTGCCGCGTTTCCAGACAATACCGAGGTGGCACGGCATGAAATCGTTCCCGGATCCATGGTCCTAGTGCGAAATTTCGATCGTTCAAGTCCGCTGGAGCCTCGCTGGAAGGAGCCCCGACAGGTCCTCCTGGCCACCCGTACAGCCGTGAAGTTGGAGGGACGCAAAGGCTGGGTGCATCTATCGCATATCAAGAAATTTTATGGATTGAAACCAGTTTCAAAGAACATTTCCGAGGATTTAAAGGACTGCCAAAGTACTATTCTTAAGGACTGTCCCGCAAAAGACAATGTTACTGAACCCTCCCTGTTAGAGACAACTCCGCAACAGGAGTATAAGAAAAAGCTAAGGTCTAGTAAAATAAGTCAGCCAGTTTGATTGTCTAAGTCCTCCCCTAGGTGAAACGGTTAGACCGGTTTCTGACATGTATAAAATAGACCCCCATAGTGAGAGAGTTAGTCAAAACTCAATCCGATGTATCATTTTTCTAAGTTTCATATTATTTCTCAGCATTATGATTTCCTGCACCAGTTATGCATTTTACTTGTATTTTCCAGTTTCTCATGTAAATAAGTCCTCTAATGTTACAGTAGAGCACACGTTTAGTGATCTGCCTCCTCATGAACTCTCTTACTGACTCGCTATGCGTAACAATTCCTTTATCCGCATGTTACATTACTCACACCAGACCAGCAATGCCACTAATTGTTGGGTGTGTGGTCGACTCCCCCCTTTCCAGACACCGAAGGGAGTTCTGCCACTCTTTCCTTATCCATTTTCACATAATGGTTCGTGTGGAGCATGGTCCACGTTAACGTCATCCTCAACAGATATGTCTTTTCTTAACAGTACATGTTTCCCAGACAAGCAAGGTCTTCCCCACAGAACAGGGTTAGATCTAGAAAACGAAGTTTACAATTTAGGAAATTATTCTTCGAATTTCATGGTCCTGAATGTCCAGTCTGATACTACTCCAGACTTACCTGCTATCTCAGTACTACCAGTCAAAGGCGAATTATGTGTCCGAAATAATGGTTCCGTACATGTAGGACATAGTGATTGTACTACTATTGTCAAGTATAGTGACAGTGGGAAATCTATTTTCAAAGCTTCACGTCATTCTTATTTTATTTGTGGCCAAACCGCATATGTTCGTCTGCCCCTCGATTGGGAGGGAACCTGTTACATTGCCTTCCTACTGCCACCAGTTTTCCTAGCCCCACCTGATTATCATAGAAATACACATCTAGTACACATTAGACATAGAAGGGAGATCGAGTCCCCAATTGTCGATTATACTGAAACTGCTCTAGAACAGTATACAGATTTCAATAGAGGTTTCTTCTTTTTTATAGGCCCTATCCAGAATAGCAAGCTAATTCGTAGGTTAACAAGAACCCTTGAAGCTGTAGTAAATGAGACTGCCTCTGCTCTAGGTAACTTAACCGAAGAGCAATCTGCTATGAGATTTGTCGTTTTGCAAAATCGTCTCGTCCTTGACGTCATATTGGCCGATAGGGGCGGGGCATGTAGAGTCATCGGATCTAGTTGCTGCATTTTCATTCCAAATAACGCGCCGTCTGTTTATTCAGCTATAACCAGACTCCATAAAATTGCCCATCTGTTACACCAAGATCCAGGCACCTGGACATGGTCCGGTTGGTTCTGGAATATAATTTCCGCCTGGGGATGGAAAGTCTTGTCCTTTCTAGGTATTGCAGTAGCGATCATATTCAGCTGCTGCCTCTGTATACAATGTGGCCCTGCGATTTGCGGCATTTGTGCTACCTCTTGTATTCCTAGTCCCAAGCCCCGTTCTAAATCCCGTTCCAAGACAATTCGAGACGAGCAAATGATACTGCATGAAATGATAGATGGTATCATGAATATTGATGTTTCCTGATGGAAACGTAGTGACAAGGAGGGAATGTGGAAAAGTAAATTTTGCCATGTTCTGTGTCCCTACGCGTCCTCCATCATATGTTATCTGCGCATGATTAATATGCATATGTATTCCCCATGTTCGATTAAAGACGCAATCATAGTTGTGTCCATCTCTAGTATGCCAGTTTCCAGTTCTCGTGAATACTACGAATACCAGGCCTATGTAAAGTTACGTTGCCACGTTTCCCAGTGTGCACGTTATTTCATTATAAAGTCCCCGTTTCTAGGCCTCAAAAGGGCCTGGACACCAGATTCAGCTTCTGTCTCCTGAGCCCTCGCTGAGGAGCGATACAGCCCCCACCTGTATCCCTGACCCTTCACTTACTTCCTGCCTCACAGTGCCCGGCTCAGCCTGGCTCTGCCTCTGAGTCTGCCAAGAGTATGTTATGATTCTAGTTATCAGTCCAGCCCTCCTTCTCTGCATTCCTAAGCTACTGAACCGCATCAATAGTTTCCGTCATTGTCTAGCCTCTACGTCTCCATGTAAGAGAAATACTGTATTAATGGTCATTTAATATTCTTCATCACGCACTACATGTAGAATAATGCATGCTCCAGTCTTAGAGTCTGTTCGCCTCTCCCCTCCTGACTCTTAGTTTATATCAACATGTTCTCTAAACATCAGATACTAGATACTGTTTAGGTACATGTCGCCCTGACTCTCCAGACTTCAGTCTCTGCTCCTAGCACAGAGTTCGTAGCCCCCAGCTTCTCCTAGTAACACGTCATTGCCAGTTTGCGCGCACCATTAGGTTAGAGGTCCCGGCTCCTTAGGTAGCCCCCTCCATGTCTCCGCCCCATTCATGACATATTCTGTTACGTTTGCATCACATGTCTATGTATACGCCCTGTTACACCCACTTTCACCCTTATCTTTCGCGACTGCTATTGACCACACCCACTGCTCCGCCTATCGTATGTACTGTAATGCAACTGTTTTTCTATATATGTCTGTGTATTGTTATTAAATGTTACGCCAGTCCTTTCCCCAGAGCGCGCTCATCCCAGATCCAGCCCCGGCAGCTGCCGGGCCACGCTAGTCCAATCCGGCCCCCCTGCCGGGCCCTGCCATCCTATTCCTATGCAGGTTGTCCTGTTCCTGTCCTTTATGCTGTAATAAACCTGCAAACTCCTACTACCTCGAATCTTGACTCTTATTTATTGAGCTATCTGTTATTCATTTATCCATTCAAAAATAGAGGTATTATTTATTTATTTACCACACTTAGATATAGTATACCTATATCTAAACCTATATCTGGACACATATAAACCTGTGAGCCACTCCTATGGAAGGCCTCATCAATCCTGGAGGCAGGGTGCGTGGTTTTATGTGAGATGGAGCTCTAGCATGAGCTGAGCCTGTCTGCAGCTGTCGGGAACAACTCCCTAAGCTGTTTCAGGATAATGCCATACCATATACTCTTAAGTGCCTTATAATCCTCGCGGTTATATAGCAACTTTGGTTTGGCTTTATCAAAACATGTCGTGTAAGGTGTCATACGATTTGGAATACCATCCCCTCGCCAGTTCTGGCGACGGGGATGGCATTCCACCCCTCTAGAGGGGTAAGACATGTTCCTTTACTAAATGCGGTTAATTTCTCCAAAGACCTTAAGATCCACAAAATGGATGCCTCTGCCACAGACAAATGTCTGGACCCCTGCAGTTGACCGAAACTCAGCAGATGGGGCCTGGACAAAGGGTTTCCTGTCACAGGAGGGTGTCACCACCCTCCAGACAGGAGATAGTGGATTGTAGCAGGGAGGTTTGAAAGAAACCAGACACTGCCTGGGGCGCACAAGGCTGCCCCTTGCATAATCCGGCCAAACCGGTTCTGGGGCACTCCAGCCCTCGTGCCAGGGCGGCCTGGATCAAAGGAAAGGGGTGTATCCACCCCCTTCCTGGGTCCCACCCATAGGGAGGGACCTAGCAGGTAATCACGCCCCCCAGATTGGAATAAGAGTGGGAGCAGTGCCAATGCACATCAGATTTCCTGGAAGAAACATTTGAAACGCAATTCTGGACCCTTCGCCCTCCATCTCATCGTGGAAGCCCGAAGAATCTCCTTTGTGGTCAAGGAGTGACCACCCTGCAGCAGCAGGCACCATCCAGCCCTTGACGTCTACTTAGTTGCAGTTCCCGCCGGAACTCGAGCGACTGAGATCAACGAGATCAAGCTTGCCTGCCTTCCAACAGCCCGATCCACAGTCCCTGCAGAGCTGAGACCCGTGGAGGCGACCGGAAGCATGGGGCACGCCATCTTGAATTGACCACGAGACGCTGACCGTGCAGCCCACGAGTGACCCTCGAAGCTGTGCACCGGGGTTTGAGAAGCCCCCACCCTGAGCTGCTCCTGAGCCGAAGTTCAGCCCTCCACACTCGATGAGTGCTGTGTGGGGCCCTTTGGCTCTATTTGGCTCAACGCGTTGGCCCGGTCACTTGCCAGCTGGCTAGTGGTCCCTGTGCCGACGAACTAACTAAGAAGACTCGTGAATCTGGTTGCTCCAGATCCACACCAGCTCCCCTGAAAAGGAGCCCCGACTCTGACCTTCCTGGTCCGAGTGAGAAGCAATCTTCCGATCCCGCGTGGATTGCTCTTGCCAAGGCTTGTTTGCTCCAAACTTGAAGCCGACTGCACCAACGGTGAGAGCCTGCGTGGGACAGATCGTGACCTGCTCCTGGACGTCGCAGATGCCCCAGAGCCCACGTGACAGCGGAGAGAAGCTCCTCGACGACCACCTGATTGCGCCCGACATTGCCTGGTTCCGTCCTGGTTCCACCCTGGTCACTGCTGAGTGACCCAGACTCTGTCCCCTCTGCTTTCAGGTACTCTACAACTTGAGTCCACCCTTGGACTCCACCGGACACTTCATCTTTAACCCGCCTGCAGCCCTTTCAGCTTCAAGCACCAAGAGCCTGCGTGTCAAAACCCGACGCCACTTCGACCCTGTGCACCCACTTCCTGTGGGTGAGGTAACTTTGCTCCGCCGGTGTTCCCACACTGGTGCACATCTCTAGGGTCTGTGTGTTAAGTTTTGTTCCTCTAGGTCCAGCGGAAGTGTCCTTAAACTTTAACTCTATGACTTTTACGCACCATTGGTTAACATTGGTGCATGCGTGCGCTTTCCGCACATCTCCCGAATCCCGAGGGCCATTCCCGACTTCAGCATTGCTTGTCCTGACTGCTCCCAGCGATTCCCTAGGCCCTAGGCCTAACCACTGTTTGAGTGGCCTCTCTTATACCACTTGTTTAGTATATGGTTTGAGTGGCCACCCGCCCTCATCCATAATTGTGCAACTTGTATGTTTAAACAGTGCTTTTGATTTAACGCTTGTGCCCCTTTATTCATAAAGAATACTGGGGATTGTTTTTAGTAATAAACACATATATTTTTATAATATATACTTGTGTGGTGTCCTTTCATTTGGTATTACAGGATTGTATGTGGTAAAACAGCTCGCTTAACACGACCTCTTAAGTTAAGCCTTTAGGCTGCTTAGTCCATGCTACCCCTAGGATAGCTTGTCTAATAAGGTTGACTTACAACCAGACACCATAAGGGATTGTTTGGTCAGGTAGTAGGTGGTTCCAGAATTGGAAACATCCCCTACCAGGCCAACTTCTCACATTGGTGAGCAGCGGTGCGGATTTGAGCTTGCTGTTGTTTTACCATTGCAATCTTTATATCAAATTGAAAGATCACATCAAGTACCTCTAGGTACATATAAATCAAAAGCTTAGCATATTAAGTTCTACTGAACTTAGTAGTTGTAGGTTGAAGGGATTAGCACACCCTGACTACAACTAACTAGCAAGGTACAGTAGGAAAACACTTAGTGTAGGTAAGTGCACCACTTACACCTCACTAGTAACCATGTCTGACACAGGAAAAGCCTCAGGGTCTAATCCTGTGACAGTTGACCCTACCCAAGCAACTTTTGGATATGACAAGTTAACCCGTAGAGACTTGATTGCCTTGTGCAAAGCAAGAGGGTTAAAAAGGGGCAGAAGCCCCACCTGCCAAATTCTGGTAGAAATCCTAGAACAGGATGACTTAGAGAAGGCAAAGGCAGCTTCCCTAGACACAGGAAATGGAGGGTACCCCCCTGAAACTGATCCCCCTCAGGAGGAGGAGGATGATGATGACTTAGATGAGGACTCAGATGTTGAGGACTTAGAAGTTCAGGATCAGGGTAGCCAGGTTCCAGTTGCCAGGCTTAGCCAGGCCAACTTGGACCTACTGGGGAATGGAGAGGGCCAGCACCTCCCCAGAACCCAACATGTTATTCTCCCAGGCAACAGAAGAGTGAGATCTCCCTCAGGGGACTCTCATGTTTCTAGTGCCTCCAGAGAATCACAGAGAGGCATGAGTGCTTCTCAAAAACTAGAGCATAGGGCCAGAATGAGGGCTGTCAAACTCCAGATAGAGAGGGAGGAGGTAGCCTTGGCTCAAGCTAGACTTGCCTTGGCAAGAGAGCAAAAATTGTGTGGCTTAGATGCCACTGGTGGCAGCAATATTCCTAAAGAGAAACCCAGGTCCTATGATAGTAGAAACCTGACAAAGATTGTGCCCCCCTACAAGGAAGGGGATGACATCCACAAGTGGATAACTGCTCTTGAGAGAGCCTGCATGGTACAGCAGGTTCCTGAGGAACAGTGGGCAGCAATCTTATGGTACTCCTTTTCAGAGAAAGGGAGAGATAAGCTCCTCACTGTCAGACATGAGGATGCAAACAATTACAAAGTCCTGAAGAGTGTTCTGATAGATGGGTTTGGCTTAACCACTGAACAGTACAGGTTGAAGTTCAGAGACACCCAGAAGACACAGACTCAGGACTGGACTGATTTTGTTGATTGTGCAACTAAGGCTCTGGAGGGTTGGCTACATGGCAGCAAAGTACATGACTTCACAGGATTGTATAATTTGATTATGAGGGAGCAGATCCTAAGTAATTGTCAGAACCAGCTCTTACACCAGCACCTGGTGGACTCTGATCTGACCTCTCCCCAAGAATTGGGAAAGAAGGCAGACAAATGGGTCAGAACCAGGATTAGGCCTAAGAATCAGGACAGTAACCAGAAGAAGGAGTCTACCAAGCCTCAAGATAAGGGTGGGGATAAAAATAAAGAAAAGACTTCCCCAGGGCCCCAAAACTCCAAGGATGGGGGTGGGTCCCAAGACACTTCTTCAACTGAGAAAAAGCCTTATTGTTATGCCTGTAAACAGGTGGGGCATTACAAAACAGACAACTGTTGTCCCAAGAATAACAATAAAGAAAATATACCTCCAAAGCCAGCTTCAACACCTCCTGTTACTGTCAGCAGTAATCCCCCAGGAAGTGGAAGCACACCCAGGAATCTGGGTGGGTTTACTGTTGGAGCTCCGGGGGACCCTGGCCTATCCAGGTCCCCATCACCCAATGATCTTGTATATGAGACTGGCATGGGGTTTGCCAACTTCTCTGCTTGCCCAAATACTTTGAGCAAGTATAGACAAGAACCCATCATCAATGGTTTGAAAGTTGAAGCTTTTAGAGACACAGGGGCTAGCATCACCATGGTGGCTGATGGCCTAGTCCCCTCTAAGCAACTTTTACCTGGTGCCACATACCAGGTTACAAACATTGATGGAATCCAAACAAATCATCCCATGGCAGTAGTAAGTCTCAGCTGGGGAGGTGTCATTGGCCCAAAGAGAGTGGCAGTGTCACCAAACTTGCCTGTAGACTGCCTACTTGGTAATGATTTAGAGATCTCAGCCTGGGCTGAGGTTGAACAGGAAACCCATTCTAGAATGGTGAATTCCAATGGAAAGGTTAGTGGGGCTGTAATGGCTACAGCCCCAATTCAAGATGTCCTTCCTGAAAAGGTTGGTAGGGCTGAGAAACTCTCTGCCCCATCTTTAGCAAAAGCTCTTCCTGAACAGAATAGCAAAGCTGTTATGATAACAGCAGAAACCCAAACTGAGTCTCCTCCTGAAAAGGTTGGTGGGGCTGTGATGGCCACAGCCCAAACTCAAACTGATATGTGTGTTGTGAAGCCTGAAATGATGGATAACTCCACACAAACTGAGAGCATGGAGGAGGAAGAGAAATCTCCCCCTCACCAGACTTTAGGACAGGATCAGCCTCCTCAGGGAACTGATCTTACCCCTGATGAAGGAACTGCCCCAGAGGTTGTTAGGCCTGGCCTGACAGAGCCTCTGATGGCGGTGGACCCTTCTCAGGTGGGACCCAGTCTGGAGCAGGTAACCTGCCCCTCTCTCCCTTGCCTTAGCCAGCCCAGGGCTGCAGAGGACAAGAAGGACAGTGAGACCCAGAGGGACCCCTGTCAAATAAAGCACCCCCATCAAAAGATTAGGTGCACCAAAACTAGTAGCCCTAGTAAGGTGAAAACTTTAAATACTCCTGAGGGAGCCCCCTTAAAAACAGTTAGGGACCTCCCACAGATGGATTCTGTTGGGCACAGCCAAACCTGGGACCCAAAGGGCCCAAACCTGAACTGTCCCTCCAGCAAGCCAAACAGAGGGACCCAGCCTCCAGCTTTAGGTAGCCAGAGGTTGACCCTGAGAGCACAGTGCAACTCAGTTAAAGAAAGGAAGGCACACATGGTGGAAGATAATTGGAGGAAGCCAAGCCCTAACTTAGTAGAGCCTCACTTCAATACTCCATATCCCAACCAGCCTTTAACTTTGCATAAACACACCCAAGGTAGTGATTCCCTATGGTGGAGACCCTCTAATACCCAAAGGGTGAGGGACTGCTTAGTGGACCATGAGACAGGGGGTACCCATGCTAGTGCAGGTACTTCCTTATATGGCCACTCAGGCAATATAGGCTTACCTGGCCAAGGATAGCCTTATCTCCTTTCGTTTGGGGGGGGTTATGTAGGAAGGTGGCTACCTGACTATGGTTACCCCAGATTTTTTGCCTGTGTTTAGCTGGTTTTTTGACTTAGTTGACCTGGTTCCCTGCTAATCAGGGCCCCAGGCCATCTGCTCTCTCTGTAAAATGGATTCCATGTACCCTAGGTACATACCACAATTGGAAATGGACTCCTTGTCAGCCCCTGTCTAATGCACTATAGGTGCCCAGGGCATAGGGGCCACCAAGGCCTACCAGGGGCTGCAGCATATCTTTTGCCACCCCTGGCTGGTTCTTAAATTGACACAACTGGCTGATCACTCAGCTGGGGTAAGGTGGTGTAATCACCCCTTGCTTAGATATAGTATACCTATATCTAAACCTATATCTGGACACATATAAACCTGTGAGCCACTCCTATGGAAGGCCTCATCAATCCTGGAGGCAGGGTGCGTGGTTTTATGTGAGATGGAGCTCTAGCATGAGCTGAGCCTGTCTGCAGCTGTCGGGAACAACTCCCTAAGCTGTTTCAGGATAATGCCATACCATATACTCTTAAGTGCCTTATAATCCTCGCGGTTATATAGCAACTTTGGTTTGGCTTTATCAAAACATGTCGTGTAAGGTGTCATACGATTTGGAATACCATCCCCTCGCCAGTTCTGGCGACGGGGATGGCATTCCACCCCTCTAGAGGGGTAAGACATGTTCCTTTACTAAATGCGGTTAATTTCTCCAAAGACCTTAAGATCCACAAAATGGATGCCTCTGCCACAGACAAATGTCTGGACCCCTGCAGTTGACCGAAACTCAGCAGATGGGGCCTGGACAAAGGGTTTCCTGTCACAGGAGGGTGTCACCACCCTCCAGACAGGAGATAGTGGATTGTAGCAGGGAGGTTTGAAAGAAACCAGACACTGCCTGGGGCGCACAAGGCTGCCCCTTGCATAATCCGGCCAAACCGGTTCTGGGGCACTCCAGCCCTCGTGCCAGGGCAGCCTGGATCAAAGGAAAGGGGTGTATCCACCCCCTTCCTGGGTCCCACCCATAGGGAGGGACCTAGCAGGTAATCACGCCCCCCAGATTGGAATAAGAGTGGGAGCAGTGCCAATGCACATCAGATTTCCTGGAAGAAACATTTGAAACGCAATTCTGGACCCTTCGCCCTCCATCTCATCGTGGAAGCCCGAAGAATCTCCCTTGTGGTCAAGGAGTGACCACCCTGCAGCAGCAGGCACCATCCAGCCCTCGACGTCTACTTAGTTGCAGTTCCCACCGGAACTCGAGCGACTGAGATCAACGAGATCAAGCTTGCCTGCCTTCCAACAGCCCGATCCACAGTCCCTGCAGAGCTGAGACCCGTGGAGGCGACCGGAAGCGTGGGGCACGCCATCTTGAATTGACCACGAGACGCTGACCGTGCAGCCCACGAGTGACCCTCGAAGCTGTGCACCGGGGTTTGAGAAGCCCCCACCCTGAGCTGCTCCTGAGCCGAAGTTCAGCCCTCCACACTCGACGAGTGCTGCGTGGGGCCCTTTGGCTCTATTTGGCTCAACGCGTTGGCCCGGTCACTTGCCAGCTGGCTAGTGGTCCCTGTGCTGACGAACTAACTAAGAAGACTCGTGAATCTGGTTGCTCCAGATCCACACCAGCTCCCCTGAAAAGGAGCCCCGACTCTGACCTTCCTGGTCCGAGTGAGAAGCAATCTTCCGATCCCGCGTGGATTGCTCTTGCCAAGGCTTGTTTGCTCCAAACTTGAAGCCGACTGCACCGACGGTGAGAGCCTGCGTGGGACAGATCGTGACCTGCTCCTGGACGTCGCAGATGCCCCAGAGCCCACGTGACAGCGGAGAGAAGCTCCTCGACGACCACCTGATTGCGCCCGACATTGCCTGGTTCCGTCCTGGTTCCACCCTGGTCACTGCTGAGTGACCCAGACTCTGTCCCCTCTGCTTTCAGGTACTCTACAACTTGAGTCCACCCTTGGACTCCACCGGACACTTCATCTTTAACCCGCCTGCAGCCCTTTCAGCTTCAAGCACCAAGAGCCTGCGTGTCAAAACCCGACGCCACTTCGACCCTGTGCACCCACTTCCTGTGGGTGAGGTAACTTTGCTCCGCCGGTGTTCCCACACTGGTGCACATCTCTAGGGTCTGTGTGTTAAGTTTTGTTCCTCTAGGTCCAGCGGAAGTGTCCTTAAACTTTAACTCTATGACTTTTACGCACCATTGGTTAACATTGGTGCATGCGTGCGCTTTCCGCACATCTCCCGAATCCCGAGGGCCATTCCCGACTTCAGCATTGCTTGTCCTGACTGCTCCCAGCGATTCCCTAGGCCCTAGGCCTAACCACTGTTCGAGTGGCCTCTCTTATACCACTTGTTTAGTATATGGTTTGAGTGGCCACCCGCCCTCATCCATAATTGTGCAACTTGTATGTTTAAACAGTGCTTTTGATTTAACGCTTGTGCCCCTTTATTCATAAAGAATACTGGGGATTGTTTTTAGTAATAAACACATATATTTTTATAATATATACTTGTGTGGTGTCCTTTCATTTGGTATTACAGGATTGTATGTGGTAAAACAGCTCGCTTAACACGACCTCTTAAGTTAAGCCTTTAGGCTGCTTAGTCCATGCTACCCCTAGGATAGCTTGTCTAATAAGGTTGACTTACAACCAGACACCATAAGGGATTGTTTGGTCAGGTAGTAGGTGGTTCCAGAATTGGAAACATCCCCTACCAGGCCAACTTCTCACATTGACCATGGAACACAAAGTGCTTCGAAGAAACAAAGCACAATAAAGAGGATTTAGAAGCAAGGCATGAAAGGGTACAGGAATTTGATGCCATATATGTATTTGTCACAGTATCCAGAGAAGGGCAGCAAAGCATAATTGATGGGACAGTGTGTGCTTCTCTACAGGATCTCCAAACATATTTGAAGCCGCAGAGACCTAAGAAGGAGATATTGAAGATGGCACAGATGGATTACTGAAAATGAAATATGTGCACAGCCCTCGGTTGGCTGAAACAGTGTAGTTGGCTGAAGTACTTTAGTCCCCAATTGACTTCTGGTGGCAAAATAGATTGAATTTAAGGCTTTAGACCTTGCGTACAGAGCTTTTTATCAAACTGACCTGACTAAGGAATAGACTTAAGCCCTATTATCAAGAGAGAACCCTTTGGTCCAATCGCCATCTGCTTCTATAAGGTCCAAGAATACATAAAGCTAGACTGGGAGGCGGATAATTTGCTTTAATTGGTTCAAAGCTGTGAAATAGCCTCCCTTTAGCTTTAAGGAAGGCGCAGAGTTTAGGAAGGAATTGAAAATTTTTCTTTTCCAATAAATTTGACTCTGATTCAAACTGAGCACAGGGAAGCTCCTGTAATCAGTGGTGCGCTATACAAATGGTTTAAAGTTATTATTGTTATTATTATTATTGTTAATAAGTAATAGCCCATATCAGAAGCTAAATGTGCTTTGAAGGACAAGCCACAGTATTGGAAGTTTCATTCTGTAATGTCAAATAGATACAGTGGGCAGTTTACCTTTGAACAAAGCCATGGAATTTCTCATGTCCATAGAATAGAAAAATGCTGATCGCGCAGGGTTTCAAAGGTCCCTGTAAAACAGGGGAACAGCCTTTACAACGCGTGCATTACCACACGCTGCCATTACTATGCTTCTTTTACAACGCAAGTCGTTTCAACGACATGCGCTGGAGGGCGCTGTTCGACAAGGAATAGTTTAATTTTCTATTCCAACACCTTCCCTACTGTAACGTGGGCTGGATTTGGAATAGAAAATTAAACTATTCCACTATCCAGCGCTTACAGCGCAAGTCGTTGTAATGACTTGCGTTGTAAAAACAGCGTTGTAATGGCACGCGTGGTAATAGCCCGCGTTGTACTGTCATACAACCGTAAAACAAATACCAATTGGATAGTTTTGCGTCACTGTTCCCATCTGTGCCCATTGCCACCTTTTTGCATATAATCATACCGGGTTCTTCTTCCCTGGCTTCAGAAGATGCTATTCCCAAAGGAGCAAAAGAAAGCAGATGCCCTCCAACATGTGATGGAAGATCTTCAGAAGAAAAGGACAATTCATTATATATGACAAGGGAAGAACAAAAGCAGAGTTGCTCTTTGACCCTATTTAAGGATCTACAGTCCATCATAAGAATTCCTACCGGTTATAAACCTAAAATTCATAACACATTTTTGACTTATAGTATTTTACTAATGGTATATGTAAAATCAATCATTCCGATGATTCCCACAGGGTATTTCCTAGCTCCACTCGATCTGAGCGATGAAGGCTTCCATATATATTTCTGTTCTGCACCTGAGTGGAATCTGTGATCAGTTTCGAATCTTGCCCCTTGGCCTGTCAGCGTCACCAAGGGTGTTCACTAAGATATTGGTGCAAGCTGTTCCAGCAAGAATGTATGTTTTTTTTTCTATATTTAGACGATTGGCTAATTTCTGCATCTGTTCTACCTAAGGTCATGAAATGCAAGCAAAGTATTGGTCGGATTGTAAACTGGAAAAAGTCACACATTCATTCATTTCAGGACTTATAGTTTAAGGGAGCCACATTCCTAATCTATTGCTCTATTTCTCCTGTTTAAAAATAATTGCCAAGCCAGAGGACTCATGCACTAAAAGCAAGCACTGGGTCCTGACTAGAACTCATTGCCCACACTTCTAAAGCATCACAGCCCTGCGCCACAGGACATCATTTTCTCGGAGACTTGCATTTTAAACACAAGGATGTGTATCCGCATTCTGTATTGTATTGTTTTGTAATAGTATTTATATAGCGTTTACTACCCCTGACGAGGCGCCGAAAACATGCAGTAAAATGCACTACTTTGCCCTGTATTTTTAAATGTTTTCTCATGAAAGAACCCCCTATCTCGCCCCATCTTCCCCCAGAATCTTCCTAAAACAGCCAGAGATCTGTGCTAGTCACCAGCCACCAGCCACCACTGTATTAGTGCAATGCATTTTCTAGTTACGCCCTGATCACGAGTTTAGGTGTCATTTATCGCACCTGATAAATAAAGATACTACTGGGTGCATTATTTAATGGCGGCTATTAGTAACAACTATCGTGAATTTATGGGGAATAACATGCGTATTTTTATTTTTCGGCCACCATGATCTACATGATACAGTAAATACCCTGAAGCAGATTTACAAGCCCTTTGCACCACTTTTGCATCACTTTTAACATGGGAAAAGTGATGCAAAAGTGGCGCAAGAGGCTTGTAAATCTGCCCCCTGTGCTTTCCCCCTCGTTACTTTTCCGCTGTTTTCTCATGCTGAAATTTAGCTAAGGTTGAGGTATTTCAGCATCCAAGAATTATTGGATGTGTTAAAAAATAAAAACCTTACAACTCGTAATTACGACCCGTGCGTAAACAGGAGTTTCCGAACTTTAAACACGGTTTTGGAATATACCAACCAACTCGTAACCAGGCCCTAAGACTTACACAGCCGGGAAGATTCACTGTCGCAGCTGGGTGAAGTAAAACGCATTGAGACGTTTTCTCAGAGCAACACTGTACTACCAGGGACACTCCCTCATCAAGTCAAAAACGATTTCTCTCGGCACGCACATAAACAGTTTTAAGTAGGCCTAAATCGATGTAATAATGATCAAAACTCACAATATATTTCACAAGACATTATTACATTTGTGTTCAGGAGCTGCAGTTTAACAAGTATGAGAAAAAAGAAACACTTTCTGTGAAGCTCTTGTAGTATAAGCGTTAGTGGTTAACCAATAAACACATATGAGTCACGCCTTTGGAAGGAGTCTGGTAATTAAAGTCAAATGCCATGACATAATCATTCACATGCAGCGCTGCGGTTTGAGACTCCCTCTGGCACCATGCAGCGCTCTGCGAGTATTGCTAGAGGGTTTGAGAGCCCTTCAATTATTTATTTACATTCTTGCTCTGTCCTCGTGTTTTATTAGAAACAAAATGCACGTCCTATCAAAAGTACAAACTTTCATCCATGTTATGTGTTTAGCTTAGGGTGTTCAAGAATGATTCTCTGCAGGGTGTATAGATAAATATTGGGAACGGTTAGTACGAAATTCTTTTTCCACAGCCCCCACAGCAGAAAAAGATCAAGTTATCTAAGGACAACGTTCATGCAGACAAATTCTTCACATAGGCAAGCCTGATAACTGCATAGGGCTTCTTAAAATGGAAGTTTAGGAATTGTTGTTCCCTGTGTGCATGAGTGGCTTTACAACATAAGACAAGATATGTCATCAAGTACTGATCTAATTGTAATGTGGACTAGGAACATCAGTCCCCATACTGCCTCAAGGTAAGGTGGGCCCTCCATGCACTCTTGAGAGT
Organism: Lissotriton helveticus; assembly: GCF_964261635.1. Lineage (NCBI taxonomy): Eukaryota > Metazoa > Chordata > Amphibia > Caudata > Salamandridae > Lissotriton > Lissotriton helveticus. The sequence goes on along the minus strand of NC_136067.1, from coordinate 1,872,147,120 downwards.
GACAGGAACTCTGCAGCTGCAGGAGGGTAAGAACTAAGGACCTGTCTCCGAGAAATTGGGCTTACTGCCGTTGACATGTGATGCAGCTAAGTGTGATGCTGTGAATAATTCTTATATACGAGAAGAAGATCTTTCTTTGGTAATGGTCTGTGGTAAATCGACTAACGTAATGTGAATAAAAAGGCTACGCCGTGGACAACCGACCCTGATTCCGAGAGTTATTGGGCATAGCGGGTGGTAAGGTGAAGGAATTTGGGGAGGAGGGAATGTCACGTTGTGCGCACACTATGAACAGGCGCCCCCCACGTCTAGGGGAGGGGCGCCCTTAGTTGCGCCACGGGGCTGAGCCTCCTCCTCCGGGCCCCAGTGCAAAAAGAAGGGGGTGGTGGTGATGTCTTCGTGACGTGAGGTATCGTGAAAAACAAAACCTATGAGAAGCGAAACGTAGCCAGTATTTAAGGCTGTGCCCTGGGGCGTTTCATTCTCTTTGTCCCCTTAGGCTGCAGCCTGAGATTCAGGAGCGTCGTCGACCACCCACCCACCCGGCAGAAGAGCGTGGCTTCACGGAGGTGGAGCGCTGACAGTCAACAACAAAGACGGATGCACAACAATGGAGGTGTAACCATTCCATGGACCCCAGGAGGGGGTAGATTCCACGTGTGTAGTGGGTCGGCGGGGAGGAGGGACCGACCTGACGGTGGTCCCGGACTCTACTGCCCTAACCCACAACATATGGACTCAGTAGTATCTTGGCGAGGTGGCCTGTGTTCAGGTACCCTGGTGGGCTGGTGCGGTATGCGGTGCCCTGGATGTCAAGTAACGGTTGGCTGTAGCGCGTTGGGGCCTGACGGCGCAATGTGCGCAGCACAGTGGGACATTGGTGGCCGAGACGGCCAAGTTCAAATGTATGTCCAAGTTCTAGTGTACGGCGGAATCTACAAGTTAAAGTGTAATGTTTAAATGTACAGCCAAGCTGTGTACAGTCAAATTAAAGTGTGATCTGGTACCTAATTTCCTTACTGCCGTTGACATGTGATGCAGCTAAGTGTGATGCTGTGAATAATTCTTATATATAAGAAGCAGGTCTTTCTTTCTTAATGGTCTGTGGTAAATCGACTAGCGGAATGTGAATAAAAATGCTACGCCGTGGACAACCGACCCTGATTCCGAGAGTTATTGGGCGTAGCGGGTGGTAAGGTGAAGGAATTTGGGGAGGAGGGAATGTCACATTGTGCGCACACTATGGGCGTGTACAGCATTGCACATCTCTGCATCTGCATACTGCTCTAGGGCATGGGACTACAAAAACGAAGGGTACAAAATTATTCATTGCATGATTAATTAAAATCTTTGCAGTAGGAAAACTACATTCAAAACAGTCTATGTTGAAAATACACATGAATTACGAATAGACGGGATTAAAAGTCGTTAAAATACATATAAATTCCAGTTCTGTGCGAGGTTTAAATGCAATAAAAGAAGCTGAACGTTCTGAATTAACAGTTGTCTGGCTCCGCTCTATCTACCTTAAAGCAAGTAACAAGTTTGCTCTAGTGGTACAAATAGTCTGCATGTAAAACTTTGGACGGAGCTTGAGAATTTAAGGTTGTGCAGCTAATTCTATCTTTTGATTGTAGCCTCTATGATCGAGTTGTCACTTAGTATTTACATTTAACCTGTTTTTTGCTATATTCATTAATCGAACCAGCCTACAGGCTAGCGGAGTGTCGTTTCCCTCAAAGCTGGCTATTAGTGCTTCCCTGCGTGTTCGTATCCCTCTTTGGTTCCAGAGTGGTCTTAATAAAAGGCTTCGCTCATTGTTTAGAGCTTTACAGCTACACAGTATATGCAGGAAGTCCCAGACTAGAATATCATATGTAAAATACCGTGTCCTAAATATTGTTTACAAAAATATCACCCCATTGAAGTTAACAGAAGAAAATCTACTGCTAATTTAACATCATTTTTGTAAATAATTTAGGACACAATATTTCTTTCAAACTAAATTTCTGCTAACAGTATTCTGACACACAACCTGAATAACTGTTTCCTGTCATGTTTTCCAAGGTCAGGACGCAGCTAGTTTAGTGGCACTACCCTGATGTCTCCACCCTCTCAGATGGGCAAGGCTTATCCTGAAACACCGGCATGCAGAAGCTTTGGAATCCTTGTGCGGCAAGTTACTTAGAGCACCACTTGGAGCATCCTGTTGCTTCCATTTGATAAAATCTCCTCTTCTTGCAGCTAGAGGAGCACATTTCTGGTACCCAATGTTGAGGGTCTTGAGTTAGAAAGCAGTTAATGTGGACCACGTGTCTTGAGGGCGTCAGTGCATGAAATTTAAGAGATTCAATGAACTGAAAAGTCTCATGAAAATTGCCCAGGCTAAAAAGAGATCCAATGAAAACGTTTCTTTCAGAAGGACCGCATAAAAATATTACGAACTTAGGTAAAAGATGCAAGCTTTCCCTACAGTCTGCATTTGCCAAACTAAACTTGTGACCTACACACCAGCCTGAGAATGTTATGCCCGTACCATGCCTGCATTTTTTTTTATAATTAATCATTGCAAAGGTAACTTTGCTCAACCGGAGTTACATCCTCCTACTTCCTACTTGGCAAAGACCAGGTCATGTCCACAGACCCTCGTCCGCTCAGCCTGAGTCTGGCCTTCTCCAGTGGTTATATGAGACTTTGTGTGATCTTTTCCACCACTCAATTGATTTCCCACACTCCTCCTCATTGTTCTGTTCCCTTGTCGAAGACCAGTGCATGAAGAGGGAGGCAAGGTAATTGCTAAAGTGATTCTTCACGTCTTTCACAAGAGACAGGCCAGAGGCTGTCACCGACTATCATATTTGTGATGTCACTCCTATTCTTGCTATAGGACATAACCTCCCTCTCTCATCCATGCACTGTGACCTCACTCCTTCCTACTGTCCTAGCTCTCACATTATCATACGGCCATGTCTATTGCGATGATGCTTATTCTAAAGTTCTAATGCTCAATTTATATTAGCCCGATGTACTGTTTTGTAATTGTGGCATTAGGCTTTCACCCTCTTCTCGTCTTATGAATTGTTTAAACCTCCTTTTAAGTTTGGCAAGCTTTCCAAGTTAGCCATAGGGCTTGACAAAGCCAGTAAATGATGAGCAAAATCAGACCTTGGGTAGCTGTTGTATGGTTCTATCTGTGACCAATAGTGTACTGTTTTGGAGAAACCCACGGTTTGTTGTCGACCTGGCCACTTGCCAGTTCATCCTTTAGCTGATCGGCCAGGTCTGTAATATACCTTTTTCATACAGCCAATTTCACAATATGAATTCACTAGCAAGAGCGTGCCATGATAATCCTTGTTAGATTCATTGTAAGGTCAGGAGAAAAATATTACATAGGGCATTAAGTGGGACTACTGAAGAAGCTGCTGAAAGATTATCAAACCTCAGCAAAACCTCAGCAGGACTATTGCATGACTCACCCATTTTATGGAGACTTCATTGGTTACCAATTACACAAAGAGAACTGTTTAAAAAGTAACCCTGTTTTGTTGTAAACACCGACAAGGCTAATTCTGTTAGTCTGCTTTCATCCCGTGCTTGCTGTCAGCTTTTCTTCATCTTTAATAGAAAGTGTGAAATTCTTTGACCTCACACAAAATGCTGACATAGTAATCCCCTTGCAGTGTAAGCCGATTGTTTACAAAGATGGATGCTTAATGTCAACATGTGGATCGAGCTGAAGCTTTTTGCACCGTGTTAGTTTAGGCTTAGTGTCTCCAAAACCTGTTTTATTATGTAAATATGAGATAAAGTCAGCGCTCAAATGATTTAAAAACTCCAGGATTTGACCACTGATTAGGAGAAGACTTTTCACCAGAAGTATCGCCAGAGGTCTTGCCAGATGTCTAAGCCTCTTGCTCTCAGAGAGTTGATTCCAAAAGCCGTGTTAAAGGTTTTCTTCACCTAGAGCAGTGTTTCCCAACTGGGGAACTGGGGACCGGGACCCCCAGGGGTCCGTGACACATTCCCAGGGGGTTCGAAGGCAGCAGTTTTAAAAGCACTGCAAAGTTCCTTGTAGAATTAGCAGTTTTCCAGCAACAATAAAAGTGTCAAGATAACTCCAGTGATTAATGTACCTGCTGGAGAGAGATGAGTTTTGTCCAGTGGCAGCTTTGACTTCTCTAATGTAGCACAGAGAGTTAATATGCCTGCTGCAAAGAATATGTGCCATGCATTTTAAAAAACAGTATTTTATGTGCATAGGTCAGTGGGTTACTATTTTTTTCACAGAGATTCTTTTGTTATTCTGTAGCTCCTAGAGCACATATCCTGCATCTGCAGCAGAGTTCTGATAAAGAACTGCTGCAGCCAGCTATTCAAAGGTTAGTTGTGTGATCCATCCTAGGAATCTCACAAGGCAGGGGTTGCTATGCAATGCTTTATTTAGCTAAGGTTTAGCTTAAACACTTAGGAATGGAATTAAGATGTTAGGTTGTTAGAAACTCACTATCTTGTTTTATTTTGGCATTTTCTGTGGTTATCATACAAATATATGTACTAGACTATAGATTTCTCGAATTAGCACTGTTTCCCTGAACTCATCTAGAGGGACTGATAGCAACCAGAAATCAATGCCTGACCGGGTTACTGTCAGGGCTGCAGCCCAACTGGCTTTCTAATTGTTGTTGATACCTTGAAGTAAGTCCTTGCATCAGAGGGTTACGAATCTGACCCCTGCAGCTCTGGGGAGCCCCAGAGTTTGTATCAGTTGCACAACTGTTTTTTATCCACAGCCTTAATTTATCTAAAGAAAAATTCCACACTTTATTCCACTATGCAATATTTACTTTTGATCTTAAAGTGACTACTGACTAAGACCAATTCAAAAGGACACCCAGAGATGGAAGATCTTTTGGTTTATGCTTCACAAAGAATGAAATTAAATGTTGAAAGAATGCTTACTCTTAGAGCTGAAACTTACAAGAGGTGGGATCTCAGTGACTCCCTTAAGATCAGGGCCGGACTGACTACCGGGCAGTTTGGAATGCTGTCGAGCTGGGGGCTGATTTCACAGCAGTGGGGGATGATTTCGTTCATGGAGACCTGCCTGTGCTTCGAAATAATTAATGCAAAACGAATTTCTTTTAGCACACGCTGGTCTCCATGAACGAAATCACCTCCCAGCTCAGCAGCATTCCAAACTGCCCGGTAGCCAGTCCGGCCCTGCTTAAGATACCCCAGAATCTTGGTGTCTGGGTACCCGTAACCTCATTTCCACAATAGCGGAATGCTCAGGGTCCAGCACCATATTTTACTTGGTAATCCTAAGGGGGTTGTTCCTCTTTGATAGAAGTGTCTGGCCACTGTTCTTATTTTTCTGACCAGGACCTGCCTGGCATGTCTGACAACGTCACTTGTTTTGGTGTGCCATTGGTCTAGAGAGATCCAGTTATGGCGTCTTTCCCTGTTACAGTTCTTTGATCCAAACAAAGCCTTCCCTTTACAGACTCACGTGCTCAGTTTTCTGCCTACCCATGTGGTAGAAACATATACCTTTTCACTAGTCATCTGTTGGCTCATGTTGGATCATTCTGGAAGACTCACTCTGCTTTCCTCTTGTCTTCCAGAGTCAAGAGCATTCCTTTCAGGTGGTGCACAGTGGACTGTGTGCTACTCTCACATACAAAAAGTGGCCTCACTAAAGGAAGAGGGCAGAGGAGGCACTGTGTTCAAGGCGCCATGCTTTTTCAGGTCCCTCATCAGAGCTGTATAGTGAATTTGTAGATTCTAAAGCAAAGGCATCTGTTTACCAATAATGCCTCAGCAAAATATGGCTACACCTTGGTTTGTCTGTCTCTGGATGATAATCTCTATATTTAAATTCTGCTTTCAAGTCTCTTGTGTTGGATGTGAGAATTATTGCACCCAATAAAATCTGACACCAAAGTTTGTAACTTATCAAATTTTCGCGTAGTCTGACATTTTGGGGAATAATATGTGCATTTTGGTGCTTACCACACTATAATCCTCTTGTCCTGATAGATACAAAGGGCCCTAAGTAGTTAATCCCAGATTACCAATTCTTAAATACCAAATCATACCGAAATGGTATTTAAGAACTGGCAATCGGGATGTAGGTATTTTTACCGATTCAATTACCAAATCGTTAAAAATCGGTAATTACCGAATCGGTATTTACAGATTCGGTAATTGCCATTGAGTCCTATGGGCCTTGAGGCCCATTGGAATCAATGGCAATTACCGAATCGGTAAATACCGATTCGGTAAAATTACCGAATTTACAAGGGGGACAGGGTGTCACTTTGACACCCTGTTGCACCCCAGATTCTGGCTTGTGTGCTATATGACACACTATGTGTGCCACATGGCACCGGTCTACATGCACAGATGTGCATGTACACAGTAATTCATAATTTACCACCAAATATTATTTGGTGGTAAATTATGAATCGGTAATGGAATGTGCAACTGTATAAATTGCCAACTACATCTGGATTTACCAATTCGGCAACTTTACCGATTCTGTATTTTACCGAATCGGTAAATTTACCGAATTGGTACAATTCAGGCCACCTACATGTCAAATCCCAAATACCAGTCGGTAACGGCCGAAATCGGCTGTTACCGACCGGTATTTGGCGACCTACATCGGGCCCTAAGTCTTGTAATTTTAGACCTATGTCATTGCTGCCAGCTCCAGCAAAAATTCTGAATAAGGCAGTGCAGAAGCAATCGGCTACCTTTCTAGAAACTAACAGCCTCTTACATGACTTACAGTCAAGTTTCAGAGCTGGGTATAGCACGGAGACCGGGCTCTTTGATGTTGCCGAAAGGCAAATCCCCAGAGGACCCAGCGTTGTACCGTCCTATCTCCCATATAAACTCGGACGCAAAACTTTATTCCAAAATCTTTGCGGTTCGATTAGAAAAAATCGTATACCGGTTGTTCAGCCCTTGGCAGCATGGCTTTATACCCGGAAGAAGGACTATGGATCATATTAGGCAAGACATTGTACTGTTTGATATAGTCTCCGTCTCAGGGGAACAGATGGCCCTAATTCTTCTCGATGCACAAAAAGCATTTGACGAGTCTAGTGGGATTATCTGTGGGAACTTGTAAGGCAGAATGGCTTCGGCCACGATCGATTACAGCCATCAAAGCAATGTTATGTTATGTTATGTCATCCCTATGCCAGAATACCAATTGATAGGCAGGGAATCCAAAAGGATAGAGGTCCCTAGAGGGACGAGACAGGGGTGTCTCTGCTCCCAGATTCTCTTTGCTCTTTATATCGATCCGCTTATTAAGGCAGTTCTTTCAAACCAGATAATTAAGCCAGTTTTGGTCAGGGGCCATGATACGAAAGAGTTGGCATATGCTGATGACAGACCCATAGTGACTTCTGATCCAAAGAGTGCGATTGAACAAGTAGAAGTTTTGGCCAAGAAATTTGGCCGGCATGTTGGGTATTGCCTAAACATAGAGTAGACCTAGATTGTCTGTACCAAGAATATCATTTTTCAGGATCCTCATAGGACTGAAATGGCCACATATCGTGGGCCCAGGGTAACCCCAAACGTGGATTCATTCTGGCAAATAAATTTGGATTCTTTGATAAACAAAATCAGCAAAGATTTAAGACGAATTGATAACTTGCACCTTTCAATATTAGGGAGGTGTAACATCCTTAAAATGGTTACGTTCCCAAAGGTACTTTATTTATTTTGTTCCATCCCCTCGAGGTCAAAGCTAAGAAATTTGATGCATTGTTCTCAAATTTTCTATGGCAATATAAGAAAGTTAGACGGTCACTAAAGTTCCTAAATCTCCCTCAGGAACGAGGGGACTGGGCGGTTCCGAATTTAGTCTATTACTACTGGGCCACACTGCTCCAACAAAAAGGAATCTTGCTTATATCAGATAAGGGAAATATAGAAACACAGGAAGCAGATGCTCCCCCTCTATATATGAACTGGCCGTTGGAAGAGCTGCATGGGGTGCCTTTATGACAGCTGGAGGCCAACTATTATAAGAAAACATGTTTTAAGCCCCTTAAAGCAGCCTGGAATGTATGGCATAAAGTTGGCAAACTGCTGAAACTACCAAGGTGCCACCAATATATACCCACGTGACGATCACCAGTTTTTCCAGCCTCTTTTTATGATAGGATGGGAAGGCAGTGGGAGCAAGCTGGCATAAGCAAAATAGGAGATATCTTTCTCACAGAGTGGCTTAATTTGATGAGCTACAGGAGCACTATGGAATAGATGCTGGGTCTTACTTTAAGTATATTCTAGTTAAAGAAACTATTAAACAGTTTAGGTCTGAAGCTTTCTCTACAGACAAAATCCCTCTCTTCAATCAATCAATCCATTTGTAAAGCGCGCTACATACCTGTGAGGGTCTCAAGGCGTGGGTTGCAACCAAGTGGAACGATTCAGTCCCTCCTTCCTATTCTGCCTGGCTTTCTCCGCTATTCACTGTCTATAATCAGGAAATATCTCTATAAAACGGTAAGGGGAAGAGTTCTAGGAAACAAGGCAGTAAGATCTGGGCTCCCTTGTTAACCTGGACTCTCGATGGATAGCAGAGCTTTGTGTGCACCTGTGCCCCCCTGCAGCAAGTTATTTAATAGTAGTTAAGGGCGATACCTGTAGTAAAATCTGTATATATTATAACCTATATATCCCCTTTTTCTTTTTCTATATATCAATATGAACTAACTAATTATGACATCTTTTTAACTCTTTTTAATTCATTTTTAGGATTTCATGGCTTAATGAATTGGGGCCGTACCATGAAATTTGTATTACAGTTATTCTCTATTAACCTGAATGTGGTGTATTGCATTGTACTTTTAGATCACCAAGTTTTTATACCTCTCTTATATCTTTCTACTGCTTTTACTGCTTTTTTACAATCATAGCTACATTTTGTCTGATGAAGTGCCTTGTTAATCACTGAATTATCTGGGATAAAAATTAAAAATATTTTTAAAAAAAAGAAGTTTCTGAATCTGTGCCAGAATCTGTGGACTGGGGTGCTTCGGTAATGTTGGTGTTGCTAGACCTGTCAGCAGCATTCAACACGGTCGCACACCGGACTCTGCTCAGGAGACTGACTCAAGCGGGAGTGCGGGGAAAAGCTTTGTCCTGGCTGCAGTCGTTCCTGGAGAATTGCTCGCAGCATGTGTTTCTGTGCCTTTTTCTCTCCTCTCAAAAACCTCTAGCCTGCGGGGTGCCTCAGGGTTCTGCACTGAGCCCACTGCTGTTCAATATCTACCTCGCACCACTTGCTGCTCTTGTTGAGTCTAGGGGCGTGAAGGTGGTTTCCTATGCTGATGACACGCAGCTGGTGTTCTCTTTTAAAGAACAATCATCTGCGACTTTTCATAATTTCAAGGAATGCCTGAAAAACATCTCAGTATGGATATATGAGAATTACCTTAAACTTAATGTAGAGAAGACGGAAGTCTAGTTCTTCAGTCAGGCATCACCTCCATCATCAAACTTCTGGTGGCCTAGAGAGCTGAATCCACCACCAACTCCGGTGGATTCAGCTAGAAACCAGGGAATCAGACTGAACAAAGACCTTTATTTTAAGAAGCTGGTGCGTCACGTTTCTTCCATGTGCTTTTGGAAATCAAGATCTATTAGGAAATTCATACGGTTTCTGCCAGAGGGATTCTGGAAGATTACAGTTCACGTTCTGGTGACCTCACAGCTGGACTACTAACAGCTTGTACTTGGGGTTGCCTGCAAACCATGTCTGCAGTCTTCAGATAATTCAGAATGCTGCGGCTAGACTTATTCGGCAGGTACCCCTTCGACATAATATCTCCTCCCGCCTGGAACAGCTCCACTGGCTTCTGGTTACCAGGAGGATTGAGTTCCAGTCATTGATCTTGGCCTTTAGAGCCACCGGAGACCTGGGACCTGGCTATCCCAGGCAAAGGTTGCAGTTATATCATAAGGCACGGGCCCTGAGACCTAACCACCTCAGAATCTTGCGAGGTCCACACTTTTCTAGGGCCCGGCAATGTAGCAGATCATTTGCAGTGAAAACAGAAAAATTGTGGAACACTCTGCTGGCCCATATCCACCTGATTGAAACTGAACCAGAATTTAGGAAGGCGTTAAAAACCTGGCTCTTCACCCAGTCATAAGGGTCAGCTTGAAGTGGAAGAGGTGTGGCACAGCGGCCAGGGCGGCTGGCTCCGGAACCCAGGGGCTCACGGTTCGATCCTCGGTGCCTGCGGCAGACCAGCCCAGCACCATGTGACTCTGGGCAATAGCTCGCTTAATCTTCCCGGTGGCCCCCAGTGCCCCGACACCTTCGGGTAATTGTTCGTGCTTTACCAATACTGGACAACTCCTCGTTGGTCTGCTACTAGCACTGGAACACCTCTTCTGAGGTGGGCACACGCTCTAGTAATGTCATTATCATTCCTACATGTTAAATTCAGGAAGGGTTGATCTGTCGTACCTTAATGAAGATGGCAACTATATTGCATCTGTTATGATTTTTGATAAACATTGCACCACATTTGACTGTGATCCCTGTGCAAACAGGTGTTTGCCCAGGTATTGCAATCTAATGGTCCTCCTTAGAAGCAAGTGTTCCTACTACCAGGCCAAAACAAAGTATTCCAGCTTTTTCTTGTGAATTCTATTCAACTATGGGGGGAAATTTACAGGAATAGATGACTGACATAGTACAAAAATAAGTGATTACGTTGTGTGGTATAAAGTGTTGCTGAGGGCTGCGGGGAATGAAAAGAGAGTGGCATTAGGTCATCAATTAAGCACCAATATTTATTTCGAACTGTCACCTCTAGGTTTTCTTTATTTATTCTGTGGGAACAGGTTTTCTCCTATATTACAGAAAATGCTTGTTTTCTGATTCTGGTTCCTGCCTCCTTAACGCTAATGTTTATTCTTTATCTTTATTTCAGAAATTTTGTGAGTGCAATATTTTTGTTGAGAACCTCAACGCTAAAAGGTATCTGAGTACCGTATTTCTTGCTCGCGATGTGCATTTAAAACACACTAAAATGATGCGTCCCTCGCCATCTGGCCTACAGACCAGGGCCTGCTACCGGTACAGATGTGTGCATCCCACTGCAGCTGGCCGTACAGTGAAGCCTGGCACCCCCCTCCTGCCTTATTAATTCTATTTTCCACACAAGCGTAAATCCCCCTTACTTGAATATTTGACACAAAAGGCGAGATTCTTGACACCTACCATTATCTGGTGTGCCTCTTACCTCGGCCTTCCTCCAGTTATAAGCACATATGCTCCCATAACCCCTCACAGATGTGTCATTTCCTGGCGCTCTAGTATCCTATTATCCACCTTGGGTATAAAGAGACAGGTGTCAGAGCAGGCTCATAAAATAGTTTGAAACCATGACCTCAGAGGCAGGCAGTATGCCTTATTTCCAGAGCACCTTGTCTTCAATATGTCATCTCTGTCTTTAACTGAAATGGGTTTTTTTCTGGACAGCGACCTGCACTGTCTGTCTTCCACATATGGCGTTTAGTCTCAGAAATGGTCTTCCCTCTATGTTAGGAGTCAAAGCCAGCATCAGCAAAGATATATGAAAGTTAAAAAAAACATTCACGTCTCTAATGAATTTCAGGGACACACCCTGTAATATAAAGTAACTAACTATATGTGAAGACAGTAGGCCTCTGAGAGCTAGTTACGCATTCACACAGTTCTAAACGTTCACATCTTTCTTGCAATTGGTAAGAGGTTTGTGGCAGAGCATGAGCAGTTTTGCAGCCTGAGGGGCAGCATTACGAGCACCTTGCACCTCCTTGCGCCGCCATTGCATCACTTGCGCCAAAATCCCTACGCCTGCTCGGACCAGGTGTAAGGAATGACGCATGGCTTTCTGTATGGGACTCACCTATTTGTTGTAGCACATTGTTGGAGTTGTGTCACTTTCATGAGCAACTCCAGCAATGCATCAGTATTTTTGACGCATCTGTTAATCCTTGCGATGGAGCATGTATTGTAAATACAGCGTATCCATGGTGATGCAAGGACATTTGACGCAGGCGTAAGGAAACTGATGCATCTATGCAGATGCGTCAGTTCCTTGTAAATCTGCCCCATAGTCTTCTACCAAGCAAGACTGAAGAGGAGGGAGGTTGTGCAAGAAGGACGTTGTATAGGCACAAGTGGCTAAAGTGAAATGTATGGACAATATTGCTGCCTTTTACATTGGAGTAGCGCAATTTAGACTCCATCCTTTACACGTTATCAATGCGCAATTTCGCATTCATATTGGACATTATATTTACTGTGTGCCTTAAAAATATTAAAGTGTGTGAAAATTTGAGTTCACTAATGAAATGTAACGGCTGAGAAGCTGAAGCTTTATAAACGTGTGCACTATTGTTCATTTAAAATGCTTACATCTATTCATTATTCACATTTTATATTTCAAGTTATATTTGCATAAGATATGCAGTCTTTATTTCACGTTTGCATTTATTCTGTAAGTTATATATGTGCATGTATAATCATATATTTGAAATGCACATTAAGGGGCTAATTCGGATGTCCAGCGGAAAACCTCCTACCGTTGGTCGGAGGCTTTCCGATCAACATCCCTGGTTTGACTTCCGACCGGCGTATTTCAATTACGACAGTCGGAATACAAACTGGCCAGTCAATCCGGCTGACTTCCACCAGGCTCCAGGAGCCCGTCAGCCAGTCGGAAGGGCTGCATAATCCAGTGAGGGAGGCATTTCTGCCTTCGGGATTATGATGGGACTTTCCGAGTGCAAATCCATGTCGGCCTTTCCAACATGGATTGGCTGCCGTAAAGTGCCTTTGGTGGACCCTAGCAGGGCCCCCTTCTCCCTGACCCTGTGGTTGGGAACCGGGGGGGGGGCACCTATGAGGTCCCCCTGTAAATCCCTGCCATGTGTGGCAGGCACACATGGGGTGCCTGCCACACAATGTAGGGATTTACACAGGCTCCCATTTCTCTATGGGAGCTTGTGCTACGGGAGGTTTAAAGCCTCAGCACAAGCTCCCATTGAGAAATGGGAGTATGCAACCGCACCATAATGCGGTCGCATTGTAGTTCCGGTTTCAGGCCTGCAACAGTGTCTCTGCCTAAAATAGTAATCATCCCCTACATGTTTAGTTAAAGTAAGCTTGACTAAGGACCTTGATTTTGAAATGTACTTTGCTTGATCAGCATGTTCTTTCTTTTGCAAATGCGTTCTTAAGGTTTCGTTAGCCGGAGAAAGGAGTATTGTTGTATGTATTAGGTTATTGATAGTAATGTCTGAGAAGAGGAATCTTGGCAAGCAAAGTGAAGACCTAATGAGCATATCACGGCTCCTATTCAATGCGTATCAAGATTTCTGTAACTGTCCAAGTACTGTGATATGGAAAACTCAGATGTGCAAGTGCACACCACGAGAAGTGAAATGATTGGTTCCTGGTGGGGTGGAAAGAGATACAACTGGTGCTGAAGTTTCTGTTTGTTTTAATTAATGTTGACACTGTTAGGAGTCAGAGCAGATTTTCTTAAACTTTGAGGAGTACAAACCTCTCTGCTTCCTTTATTCTTGCAAGTGTGAAGTTTCATGCTAAACGCTTATTCCAAATCTGGAAGACCTCTACTGGAGAATGCTGGCACCTTCTCACATTTCCGAATTTCCTTGACACCCTACTCTATTAACCATCTTTATTCTAAATGTAGAACCTTGATTAGATGATTTTAGAATGTATCCATGTTTAGGAGAGAGAATCGGAGTTTCTTTACAGAACACATTTTTATAATTCTCAGTTTCTTTAGTGTTGTGGCTGTGATTAATTTGTATCTTATCCTACTGAGATTGAACAGATTGCGATATTTCAGCTTGCCACCTGTAATCTTGTATCTTTTTAATATTCTCCTGACATGAATATGTATTGGACTGACTATTAATTGCAAATAAAATTCCTTATCTTCAATCATCGATTCCTGGTCTTTATTGTGTGGCCAAATGGGCTGCACGAAGATTACATTGTTTTATTATTGCTGACTCCCTTGGTGTCTCAATCAACTTGAATTGGTCTATCAGATGAGAGATTTACATTATGCTCTGCGCACTCTCACGTATACACTGGTAGCAACAGCACACGTGTTGCTTTTAAAATCGAACCCAATTTTCATAATATTTCGGGCAGTTAAATTCAGTTTTGATACAAGGAAATGAGAGGCATATTAACACTGCAAAGGACATTAGTTATGCTGGCGTTTATTCACCGGGGTAGAAATTTCCATATTCTTAAATTTAGTATGGGAGCACATTTTGCTGTTTATCTATCTATCTGTATTTTTATAGCATGACCTGAGAGAGCATCCACGTGCTGGTGGGCCCACCTGCAAATTGGATGAACAACCACAATGTCACACGTTTGAGGGGATTTATGTACCACTTGGAGGTAATTTCCATCCTTTAAAGTGATTGCAAATACACCTAAGTCAAAGGTAGAGGTAAGTGCTTTTCTAAGGTGGTGTAGTGGAGAGAATGCTGTCTTAGTTATTGGAGTGTAGTGTGAAGATGATTGCCAAAGGAAAAAAATATTTTATACATAAATGGACCTCTCTTGTTTTGCATACTAGCACATATAAATATCCACCTGAATAAAATGATGCATGTGTACATTTCTTGCAAGTGACATGATTCACAAACTATGAACATCTTGTTTCACTGTAAACAATCTTGAATTGTAACATAAGTCTCTTGCCTTTGTTCAGCTCTCTGTTACTCTCTAGCTTTATGCACTCTTCACAAACATACTTCAGCAAAAGAACTAACACAAATCAGTGGTTATCCTGCAAAAAGGGCAAACCTCTAACAAACTTTCAGGAATATAAATACTAAAGCAACAGCCACTGCTGTGATCGAAATGTTTTCACAATGAGGTTTGCCAAGTGTAACAGGAGGATGGAGCAGTTACCACTACAAGGCTTACAATCTTAACCAATTTTTATTTGGCGTATGCTAAGTATACTTGGCAACAGTCTAACACAGAACTGGGAATGTTTGGGTGGACTTTGGTGCTTGCTATAGAGTCTGCCAGACATTGTATAGCAGTGTCCTGTACGTATTGGTTATTATGGAGGCCTGAGTCTTAAGGGCTGTGTGTAGCTCTACTCTCTCCTGCTGTGCGGCTTGGGTCTGATGTTCGACTAATAACTGCAGATGGCGTTTTCCCCCTGCCAGCTGCTCAATCATATCTTCCATTGTGATGTGTGGGTAGTGCTCCATCTTCTGATAGACATAGATTGAGTGGTGAACTTGATTTGAAACCATTGCTTTATTTGAGAAAGTGGCACCTTTTGTCTAATTTAGAGACAAGCACAACAACAGTTGTTTATCAATTCAATATGCATTGAAAATGATTAATACCTGCCTCCCAAGCCATTCTTATAACTCTGGGTGCCTGGCATAGTCGGAATTGTCATTCTTGGAGGAGTGTGATGGTTAGTAGTTGTGCTGGTACTGTCATTGGTAGTGCTGGCAGGAGCAATTGGTGGTGCAAGCTGAAGTGGCATCCCGAGAAGGCCCCAGTATTACTTTTTGTACAACTTAAGCACTGTAATTGAAGATAACACTGCAGCCATAACCATGTGACAGTCCAATGTGATACAATTTGAGAATGTTGGTGGTGGCAAAGTATTATCTAAAGAAAAGGGCAAATAGTACTTGCCTAGAATAGGATTTCTAATCTTAATCTGAAAAACTCTTACTTCTGTGTCATTTAAATTCATTCACACCCATTGTCGAAGCTTAGGTTATTTTAAAGAAAATACATTTCAAGTGTTCCTGCACACATGATTTACGGGATGCTCAATTATCAAACCATCCTTTGCTTTTCTGCATTTTAGTAGTGCGACAGGATGTGAATAGCCTTGCGAGCCCCCCTCTGTCATAACTGATTGACACAATCATTCTTAATAATTATTACTGAAGCTCCTTCTCATGTAGAGGAGATGCAGCTTGCTTTATGGGCTGATCAAAGTACACCACCTGAAGTTAATTATTCTATAGCTTTTTGTGTTGAGTCATATTACTTATTGAGTGAATAACAGTAGCACAATTTTTCCAGTATAAAATATTGTTCTACTTTTGCATTGTTGCAAATCATTTTGGCCAGTTTCATTATTAGTAAATAAAAATATTTTATTGTGTTCTACTCATATGATTGGTTTACAGAGCATGTGGGACAAGTGGATTTCTTTACAGGACATGTACATTTCTGAAGTATTTTGTCCCTTGGACAAGTGGATTATTTCTAAACTATTCCACACCCCCTTCCTGTGATGACATTAACTGTTAAAAGCATGTATAAGATGACAGGCCTACATGAACACTGAATTGAAAATCATTTATTCCCTTGTTTTCAGTGCTTTCTTTGTACCTTGCTTCCATTGTGGTCGCTGATTTTGGCTCCTTGCAGATTGAAAATTCTATTGGATTCTACACCTGGATATAGACTTGGTTTATTGCAATGCTGCTCTCTTCATTCCTAAACTTCATCTTCAATCAAGATTCCCTAGATTGCCAAGGAGGCCTCTTCCTCTTTGAGAGTTCTTCCTCCTATCTGAGGCTCCGTTAAGAAGACACTTGACACCTTTTAACGTATATACTATTCTGTGCTGTGCTCTACCAAATTTACTGGAAGTAGTCACCCTTTCTTTAGGCTATCTAGAAGGGGACTTAACAGACCATTCAAGCTTCAAAACCTTGAGAAGTCTTTTGGTTAAATTCACAAGACTGGTAGAGTTCCGGCAGCACTCATAATTCTGAATGGTCTGGAAACTCCTGTATCACCAAGTCTGGCACAGTTATCTCCAAGAAGAACCACCAGGGAAAAAGGGCAGCTTTTAAAGAAAAGATGCTCTTGGTATCCTTTCCACTAGCACATTAGGTAAGCTAGTAAAGCAGGCTTTGACAATTTACCTTTATTCTGGAGTTAGATTGTCAGTGTCCGCACATGATGGAAAATGCTGGAGCTGACAGAGTTTTCATTAAGATTTTCCCCACCAACTTGCTTTTCTGGCAGTAGATTTTGCCACTTTTTGGGAGAGACCTCTGACACCTGGGAAAGAACTTCAAACAAGGTTAATTTTCCTTTGCTATAATTTGGTGATTTACCAACATGCAAGCTGTAAATTATGACCTTAAATTTAAAAACATCATAGATATATCTGTGGTGAAAATGCCTACAGACATGTGAAAAATGGTGGTTTACAGGCTGGGAAATCTGTAGGAATTGTGCATTGGTCGACAAAATGCCAGCTCCTCATTAGGATGCCGTAAGAAATAACATACAAATTGGATTCTTCCTATTCAGAGTATAAAGATGGCAATGTGCCACACTTTCTCTACAGCTCCCTGCCTGCTCTGCTGCACCAAATTCTACTATATGTAATGCTTGGCTATGATTTTCATGGCGAGATTGGTAGCATTTCAATCAATTTTGGACAGACACAATGGAAGCCAGAAGAAAGACTAGAACTGTATATTTCAGTGTGTGATAATGTATTACTGTTCCATTAAACAATCAATCAATCAATTAATCTGGGGTTTAGATAGCCCAGCCACTCATCCATAAGAGTCTCAAGGCAAGGCGCTGGGGGGGGTGGATGGGGCTGTTTATCCGTCTTTGCACAGGGGTTTAATCGAAGAGCCAGGTCTTGAGATCTTTCCTGAATTTGGTCAGCAAGGGGGATTGCCTGAGTTGAAGAGACAGGGTGCTCCAGGTCTTGCTAGCGAGGTGGGAGACAGATCCTCCTCTGGTTTTGGTCATGTGGATCCATGTCGACTGTGTCCAGGGCTAGGTAGGTGGAACAAAGGTGTCTGGCAGGTACATGGAATAAGAGGCAGTGGTTCAGATATGCTGGTCCTGCGTCGTGGAGAGCATTGTATGCATGGAGGGAGGAGCTGAAGATGACTCTTTTGTTGACTGGGAGCCAGTGGAGTTCTCTAAGATGTTCGGTGATGTGGCTGCTGTGGGGGATGTTGATGACCAGTTTAGCTGCAGCGTTTTGAACGTTGTGTAGTTTTCGAAGTAGTTTCTGGTTGGCACCGGCATAGAGTGCGTTGCCGTAGTTGTGTGTGCTGTTGATGAGTACATATGTGATGTCATTCTGGATTCTGTGGGGATACATCTGAATGTCTATCGAAGCATGTGGAGCGTGTGGAAGCAAGATGAGGATATGGCATTGATCTGGTGGTTCATTGTGAGTGAGGAGTCCAGTATGATGCTGAGGTTATGTGCGTGGTCCGTGGGGATGAGGGGGTTCCCAGTGCCGCAGGCGACCAGGAGTAGTGTGTAGGGGGCTGGACAGCTGGGAAGCAGGAAATGCGGGGAACAGGAAAGAGTAACTGGAGGGGGCGGGGTCACAGGAGATCGCAGCAGCAAGGGCGGCGAAGCAAACGAACGAAGGAAAATAAAAAGTGCAAAAAGGAACATAAAAAGGCAAAAAGCAGAACAAAGTCAATAACAGAAAAAAGGCAAAAAGAAGAAGAAAAAGCAGAAAAAGAGAGACAGAAGGGCAGCCTAGCAGCAGAGCTGTGATGCTCTACCATTAGACCACCACGGATGAGGCATAGGCGGGGGCCTGTGGGTGGAGGAGGGCCTCGAACTCCTGACCAGAGGGTCAGTGGCAGCAAAGGAGCCAGCAAGTACCAGGCGGAGCTGTGCAGGGAAGGGATCAGTCCACTAGTAAGGTCAGTGGAATGCACCTTCAATGCAGCGGCCGTCATTAGGCAGTGTGCGATGGGGGATGGACAGCTGGAAGGCAGGAAACGCATAGAGCGGAAAGAGTCACTGGAGGGGGGAAGGCTGCTGGGGATCACAGTGGCAAGGGTGGTGAAGCAAAAGAAAGAAAGAAAAGAACATGTGCGAAAAGGGACATTAAAAGGCAGAAAGAAGAAGAAATAAGAAAGACAGAAGGGCAGCCTAGCAACAGAGCAGTGACGCTCTATTACTAGACCACCAGGGATGAGGCGCAGGCAGGAGCCTGCGGGTGGAGGAGTTGCCTTTTACTCCTGACCAGAGGGTCAGCAGCAGCGACGGGGGCAACAGCTACTAGGCAGAGCTTCCAGGGAATGGAGCAGTCCACTAAAAGGTCACTGGACTGCAACAACAAAGCAATCACTCATCTCTACCTTTACAGTATGGCTTCTCCATACCTTCATTTTCATTCATCTCTGCCAGCCTCATACCACAGGTTCAAGCTTGCTTATGGTTAGTTCATATTCACAGAAGGAACTCATTTCCAGAGAGCAGTCGGAACTGGTCTCTTGTCTCAGAGTGCTTCCTTGGCTCTCTGGTGGATGTTGGATATATCCTGAAGTGTCTCACTGGAGATAACTTCGTTTGAAGGGTTGGCGCTCAACTTTTTCGAGTTGATGAATGGGAGAAGGAGAGGAACACTCTCCTTCTAGGAAAATGGAATCAGTTCAATGGAACTAACTTGTGTCCACAGATACCCTGTCATCAAGAATACCGAGTGAGATCAATCACCCAGCAAGTAATACTACATGCTTCACGGGTACCAAGGGCAAAGGTTCTTGATAAGCAGAGATGTTTTTAGTTAGAGCCCAACATTATATATTGACCTCTACGTGGCAAAGGAGAATGTGGAATATCCTCGTAGATGAGTTGCACATAGGGAATCAATGTTTCTTGTCCTTCCGTTCTATTAGATGCCTAGTTCCCAGAATGGTACCTTGTGAAAGGTGAGTCAGTGGTTCCTGGTGCAGTGTTATGAACTTTTGCTTACAGATGGACCCAGTGCAGTGCAACACTCTGTGGCGATGTGCACGTCTCTACAATATGTCTTGACAGCTTGCGGATCTCTTCCTGAAGAAATCAGTTTAGTAGCAAATGACCACTGCCCACGGCTTACCATTTACCTCGGTGTAAAGGTTGGCGGTATTTGCATCCGTGTTACTATCAGTCACACGACTTTACCGTGGGTGATAAATACTTCTTATGGTAATTATCACTGTTTCAGTATTGTTGAAAACCTTTTTTTCGGATTTCTAATCGCTAAGACAACAAAATGTTTCTTACCACGGGCAATAAATGTATGTCTGTGATAACAAATATCCTTATGTAAAAACTGTGGGGGATTTGTACAATGAAGTGGCAGAGCATGTCGTTAGCCTCCTACACGCTCCGCCACCTCAGAAACGCACGGCTGCACCATATTTACAAGAATGTGGTGCAGCCTTGTGTTTCCCCCTGCGATGGCGCTAAGTTGCACTGGTGCTAGGGTGTCTGTGTGCAGTGGAGGATTGGTTATGTGTAGGAAGGTGTCCCTTTCTGCACATAAACAAACCTAAAATTCCATTTTGTAACTTTCATGTGTGCTGCTTCATGCAGCACACATGAAAGTTACAAAATGGAATTTTTTTAAAAGATTTGTTTATGTACAGGAAGGGACACCTTCCTGTACATAAACAAACCATGGCATTTTGCTTCTTCCATGTGAGCTGCACTAGGCAGCACACATGGAAACAGCAAAACGAGGCGAAATAATGCATTTCTCCTCCTTTTGCCAACTTAAGACCAGGATTTTCCTGGTCTTAATTTTGGCGCTGCCTCCTATGTAGGGGTCAGCTTCAAATACAATGGGTGTTGCGGTGTACATAGTGTGAAAGGGAGCCCTATGTAACCATGTAAACTTATGTGCCTTATGTACAAGGCAGCGTTAAGGCACTTTAAGTGACTTAACTCTGTCTTGTAAATAAGGCAAGGCCCCTATTGCCCAGGGAATGTCACAAAAAGTGAAACATATGCCCTGTGTATTGTGGGGCTAGTGATTGGAGCCCTACAGAAAAACAACTCACTTGACGTTCCTTCTTGTGTAGGTTCCAGACCCAGGCTACATTTAACGAAGAAGCAACCAGTTAAGGTTTTTTAAACTAATAAATACCATCTGAAATATAATCTAATTTTCGGCGATAAATAAAAAAGTCTCTTGGTAAGTGCTGCGAAGTAACACATTTACCACTAGTTGTAAATGTACCATTGGCAATAATATAGTAGTATTCCAGGAGTTGTCTGTGGGAACGGTTTTCACCCGCAATCAGTATTTTCCCTTCTGGAATGGGCAGTATTATGCGGCTGGAAGGATTTTCCATTTTGTCAATCAGTCCCCAACCTGTGTGGCTGCATGTTGACAACATAAACACATTGGTGAAAGTCTGAGTCCATACATTAAAGACAAAGAGCAGAGGTATTTATATTTCGACAGGCTATACTGCACTTCTATAGGTCTTTCCTAGCATCTTGTAAGTCTCCTGCAGAAATAGGAGTGAAGCAGGGAATGGAATCTATTTTGTGTGATTGCACATGATGTAGACATCCTTTGAACCCATTCTGCAGCTGGTAATGCCGTTTTGTTAAGGTATGTTTACAATATTATCTTAGCACACATACAGACCGTGCAATGGCCATTACATTGCATGAGGTCATGCTGTGCAATTACCTAGTGAAAGCAAACACTGTTTGAAAGTCCCTTCTGTAATGTGGAAGTTGAGTGAAGCTACAACCGAGAAGAGAAGGTTGTGCCACAGAAACCCGTTCTTGTATCTATCATGTGATGTCATGGACCCCTGACAAGCTGGGGATCATGGCTTGTCTATGAGGGCCTGCGTCAAAGGCCTACATTCATTATAGAATGAAAGCACTCTATTTTCTATTTTAAAGAAACAAACCACAATCAAACATGTACTGAACAAGGAGCTATGTTAGCAACTCGCGACCCCTGCAATGGCAAAACTATCATGTTTTAAGTTTGTATGCCTGTTACAAAAGTGTACGATATCATTTAACAGGAATACTAAAATAAATACAGGGTGAGTAAAAAAGCAAATAAACAGAACAAGTGGCATGTGCCTTACATATACTTTTAATTGGTAGATGAAGGAACTTTCCAGCAATACCTGGAAGAGAAAAAAATGACAAATATTTCACATCATGACCAAGCTAAGGATTTGCTTATCGCATGGCCGATTTTCGCGACAGTCCAATAAGCAGCATTCATTAATAAGGACTAAAGTTATTTTTAGTGCCAAACAGCATACGTTAAAGCGCTGTGATATTTTGTTCATTTTGGGGCAGATTTACAAGAAACTGACGCATCTGCATAGATGTGTCAGTTTCCTTGCCTCAGCGCCAAATGTCCTTGCGCCAACATGGATGCACTGTATTTACAATACAGTGCTCCATGGCGCAAATCTTAATAGATGCGTCAGAAATTCTGACGCATCTGTTGGCCCAAAAGGGATGCATTGCTGGAGTTGCTTATGAAAGTGACGCGATGCACCACAACAGATAGGTAAGTCCCATTCAAAAAGCCCTGCGTCATTTCTTATGCCTGGTCTGAGCAAGCGTTGGGATTTTGACGCAGTGAAGGCATAGAGTGATGCAGTGAAATGCAAATTTCACAGCGTCAGTACTACATGGCTTTTTACATGGGCATTCCCACGCATACATTATACCTGACGCAGGTATTATGTTACTCAGGGCTGTACAACATGATGCATCTCCCTAGATGCGTTACGTTGTAAATTTTCTGCATTGATTACGCTGCCGCTGCATCACAAATGTGATTCAATGGTTATTTTTTACTTCTTCTACTACAGCATATGCCGCAAAAGTAAAAAAAAGACTAAAATAAAACGTGCCACCACCTAAACATGGAAGCTATATGCGTGCAAGATAATTAAAAAATTTTTACAAAAGAAAATAAACACAGCATATAGCTTTGATAAAACAGTATAGGTAATTCCAAGCTGGTAGGTGTATTTAGAAATTGTGTACATTCCTAGTTAGTTTTATTGTATATCCCAAGAAATTATGTCTCATATTGGAGTAAAGAAAAGCTCCTATTGGCTTTGAATTACTTTAAGGCGAAGGCACAGTTTAAACACACACAGATGACTATAAACAATAAAAAAAAGAATAACGAATTGTAAGGAAAAAGCACTGTCAAGGTAAGCCACCAGCCATGGCAACCATGTGCACTTTTCTTTCGGCGGATGTGCCCATGTGAGCAGGCTTGCCTTCACTCACAGTGCTAGTAAGCCAATGGCTAAGTGGGCTAACATATTGTCCCATATCATTTGGTATTGAAGTGGAAACTTTCAATAAAACTGAAAAGAACAATGGTGCAGAGTGTTGATACAAAACGAATCAATGGATGTGCAGGTATGTGTTTTTTATGTATTAATTATTTATATTAGAAGAGAGTCTAAAAAAAAAGGTAAAGCTATCTCTTGGTCAGATCTAAAAGGTAGCATTGGATGCAAAGCCACTATGTTCATGTATACATGTATATTTTTTTGGGAGGAATTATTCAGATTACAAGAGGCTTATAA
This sequence comes from Lissotriton helveticus, assembly GCF_964261635.1. Classification (NCBI taxonomy): domain Eukaryota; kingdom Metazoa; phylum Chordata; class Amphibia; order Caudata; family Salamandridae; genus Lissotriton; species Lissotriton helveticus. The sequence goes on along the minus strand of NC_136067.1, from coordinate 1,872,123,678 downwards.
GAAAGCTAAAGCTTTCTCCAGGCCAGAACTACCCACTAGTATTACTCAAGGAACTGGCTCAGGTAGTACCGTAGGTAAGAACCAGAAAAGGTTATTCTGGGACACGGCCACGACCTCGTACAAAGATATTAAAATAGTTCATCCCTGGTATCCAGGGAACAGGAATTGGATCTGTCATTTCATTTCAAGAAACATATGTATGTTCAAAAGCACACATGGCTTTCAGGTTTGTGTATGTTTCGTACGCAAACGTTCTTCCAGGCACGCATGTTCTGCTGCATTGTTACTGTAATAAATGCAAAGATTAAAAAGAAATGTACACATGAAACCTCAGGGGAATCAGGCTGGCAAGAGAGAAGAAAGGAGAGTCTGAAGGGTTGAGTAGGGACAGATAATAGAACCTGGAAAGTAGCATGGTTGAGAAAGGAAAGGTTGAAGATTGCTTCCAGAATTGTATTATCTCTGAATTAGACAATATCTTCTTTAGTGGCTCGGAAGGTGTAGATAACGAGTGGTTAACAACTTTATTTAAAGTTTTAACAAGCTCACACAGGTCATCACCGGCTCACAGCTCTTACAATTATATTCAGTTGCAGGTAAAGCTGCATAATATAATATAGATCATCTCTGCAGATGGCTACAGACTCCTGATCTTCTGGGACATAGTAGCCACATTAACCAATCTCAATCTTCAATCTACCCAACACTGGAGTGGGAACTCCCCTAGCCTCCCGGAGACCAGAGCTGCCCAAGGAGGGTCAGTCAAAGATCTCCGCCGTGCATACCAAATTGGGAAGACGAGGTGCATGAGTGCCACTCTTAACATAAGTACGAAAGGGGGTCCATACCCTATCATAGGTCAGGAATGAATCCCTAAGGGTGTCAGTACGCTTTTCCATTGCGTTGATCGTCCACAATTTGGCCCACCAGAGATCAACTGTCAGCAGGGACGGGCCCTTCCTTCTTTGGGTAACCACTAGTCAGGCCGCCAAGAGGAAATGAGTCAGTAGTCAGCTGGAGAAGGAGGACAGGGGACAGTAACCCTCATCGCCCGTTCAACCCAAGAGAACTGCCTGGACTGTCATCTAGTACTGTGACGTTAGTTACATCCTTAATTGCCTCTAGCACCTTAGGACCAAAACTTAAGAATCAGGGGGCAATCCCACCACATTCCCTTCAACAAGATTCTGAGCTGGCGTTAATCTCCTTGAGGCTGCCCGGGGTCATGTATCACCTAAGTATGACTTTGAAGGCACTGGCTCTATATAGTAAACTTATAAAAGGTTTTGCTGCTCCCCTCCAAATTAGGGTCCAATCCGACACAGTCAGGTCAAGTTCTCGGTCCTCAGACCATTTTCTGGTGCATGCATGCTCTGAGAGAGGGGGGCTTATCGAATGACTTGCAGAGCCTTGACAACATCTTCGTTGTCCCCATAAGTGAACATATCTTTTGTGGTTTCCTTTGTCCCCAGGGCCTGAACTTCTTGTCTACAAGCCCAGTGGAGGGGCTGTTTCACCATGTATAATTCCCTTGGATGAAGCAAAAAATAATTGGCACATTGATCACTAGAATTCGGGGCACCGTTATCATACAATTGTCTCAAGCAGAGGGTCTCTGCTCCCGCCCATGCATGAGATCCTACATTCATCAAGCCGGTGGGAAATCTGGGTTCCCAATCACCGCAGTCAGAGGGGAAGGGGAAGTCATCACTTCCTGGGTCCGCACTGCAAAATTACAATGGCGTAACGTCATTTCAGTGGTCCAACAAAGGTGGCCCCCAGTATGCCATGCTCTAGGAGCTAGCCATAACAGCTGGTGGAGCACCAGGCTGCTGGACTCCAGTTTCAGAAGAGTCCAAGGTTTGCCTGTGTTGGGGGAGCTCCATGCTAGGGTTGGAGTTAACTGGGCCTCTGCGTGTGTGCTGCAGAATGTAGCACACATAGAAAGAGGAGAAAAAGAAGAGGAGAAATAAAATATATTTCTCCTCGTTAAGCCTCACCTGGGGAGGCATATCTTTTTGGGCCATTCCCAAGTTTAACAGGTTTGGTAAACCTAGGAATGTATAAAAAACAATGGGATTTGTGTGGGAACACCCACCACAACAGCCATGGGATGCCTCCCTTGAGCAGAGTAATAAAATGCAGCGATTTGTGCTGTGTTGCATTACTCCATATTTATGAAGCCATTCGAAGCCACGCAAAGGGCTTTGTGGGGCTTACTAAATATGACTTGGAGCTTTGCATTGTGCATGTACCATGTTGCATGGGGCTCGCATCACGCAAGGCCCTCATAAATATGCCCCTATGTGTCTATGCACGCCAGTCTCGTGTGTTCCTGTATGCATACACCAACAAAGCGTTTGTTAGAACTTGTCAAATCTAGCCCTCAACTACTATTTGTGCTGAGGGCCAATGGCAAATAACCTCACTCTGACTGTTTCGACCCTGGCATTAAATAAGCGTTGAAAGTTGAAGGGCACCCACCGCAGAAATGAAGTAGTCACACAAAGAACTAATCATGACATTGTTGACACTTTTGATGTAAGTTAGACTTTAGCATTCTTATTGTTATTCTTTTGTTTACAGTAGATATTAATAGAGATATTCTCCTTTCGACTGAATCTGGCCAGATGCTTGCATCACATCCCATAAACCAAAAGATTTATTAATAAAGAATAAGAGATTGTTTACTGAAAATACATAATTTTCACAGGTTTCACGAATTACTGTGTTGGTCCCACAACGTGCTTTCTTGATTGGCTTTGCCACTACTTGATATATGGAGTATTAAGTCAGCAATACACCTTTTTAGCTCTTTGCTGCCCCAGACCAGGCTTTGTAAGTACTCTTCAAGGTGTATTTTCCTGTAAATATCTTTTGTTCCCATGTATTACTTTTTATGGTCACTAAGTGTGCTATTTTAACCCTTTGGATGTGTCAGGCGGCTCCCAGCCGTCCGACGCAATGGGTGGCGTGGGCGTCGGTCGGCCCGGAGCCATCCGAATTGCGCATGTGTGAAATGTTCCCGCACTGCTGGAACATTTCACGCACATCCAAAGGGTTAAGTCTCCTTTGGTAATCTTTCTTTTGTCAGGCAACCAGGTGCTGAAATATACGAGGTACAAATGCCGTGATAATTTGCCCCAAAATCACAATTTTGTACCTTACTTAACCCAAATTTGGTTTGCTCCATTACATTCAGCAGTGGTTACTGCTTTTTGATGGTGGGAGTCCCTATATCATCGCATGACAAAAATATTGACCTTGTATATCGCCTACTACAATATAAGGGTAAATAGGTGGGGGTTACTGCAAAAGCAACAGATGATGGACTGAATGCTGAATCAATCGAACATTCACCTCCAGTCACAGATCTGGGTTAAATCCATAGTTCTTTTGCATGCCACACCATTCCAGTTTAGATCCAGCCAAAAGGTGGGGGTTAGAACAGTAAAAACATACCTAACTTGACAATGGTAGGTTTGGGGATGGAAAAGTATACTGCACGATGACAGGCATGCACCCCTGCCCTGATTGCTCCAACTGCAAGGATAAATGGATCCCTACTACATATTTTCTTATGGGCAAACACAGATCATGCATGTGTGCCATGATCTAGGCCTGTCAATACTGCTTTTCCTACCCAAAGAAAGTATGGAATTGGACACTGATATTATTGGAGTCACTGTACATATTTTGAGTTATGGGCTTACACATACCTTGCACTTGACTCCCACTGAAGATCCTTGGACTACTTGACCTGCGCTACCACTGAAAGTCAAGTGCTGAAGGGGTAGTTTTTGGTCCAGTTACTCAGAGCCCATAGTAACTTGTGGCCAAGAACAGTAGGAGTAAAAGGCCACAATGTACACGGTTAGGGCCAGTAAGCCCTGCTTGCCCCTTGGCAACCTCAAAGGGGTCTTGACAATTCGTGGCAAGCAGTGGTATGTTGAATGTTTAGGTGTCGTGTGCGCAAGTACTGTGGAGGCAATTTCCAATTTACACAGGTTGACACAATAAGTCAACTCTAAATAATGAAGACCACAGAGTCGGGATTAGACCTAGCACCATGTCTATACATAGCTGAAGGATCTTTGTAGGTACAAAGGATAGAGGGCTCCCAGAAGCAGGGACAGAGAGGTCCTTTTTGATTTCAGAAGGCACCGGTTTGAGATACTGTGCGAAAGGGAGGAGGCTGTGCTAAACTCTGGGAAGGAAACCCTGTTAGGAACCCAGGAGGAGGGTGCTCTAGAGCCAGGCTCTTATGTCCGCTTAGCGCTAATTTATCCCAGACACACACCATGTGTGTCCCCAATATTCAAGTCACCTCTAATTTCTAGGATACCACTATCACTAATTCCAGTAGTAAATCCCATGGGTGGGTTAAATCTAGTAGAGACTCTGACTTTGTAGATGGCTCTCCAGAAAGCTGAAGCTGAGCAGGATGAGAAGGCTAGAGATTTTGAGAAAGAGAAACTGAGGCGGATGGTGTTCGGTTTCAAACCTGGATTAATGGTGTATTGCACGACTGGAATAAGTGGGTGAGAGTGATTGAGTTCAGAGATTCTTATTCTCTTAACCAGTTGATGGCAACAAAGTGACTCAAGGAAGAGTGCTTTACCCCACTTGGGTTCAACCTGTTAGACCTGTGAGTAGGATCCAGAGAAAATAACAGTATTGGATGATAACTGATTAGCTAAAAGGTTTCACCAGTGCCTGGAGCAGCAGGGTTCTAAGCCTAAAAGAATGAGGAACTCTCCACAGACTGGTAAGGAGCATCTAGAAAGGAAAAAACAGAAAGGTTCTTCCAACTCCAAGATGGTGACCTATTATAAGTGTTACCAGGAGGGACACTTTAGTAGAGCTTCTCAGTAAGTGTGGGCGCAAAATCCGTTCCGCTCACGGAATTTGGGGATTTTCGTCAATTTCGCGATCCGCGAATCTCGCGAAATTGCCGAAAAATCAGCAAATCCGCTCTCGGGCAGATTTACATTCTGGCAGGATGCTCCTACAGAGTTAAGGCAGGTAATGGCGCCGGCAAGCTGCCAGAGTTCCAGTTGCTTACTTGTTGCAACTATTCTCTGTCCCTAAACAGCCGGGCGCCAGAGGCAGGGTCAGAGAATAGTTACAAATGGTGCCGGCAAGCTGCCAGAGTTGAAGTTACTTACTTGCAACTATTCTCTGACCCTGCCCTGACCCTAAACAGCCGGGTGCCAGAGGCAGGGTCAGAGAATAGTTACAACTAAGCAGGTGCCCGAGTTGAAGCTCAAATTCAGTAACGCATTCATCAGCCCAAAAACAATCGTGAGCTTTGTCGAGGCTAGGCAGGTGTGCTTTCTCCCCATATTACTGTCGAAAATTAGCTGTGATGCTGGATAGAGGCCTCTGCATCCTTCACTTTCATGAGCGCAATCCCCGTGCAGTTCCTGTGTCCAGGAGCTTCTTTCTCCTCATCTGCTGCTCTGATCGTTCTCTGACCTTTTTTACACACAAGAGGCATGTGAACTCGCATAGAAGCCCCGCCCACACACTAGTGGTGTGCACCATTTTCCCGCCCTGACCCACTATGATGGACAGCTCACTCAAGGGACCCCGGCGCTGGGCAGGTGTGCTTTCTCCCCATATCTACCATCGAAAATTAGCTGTGATGCTGGATAGAGGCCTCTGCATCCTTCACTTCCACAAGCGCAATCCCTGTGCAGTTCCTGTGTCCAGGAGCTTCTTTCTTCTCATCTGCTGCTCTGATCGGTCTCTGACCTTTATTACACACAAGAGGCATGTTAACTCGCATAGAAGCCCCGCCCACACTCTAGTGGTGTGCACCGCTTTCCCGCCCTGACCCACTATGATGGACAGTTCACTCAAGGGACCCCGGCACTGGGCAGGTGTGCTTTCTCCCCATATCTACCATCGAAAATTAGCTGTGATGCTGAATAGAGGCCTCTGTATCCTTCACTGTCACGAGCGCAATCCCCGTGCAGTTCCTGTGTCCAGGAGCTTCTTTCTCCTCATCTGCTGCTCTGATTGGTCTCTGACCTTTTTTACACACAAGAGGCATGTGAACTTGCATAGAAGCCCCGCCCACACACTAGTGGTGTGCACAGTTTTCCTGCTCTGACCCACTATGATGGACAGCTCACTCAAGGGACCCCGGCGCTGGGCAGGTGTGCTTTCTCCCCATATCTACCGTCGAAAATTAGCTGTGATGCTGGATAGAGGCCTCTGCATCCTTCACTTTCACGAGCGCAATCCCAGTGCAGTTCCTGTGCCCAGGAGCTTCTTTCTCCTCATCTTCTGCTCTGATCGGTCTCTGACCTTTTTTACACACAAGAGGCATGTGAACTCGCATAGAAGCCCCGTCCACACACTAGTGGTGTGCACCGTTTTCCCGCCCTTACCCACTATGATGGACAGCTCACTCAAGGGACCATGGCGCTGGGCAGCTGTGCTTTCTCCCCATATCTACCGTCGAAAATTAGCTGTGATGCTGGATAGAGGCCTCTGCATCCTTCACTTTCACAAGCGCAATCCCCGTGCAGTTCCTGTGTCCAGGAGTTTCTTTCTCCCCATCTGCTGCTCTGATCGGTCTCTGACCTTCCTTACACACAAGAGGCATGTGAACTCGCATAGAAGCCCCCCCGTTTGGCCCCGCCCACACACTAGCGGTGTGCACTGTCTTCCCGCCATTTACCCACTAGGATGGACAGCTCACTGAAGGGACCCCTGCGCCCCTCGGCGCGATGGCATAGTAACACACACATGGTCACCGGAGACAACTCTTCTGGCACTTTACGCAGCTGTAGTGTAGAACAGCACTATACATTTACCCAACAAGGTAGCACTTACTGGATTAGCCAGTAGAAAGTACTCCAGTGCAAATGGCAGAAAAATCCGTGAGTTCGCGGGAAAATCCGCAAATTCGCGGACCGCAGATCCGCAAAATTCGCCCATACTTACTTCTCAGGTGAAAGACCTTGTACATTCAACACTCATGATAGCTAGCTTTTTACACAAGGCTGAAGGGGCCTGAGAGGACCCTGCTATGCTCAATCTAGGGTCTGTGGACATTTGGGAGAGGGACCAAGGTGCTCAAAAGCACATTCATTTTAACACAATGGACTTCGAGCAGGAAGTCAGTAGCAATGGGAGGCAGATGACTGCTCTGAAAGATACTTGAGCTTTCAGGACAATGTTTCAGAGGAAGTATCTCAAACCCAGGGAAATAATTCTCCCTGGTGCCAATGATGCAGATTAGCAGTCAGTGGTGAGGACATGGAATACCTGCTTGCCTGAGTTGGGATAGAAATAAATGGCAATACAGCCATGGTAGATGTAGAGTTGAGAAAGAAGCATGGTTCTGGTTGTCTCTTGGGCAATAAACAGATTGCCCTTGGCTTGATGCTAGGACTAGAAACCTTTATGACTTGAACAATGTCAGCTGTGTTGATCGGAGCACAGGCTGCACTGCAGTCTCAGAAGGAGATTGTGACCATTACCAATTTGCAGGGACCAGAACAAGGTAGTTTGCGAGAAAAGGCAGACTCTTGGAAGGCACAGGCTGTGGAAGTCATCACTTCTGCTCCAGAGGAAGAGGAAGATGAGGTTCTAGAATCAGACAGTGTGCTAGAGTCTGGGACGCTTGAAGAGCTGTAAGGCTTGGTAGTTGCTGCATGGCTAACCTGAGATGATTTCTGCAAGGTACAGAAGAGTGTTCTACTCTTTTGGGTCTTCGAAAGGAAGCCCACAAACAGGTCAGTAAAGGAGTGGTCGGGATTTATTATGTTGGTTTGGAAGAGAGCATGTTTGTAGTGATTCTGTGAATCTTGAGCCGGGTACTAGCAAGAGGCTAGTGGCTTCATTGGTGCATGGGAACTTGCTGTTGTCACTGGCCCGTGAAGTGCCCCTGGCCGTTGTAGTATATGGTAGGATGTTTCATTGTGTATTCACTTGTTGTATTCACTTGCTTTCATTGGTATCCTTTTTACATCACAAAAGGTAAGAGCCATTTAAAATGGAAAGAATGGATAGCTCACAACCAATAAATAGAGTAAAATAATCCATCCTCTCCCAATAAATAAAATGGGAAAAACTTCTTTGTGAATTGCAAATGGCAAAAACACACCCTGCAACTTCAATCCCTACTACAAGGGAACAAATGAATAAAAAAACATTGCTCACATAAGGAAACTACGTACGCAGTGAAGAATGGAGCTAAAAAACAATCTTTCGCACCTCATTTGAGGTACAAACACTTGGGACAGAGACCCATAAAGCCCTCCCTCCTGTAAGAGTCTGAGACTTTAACCGCGTATATGGGACTATAAACCTTGACAATACACCCTGTGTAGGAGAACCATGCCCATAAACTAAAGTCAACCCAGTGAAAGGGTCACATCTTATGTAAATTGGATGAAACCCCATAAACATACCCCGTGGGAGGGTTGCCAATCAATGATCTGTCAATTTGAATCGTACCCATGAACTAAAACCAACCCAATATAATGGTTAAATGTTATGTTATTGGTGTAGACCCAATAAACCAGGGTTACCAAATAGAACAAAACTAAAAACTGTGAATGGGAACCATACCATTGAACTCACCTCTTTGTAGAGGCTGCGTGTAACGCTTAATGAGAGAAAACTCATATTACCCACCCCTACGAAGGGGCCGCGTGTGACGTTTAATGCGAAAGGAAATAATTCCCAAACCAATGCCATCCCTAATGTAAGGGAAAAATGTAGTGCAGCTACCCACTTAAACAAACTAGATCAGGACGTCCTTTAGGAAAGAAAACCCAAACTGTGGAAGCTGGCACATGTAAACTGTAAACCTAAATCCCTCAAGAATGGTTACTGAACAATACATACACATTGTACAAGCAAAGCAAAAACATTTCTGTAGGAAAAAAGTAAAACTAAAGACTACACCGGTGAGCGATCTCTCACCCGAGCTGTGTGTACACACCCAACTTGTGCACACCACCCTACAAAAATTAGTCTTGTCTGAGAAAGCCCATGGAAGATGTGTCCATAATACAAGTAAGTCCAATAATGTGCGCCTGTGAGCAAATTAAAAAGAAGAGAAACTCCATCAAGAAAAAACAAGTCACTTTTCTTGTTTTAAAGACCCGATGCTGCCATAAGTCGCAAAATTGAGATTTGGCAATCTCAAATATGGTTATTGAATAAGAATACTCATTCTTAATGTCCAGATACATGGAACATGGCACCGGAAGATAGTCAATGGAGAGATCTTGTCACCGGATGGTAGTTTATGTAAAAAAACTTCCACTCACCGCAGGTGTACAAACAGCATCCTCAGTCCACTGTTAGATACCTAACCGTTCACCGGGACATAACGCTAATCATGAAGCAGCAGCAAACTCATTCTCCAAAATGCGACAATCTTGTCAATCTTCGTGCTCCACAAAACATTAATAAAACAACCCGCACGTAAATAAACGTGGTTTGCAAATTGACAGGCTGGCAGGCAGGCTCAAAACCATCAATTACAAAATCTCTTGCCAGCCCCAAGATGGTGGCATGCCTTCTCACGCCATGCTGGGTGGCTCACGGCACGCTCTGTGTGCCAAGCGTCCATTAACAGGTAGTGAAGACTCCGGAGGACGTCACAGAACACCACACGAAGCAGCGCGCGTCTTCATGAATGTAAGATTTCACGCTCTGTACATAGCTCGTGCTATGTTTGCATTTAAAAAAGAAATAGGCGGTTGAGAAGCACCGCTGTTTTCACGTCTCAGAGTAGATTTAACAGTCAATTACCAAAATAAAATAAATCAGTCTCACCTGACTTCGCCCTTTACAGTACTAGCGGTGAGATACGCCAAACATCTACCACCAACTGGCACCACTCTGCCAGTCACAGCCAGAGAAAATGATGTTGTTGGCAGATGGACTCACCTGCAAGACTCTGAGGAATGTCCACAGATCTCCTTCGATCGCAGATTCAGCATAAATAACGTTCACAGCTGATTGTCTCCTTTTTGGGGTCCGGTTGTTCATGACCTAATGCGTAGGGATCACTCCTCGTATTGTAGTTGCTATGAGCATGTGAAAACTCCTCCCAAAAGTCCTCCCGACTCTGTGCAGGACAGATCATCACATGTGCAGCATACCAGCACAATTTAAATAAGTTTACACTCTTTTCTTGATTGTGCAGATCTTGTGGCAAACACACGGTACAGCATGCTTTCGTTGGGGCTGTCTGTTGTACAAGACACTGGTGGGGTTGCTGAGTATGCTGTACCAAATTCTTTTGTGGCAATTAATCCTCTTTTGATGCTTGCCGCATTGCCTCTTGTAAGCCTGATGTAATGTTGTTTCTTAGTTGTCTGCGCTAGTAATACTTCTGGCTCCTTCTCACCTTCTGGACTCATTAAAGATGTCATCTTCCGCTTCTTTGACAAGTAGTGGAGATAAGTAGGCAAGTGGGAACGTCTCCAACTCTCTCTCATCGCCAAAATATGTTGTACCCTGTGGCACAAGTAGACACTGGTAGCCAAGCAAGGTTCACAAATACCTTTATTCTGTAGCTTAATGAGAAAAGAGCTCATAATAGCCAGTAAACATGCCCATAGTTTCAGGTGACAGCAAACCCCACCAGGAGCAGCCTGCCTGCTGCTCAGCCCATCTCCAACTGTCATTCCTCACTCACACAGATACCCAACATTCCATGCATCACTGCATTCCCAACATTCTACTGAAAACACACACACTGGCTGAGCAGCAGGAAGATAGGTAAACCACAAGGAGTGTGTGAACTATACAGGGTATAACATGTTTAAGGCAGAAGTTATGATCTCCTGGAGAGTCATGTTGATGTCCTGCAGGTTGGCAATAAAGATAAGGATCTACTTTGAATGCTTCCAGAGTATTTATTCACATGGAAATCTCTACAGCAGTCACCTTGAGCATTAGAAAATCCCAGGATAGGTAGAATTCTCTGTTCTACTGACCATGGATGTGCTAAGACATAGAGAGGTTCTGTAGAACCTATCCCACTTACCAAGTGAACAGTAAGTTAAAAGGGAGGATTAAGGCACAGTTATTGCCTCCACCAGTTGTGGGTGTTCCATCTGAATGGGTGGGAATAGATATTGTAAGTCCATTTGACCCCCGCTCACAGTTAGGCAACAACTATATCTTGGTTGCGGTGGATTATGCCACCAGGTATCCAGAGGCAGTACCAAAGAGGAGCACAGATGCAAAGGGGATGTTTTCTAGGCTCAGAATTCCATGAATGTGATCTCTGACTGGGGAAATATTTTTATCCCCCCATACATGGGTGAGATTTTGAAGCAATCTGTTGTAACTTACCACTTCTACATGTTGCACCACCCACAAGCCAATTATTTGGTGGCGTTGTGGAAAATGACTAAAATCGGTATACATAAGCGGCGTTCATTTATGTTCACCACAGCCACTGTTGAAAGTAAAGCGACAATCGTGAAACAGTAGCCACGCCATCTTGTCCCTTTTAGGCCCCATCGCGAACGTAGGTGGCAGCCATTTTGTGTGTCACGACCTCTCTGCCCACTGCCAATAGCCTGCGCGTCTCTCCCCCTCACTCCCCCGCCTCGCAAGCATTCCCCCGTGCCCCGACAGCCCCCGGTTTCTCCTGCTTGGGCCATAAGCGCACCTCTAGCGCGACCCTGTCTCCGAGCCACATCCTGTGCTGAACCCCCTCGCTCTTTCATCTCATTCAAAGAACAGGCCCTTTTGATAACCTCTTCCCCCCTGCCCGATTGTCCAGCCTGATCCCAGGCCATCACCTAGCCCGACAGATGCAGTTTATTGCCCCCTACAGTAGGACCTCGCCTCACATCAAAGGAGCGGTGGTTAATCAATACCCTCACACCTCCAGATCCGACCGATCGCTCACTTTCCCGTTCCCAGCGGAATGTCCAGCTGCGCGACAACCACCACATGCTGAGGTTGAGGTGGGAACTCTACTGTAAATATGTGTGGGAACGGGGGTGAAGCGGGGATTCCGAGGATGTCTTTCCGTACATCAAAGTATTGACAAGAATGTGTTTCATGTAATAAAGCAATAAACCTGTGTATAAGAGGCCAGGCCTCAAGGATGCGTTTAGAGCACCTCGAGAAGATACCCTGTTGTCTGATTTGACGTGTTCTGCTCCGTCGGAATAAACTCCTGTTTCCTGCCTTCTGTCTCCAGCGCCTGCCTCTTTGTTTGGTAATATTGAATGGTATGAGAGGCGGCTAACGCCGGGCAAATACTGAAGGGTTCTTGGTCGAATTCGGCCCTACCTTTTCTACAATTGGCGTCCCAAACGTGGGGCCCATCAGCGATGCGTGGATCCAGTGAGAGAGGTCCCAACGACAGAGTGAATGACTGCAACGATCGGGAAGTGCACCTGCCCGATAGACCCTCGTCTGGCAGCCGATCATCCGAACTTCACTGGTTCTGAGCAGACCTCTCTCGAGTGATCTACGGTCCTGACTGGGAACCATCAGGAGTGCCACAGCAATTACGGAGAATAGAGGACGATCAGGCGCTGGAAGCGGAAGACGAGAAACTGTCCATGCGGTCCGGGTAAGGTCGTGTAAACACGACGAATTGCGAATTGATTGTTTGATTGTTTGAAAATACTAGTATTACTCATTTGATTGTTTCTGAGAGATTCTCTATTTGCAAACAAGCACAGAGTCGCCATACTCTGTTTAGTCTTTACAGATAGTGAAGGGTAGGTAACGCAGGCCTTTGCCCCCATTGTAATCCGTCGTGCCTACTTCCCTCTCCATTTGATTGATTGTTATCCAAGCATTTACTGTTTTGGAATTGGTTCTCTTTGGATCATTCTCTATTTGCCAACAAGCACAGAGTCGCAATACTCTGTTTAGTCTTTGCAGATAGTGAAGGATAGGTAACGCAGGCTTTTGCCCCCATTGTAATCCGTCGTGCCTATTTTTATCCCTCATTTGATTAATTGTTTGACCGAACATTGACCGTTCGGAATTGGTTCTCTTTGGATCATTCTCTATTTACAAATAAGCACAGAGTCGCAATACTCTGTTTAGTCCTTGTGAATAGTGAAGGATAGGTAACGCAGGCTTTTGCCCCCATTGTAATCCGTCGTGCCTATTTTTATCCGTCATTTGATTGATTGTTTATCCGAACATTGATCGTTTGGAATTGGTTCTCTTTGGGTTATTCTCTATTCACAAGTAAGCACAGGGTCGCAATACTCTGTTTAGTCTTTGCGGATAGTGAAGGATAGGTAGTGCAGACTTTTGTCCCCTTTGTAACCCGTCATGCCTGTCTTTGCCCCGTTTGATTGGTAGTTGGTTCAGCCCGGACCGTTTATTAGAGGTAGATCATCCGGCTCCACCGGAAGACGCCCCAATAATAAGGACATAAATATAAAAAAAAAAAATGCGGATTAGCCGCTGTATCGTGCTAGCAAACAATAACATAAAAATCGTTAGGAAAAACAAAAGGAATCGAGCAAAATCAGTAGGCCACTGATGGGATCTCTTTTTTTGACCTCGCTAAAATAGAAACATTAGGAACAACCCCTCATGAGAAATATGAAACTAGTGAGAAGAATCGAGCTCGACGCCATGATGGCTGCAAGTCAGCTCGGCTCCACCGCCCACCCCGCCCAAATAACGACAAACCCAATGCAAATATTATAAATACATACAACACTCCAGCAAAGTAACATGTTAAAACTTTTTATTAAACAACTATTTACATGGCAGACGGCTGCAACAACAAACCCAAATGCATTTTGCCGTCTGCTTGACGCTGTTCCTGTTGGGCTACTTTGAGCTACTTTTTAGTAGGCTTTGCGCTATAAAAAAGTCTACAAAAGCCGTCAACCGGCGAGGTAGCGTCGGTGGCGGCCCGTTGTGCGAATAGGCCGGAGGCTACCCAACGCGCCAAGACCTGTCCCCGGACCATCCAGAGGTGATGTCCAGCAAGTTGTGTGCGGGGGATGCCTTGCTGATGGCTCCCCCCTTTTGTTGCCTGGTCCAGCCATCCTATAATGCTGCGCCAAGAGATGGCGTGGGGTGCCCTGGGGGGAGGCGACGCGAACGGGCCTCCCCCACCTCCCCAGGAGGAGGTTCCCCAGCTGCAGCAGGGCGACCCTTAGCGTTTCACTCGCCGGCCAGCTGCAGCAGGACAACCATTAGCGTTTCACCTGCCGGACTGTTGCACCAGGACTGCCATCGGCGTTCCACTCGGTTGCATGGCCGGGGGACCCGCTCCGGTGGCCGGGGTGAAGAGCGGCTGCTGCTGCGGAACGCTCAAAATGGCGGCTGACACCCCGAATTTGGGCCTGGTCCATTAGAACGGCTCTGGACTACTCTGGAACTCGAATGCTTGCCTGCTCGGGCATGAGCCACACTCTTGAAGACATTGTCCAAGCTTTAAAGATTCTACGAGAGTCGTTGGCCCTCGACTCCCGCGGGCTTCCGGTGGGGGCTACCGCCACTGTTGCTCGACTATCCCCCATGGATATGCCACTGCCCCGGGCGACCACCACCTTATCCACATCTGGTGTCGAAGGAAAGACTGATTCAATGTATCTGTGGAGGGATACACCTGCTGTCCCGCTCTCCGGAGTGGCCGCGACGTGGCCGCGAGAGGATGGTGCTCTCATGATGACGCCAGCTTTTGTCTGAATTACCAAGAGACACTCGATCAGCTCCGGTGGGACCTCAGCGTGGCCCGGTAGGGAAGATTTTGCCTTCCTCGCTTTTAAATTGCAGTCCACACCGCCTGTCCTCTCTGCTGGCATTTACGGAATCTTTTGAACTACCGAAAGGGATTCTGGTCCGACCACTTGTTATTAGAGGCATTTGGACTATGCTCTGGGCCCGCCCGGCCTCGACCAAAATGGCGCCAGTATGGGCGGGACTCGCAATTCCTTATGACGTTCTAGTTGCCTAAACCTTGATGTTATGGGATATGTATGCGGTCTTGGTACACGTGGCGGGCGGGAAAGGGTGCGGACTGAACATGCGAACAACCCTATCGATGTGTTTTTTTGTCATTTTTGTATTATTAAAGCTCCAAAGTAAATGTTACTCATGATACTCGCCCATGGTATATGTATGAACGATTTTATTGTAACTGATCCTGTTTTACTTTCAATTATAAAATCAACCTTCACTGATCCTGCAACCGTTTGTCACGTTTAGTTTTTCCAATTAAATGGCTCGCTCGTTACGTACTCCTGTACTACAGTGTAATATCTCCTTACCTCATGTGTTTCCCGTCTGCCCCGTGGCCGGCCTGTATGGCTGGAGGCCCGTATTTGAATACTGACATTTTTACAACCAAGGTTTTAAAGGAAAAATATATGGAGCTAGCATCGTAACAGTCATTTAGATTGATAGGGTTGTTTTTAAAATACCATGCTCTGCGAACAGGAACGACCCTATACCACCGTAAACCTTTTCTTTCCCGCGAATGAAAACATGAATCCGTCATCCCCCACCTTATACTGAATACCCCTGGCCTTTGACCCTCTCCTACACGCGGTCTGTACTACCGCCCTCGGGCGATCTATGTAATGAACAGACTACCATTGGTTATCTTTGCCGCACTACCAGCTCCTCTGGGCTTCAATGCCGAGACATAAGGGACTGCAGCCCAGAGAGATGAGTCGAGTATGTGGTAGGTAAAAACATTTTCGTGTTTATGCGCGCTGATGTGCTTCGAACGCTGCACCCCCACCCTTTTTCTTTTTCTTTTTGCAGGTTACATCGGAATTTCAGCTGAAGTATGGAGAAGTCCTAAAACCGCACCGTGTTCCGCGCAAGGAAAATAGGCTAGCTCCGTGAGACGGTACATTATATGTAGGAGCTATCTCTGGGAGCATGAAAAATTGTATGGTATGAATGTGCGCATGGGCCCTGATTTGTACGGTATGAATGTGTATGTGTGGCGCACGTCTGGGTCAATAAAATAATGCTTTTTGTATGATTGAGGCGTTGATCGAGCGGTTAATGGAATAAGAAAAATAAGCCCGAACATGGTACCTGCATGTGAAGGACGAAAAGGAATATAGCACTTACCTTACCTAGGAACGACTCTCTCCCTCTCTGGAGCTAGTGAATGGGAGAGTGGCCTACACCAGAAACTTGAAGGGTTATTGTAGTACCTCGGACCCGAACCGATATCCCAAATGTACACCCAGAATAATGCGCACCAGTGAGTCAATTTACATGCTGACTAAATAAGAGAAGTCAAGAGTACCCCGGGTTGGGGTTCATCCCAAATCCCCCTCAGCCCAGAAATTAGGGATATTGTCATGTTTTAGATTTACCCCCTCTTCTTCCACCCTCATAGAAAAGTCAGAATTGCACCATCGCACGTCCGACAGACACCCCTCCTTTACCTCAACTTGGATCGTCATTTGTTAGATGTTGGAAGACCCCACCGTGAGTATAAACACGACTGGACCAGTGTCCGACCAATTAAAAGGAGTAAGTATTTATTGAAGCGAGGTTACCAACAGAAATTGTCTGCTATTAGGAAGGAAGGAGAACGAAGAGCTCGACCCCCAAATGAATTAAATGGAGTACTGAAAATATGCAACACGCATGAAAAGGCTCTTTCGCCAAAAATAGCCCTCTGTTTTATCTTAAGTTTTCGTACTTGATGTATGTACTGTTGCACCCTATCTGGTATTTGTGTATACGTAAACTATGAATTTATGTTTTCCCTCAGCTTGTGTTTTATACGTAGAACTGACCCGTACTGATCTATATGTGTGTGCACTGAATAGCCTATTATTATACACGTCTCTCTCTCTCTCTCTTTTTATGTTGTACGTGTACTAATAGCCTATTTGGTACACACGACGCTCTCTCCCTCTGAGGGCTCCCTTGCTCCCTTGTGAAAAAAAATAAAAAATGATGACGACACTGTACCTCGCCGGTACAGGTAAAATTGGCTTTAGACACGACAGTGTTTGAACAAATTGACAGAAACAAAACTATCATATTTAGCCATATTACTACCTCTCCTTTCTGTAAAATGATGGAACTTAATTGGCTGAGAAAGAAAGGACAGGTAAGACGACTGATGTCCCCTAATCTGACCCTTAAAAGGGAACTATATGTCAGTGGCTTTTGTTTTAAGTACTTTGGTAACACCACCCTCATCGTTCGGATTTCCACCGCCCATTGCACAAAAATAGAATGTCCGGTACGTCCCCGTTTCTCCAGAATGGTCCCAGTTCTGTACCAGCCGTCCCAGAAAATCTTAAAGACTGTAGCTATAAGCCCATGATAATAGCATTTCACACTTTTTATAAATTAACAGACCTTGAAGAAACATATAGCTCAACAGGATTTGTTTTAGACAAACGCGAGTCTCTACTGAAGGAGCCGGTTTGAATTCGATAAACCATGTAATTTTTAGATATCAGACTTCTTGCCACGTTCGCAAATATAACAGGAGTAGAAAACCAGACAGACAGGATGTTTGAAAATAGAAAAAATGCTTGCCGACCTGCGCTACAGCAATGATGCATGAGTTAACAAAATACACCGATGTAAGGATTACTAAGCATCCACCCTATCGTGACCAATGAACGTTTCCCCAACTACTTGGGGTTGGAAGAGAAATTAAAGTGTGTAAACGTCTTCCCCTGCCAATTCTCTAAAAACTGTTTTTTTATACTCATTTAAGGATAACGTGCAGTCGTCGGAGGAGAGGGGCCGGATGTGACGCACAGCCTGGCTGCAGATCGGGGAATATCTATGACCTCGACCAAGGTGGAGCCACGGAGCAAAGAGTTGCGGGACAAGGCACCGTTCTCAGCGTGGAAAGTGAAGGAAAGAAGGGCCGCCCAGAAGCCCCTGCACGTTGATGAGCTCGTACCGAAAATCCCAGCCCATTGTGCCCGATTGATGGGCCCACTTGCTTCAAATTTCTGCCCTCCTTGGTCCGTTTCAGATCTGATCCCACTCCACCCTCTCTTCCCTCAGCCTCCCAAAGCACGCCCCCATCACCCCCACCTCCTTTTTTTATATGGAATTTTTGAACTTGACTCTGAGAAGAAAGACAGCACAAAAGATAGAATAGGGTTTGTCATCAAGGAAGAACGGAATGCGGGTACCCCGCCTAAGGTACCTATGATAGATTAGTTAGGGAACAGGACAAACACAGGACTGTGGTCCAAGAGCAAAGACTGGCCACACCCTGCAACGCGAGATCTGAAGTAGAGCTGGACGCATAGCTCCACCGCCGGTGCTCAACAGTACCAACGAAAGAAGAAAAACAATGAGAGCCTACCAGTGATGGCTCGCTGTAAAAAGACACTGGAAAGACGAACCCTTTTTGAACATTGCCACCCCTTGACTGTCCCTTGTGTTAAGTTGAATTCCTCTCCCAACCACTTGGATTGGTTATCACCCAATTGAGTTTTCGAAACCTTACATCGGTCACTTTCAACTGTACATGGATAACTAAGAAAGCGTTAACTCTGTATCATGATGATTGTAGAACACCAGTTATGCACATGAGCATACTGTCTAGTTTCGATCCCCATGGAGTCCAGACCTCAAGTGATAATAGCCCTTATTCTGCCAGAACATTTTTGTATGTAATGTAATGTAAAGATTTATTTGTACCGCGCAACTATCGCTCCAAAGAGCATCTTGGCGCCCACTTGTGTAGCTGATAAGATAGGAACCTTACACTAGGGATCTGGCGATAGTGTCTGGAAGAGTGAAGATCCAGGTTTTTAGTTGCTTCCTGAATTCAGTTTCTTTGTCCAGCGCTCTTATGCGGGGAGGAAGGGTGTTCCATGCTTTTGCACCTAATATCGCAAAGGATTTGCCTCCACGAGTCTTAAGCCTGAATGGTTGAACTGCCAGAAGATTGGCATTGGACGAGCGGAGAATTCGAGTTGGGTGATATCTGGTGAATTTTTTCCGCAGATACAGTGGTCCACGTTGATGAAATGCTCTGAAGGTGATGAGCAATATTTTGAATAGAGTTCTTTTAATGATAGGTAGCCAGTGTAGAGTTTTAAGGGCTTCTGTCGCTGATGATCTTCTGGGCCACTTTAATATGAGTTTAGCCGCCGAATTCTGGACCATTTGGAGCCTGTGGGTGACCTCCTTGTTGGTGCCTGCATATAGTCCGTTACAGTAATCTAGATGAGATGTAACCAGTGCGACCACCACTGTTTTCCTGGCTTCCAAGGGAAGGAGATCGAAGAACTTTCTCAGACTCTTTATAACACCAAAGCATGTACCTGCCACTTTCAGTGCCTGCTGTTTAAAGGACAGATTACTATCAAAAGTCACTCCCAGGTTGCGGGCCGTGTTGGCAGTATTAGGTGGAATTTCTGCTTTCTCCGGCCACCACAGTCTGGGTATGAATTCGTTGTTTGAGCCCATCGGTATTATCTCCGTCTTCCCGGTGTTACATTTCAAATGATTAGTTCGCATCCAATCAAAGGTCGCCGTAAGGCAGCCTTTGAGATTCTCTTCCCAGTCTTGGTTGTCTTTGTCCATGGTCAGGATCAATTGCGTGTCGTCGGCATAGGCTATGGCTTCTATGCCAAACGAAGCAATCAGGCTAATTAGGGGTGCGGTGTAGACATTAAACAATGTCGGGCTAAGACTAGAGCCCTGGGGTACTCCTGTCGTGAGTCTTCTCTCCCTAGATTGAAATTCTCCTAACGTCACTACTTGTCTCCTTCCACTCAGGAAGTTCTTGAGCCATTCAAGCGCCACGCCAGTGATGCCAAAGGATTTCAGACGGTCTATCAGAATGATATGTGAGACCGTATCGAAGGCCGCCGATAGGTCTAGTAAAATCAGGACGGCCTTCTTCCCTTGGTCTAGGGCTGTGCGGATGGTATCTGCAGTATACAAAAGGGCAGACTCCGTTGAATGCTGTGCTCTAAAACCTGCCTGGTTGGGATGCCATGCTTCACTCTCTTCTAAGAATCTGGTCAGTTGTTGATTGACCATGGATTCAGTGATTTTGCAAAGAGCAGGAAGTAGAGAAATGGGACGCAAATTAGATAATGTGGAAGGGTCAGGGAGCTGTTTCTTTTGAAGGGGTCTCACTGCCGCTATTTTCCACTCTGAGGGGACATTGGCTGTGGCCAGGGAGTTGTTTACAATGTCATTAATGACAGGGTTAGCGACCTCCACAATAAGGTGCAGAAGTTTAATAGGGCAGGGATCAAATGGAGAACCCGATTTGGTGCGGAGAATAGTCTGTCGAGATTCCTCTAAGCTGACAGGTTGGAAGCTCGTCAATTGTTTCTCTACCAGTCTCTTCTTTCCATTAGCTTCATCACTAATCTGGTTAGGGATTACGAAGTCCCTGGTCAGGCCTTGTACTTTAGCTTCAAAGTAGTCGGCAATGGCCTCGCACAGAGTCTCTGAGGGCGGGATTTCTTGTGTTAAGAAGTCAGGTTTATTAAAACCCCTAACGATGTTGAAGATGGTTTTCTGTTTATTATTTGCAGCCTCGACTGCCTTACAGTAATAGGTTTTTTTTGCCAACTTAATATGTTCATGGTATTTTTTCCTGGTAGCGTTATATTTAGTGCGTTCTAACATGCAGTAGTTCTTACGCCATCTGCGCTCTGCTCTGCGTAGTTCTCCTTGTCTTGTTTTAAGGTCTTGGTTAAACCATGGGGCTGACTGCTTCTTTTTTTTGCCTTTGGTCTTCCTCTTGTTTCCCTGCCCCCCCATTCTTTTTAGTACGTTCATCCATTCCTTGAACGTATTAGGGTCCGTATTCAGAGATCCTATCTTATTAGGTCTACATTCCATTGCCCATCTAGTGAGGTCTGGGTGTGCTATTAGTTCCTTCCATTCTTCATGGGTGGACTGAAATTGCTGATTATAATTTTGACATTTCTTGTTATGTTCAAGCGTTAGAGTAAACGGTATAAGCGCGTGATCTGTCCATACCTGAGGTTTAGGTTGTTCACATCTTAAGGTGCTTATGTTAGTCGCGATACAGTCAAGCATGTGTCCTGCATCGTGAGTGGACTGGTTACCATTGATCACTAAGCCAAGAACTTCCATGGTCTCCCTAAATGATACAGCAGCGTTATCTGATCTATTTTCTAAATGAATATTTACATCCCCCATGACCGTGAAGTTAGAGTACTTTAGTACCAAAGGACTGAGTGCTCCTCCTATTGTTTCTAAGAAAGCTTTACAAGATCCTGGTGGTCTATAAATTACTGCACCAGCAAAAGTGAAGGTGTCATTAATTTTTATGCAAAAACCCATTCCTTCAGCTTCTTTAAGATCTTGTAGCTCTAACACTGAGCATGAAAGAGTGTCCCTGTAGATGACAGCCACTCCCCCTCCCCGTTTATCTTCTCCTCTATCTTTCCTAAGAATGGTATAACCCGGAGGCAGAGCTTGTACCACATCTGGGGTGCAGCCTAGTTTCAGCCATGTCTCAGTAATGCATAGTAGATCCAATTTTTCCTCAAGTATAAGATCATATATATCCTGAGCATGTTTAGGCATTGATCTAGCGTTTATTAGGCCTCCGGATAGGAATTTCACTCTAGGAGTCATATTAGAAGTTTGTATCCAGGTGAAAGTATTACCACAGTGCTGACAGATGGCAGGGCCAGACCACATAGAGGGATCTAATTTATGTCTATCACATACAGGCGCATTATGTAGGGAAAGTAGCTCCTGTCTTGTGTAGATCTTACGTGTGGCTGTTGGAACAGTAAACCTCGCCGTTGGCCCGTCCGAGGCGCGGACGGGCGCAGACGGGCCGGACTCTGGCTCGACTCCGGCTCGACTACGGCGCTCCCGCTGCGCGTTACCGCTGCGCGTGTTCATGGCAGCTTTTTATGCACCCCTCGTGCGCCGGCCTGAGCACTAGAGCGCTCGGCAAATGGCGGCGCCACAAGTGTCTACCTCCCACCCAAGATGTCAGCTGGGTATATGGTGGTAGCGCTGGTAAATGTTACGTGCAAGTTAATCTAGACAACATCTATTAGAAGCATGGAATTACAGTGGATTTCGAGTGAGTTTTAAAATGATTGGTGACAAAAACAGGAAATTTTAAAAATAGATTAAACACAGCATGAATTCGAGCACTATTGAACACAAGTGCCTCTGATGCCTAGCGTGATGAAATCGGCACTTCCAAGGGCGATCCCGACCTGGAAAGCTCTCTTTTATGCACCCCTCGTGCGCCGGCCTGAGCACTAGAGCGCTCGGCAAATGGCGGCGCCACAAGTGTCTACCTCCCACCCAAGATGTCAGCTGGGTATATGGTGGTAGCGCTGGTAAATGTTACGTGCAAGTTAATCTAGACAACATCTATTAGAAGCATGGAATTACAGTGGATTTCGAGTGAGTTTTAAAATGATTGGTGACAAAAACAGGAAATTTTAAAAATAGATTAAACACAGCATGAATTCGAGCACTATTGAACACAAGTGCCTCTGATGCCTAGCGTGATGAAATCGGCACTTCCAAGCTTCCAGAACTTATGACATCATGTTTGTATTCGAATGAATTTCCTACATCGTCTTAATAATGTCCCCGTCTCCAAGGTCTAACATATGACACAGCTAAATGTAATTTTGTATGCACTGCCTCCTCGCCTATCGCATTGACTACATGTGGTTATGTACGATTCTGTCAACATTGATAGCAGGATTATTTCCATCTGCCCGTAATGCATATGGGCTACCAAAGACCTCAATAGACAGCCCAGCCACATGCTTCCCTTATTAGTATAACTAGATGTCAGCTTGTACGTCCTTACCTCAGACATGAACAGAAATTAACTAACTTATGATAAAAACTGGGGACTGTGGAAAATGACTAAAATCGGTATACATAAGCGGCGTTCATTTATGTTCACCACAGCCACTGTTGAAAGTAAAGCGACAATCGTGAAACAGTAGCCACGCCATCTTGTCCCTTTTAGGCCCCATCGCGAACGTAGGTGGCAGCCATTTTCTGTGTCACGACCTCTCTGCCCACTGCCAATAGCCTGTGCGTCTCTCCCCCTCACTCCCCAGCCTCGCAAGCATTCCCCCGCGCCCCGACAGCCCCCGGTTTCTCCTGCTTGGGCCATAAGCGCACCTCTAGCGCGACCCTGTCTCCGAGCCACATCCTGTGCTGAACCCCCTCGCTCTTTCATCTCATTCAAAGAACAGGCCCTTTTGATAACCTCTTCCCCCCTGCCCGATTGTCCAGCCTGATCCCAGGCCATCACCTAGCCCGACAGATGCAGTTTATTGCCCCCTACAGTAGGACCTCGCCTCACATAAAAGGAGCGGTGGTTAATCAATACCCTCACACCTCCAGATCCGACCGATCGCTCACTTTCCCGTTCCCAGCGGAATGTCCAGCTGCGCGACAACCACCACATGCTGAGGTTGAGGTGGGAACTCTACTGTAAATATGTGTGGGAACGGGGGTGAAGCGGGGATTCCGAGGATGTCTTTCCGTACATCAAAGTATTGACAAGAATGTGTTTCATGTAATAAAGCAATAAACCTGTGTATAAGAGGCCAGGCCTCAAGGATGCGTTTAGAGCACCTCGAGAAGATACCCTGTTGTCTGATTTGACGTGTTCTGCTTCGTCGGAATAAACTCCTGTTTCCTGCCTTCTGTCTCCAGCGCCTGCCTCTTTGTTTGGTAATATTGAATGGTATGAGAGGCGGCTAACGCCGGGCAAATACTGAAGGGTTCTTGGTCGAATTCGGCCCTGCCTTTTCTACAGCGTGGTTCAACAAGCCGCTCAAGAGCATGATGTGAAATCTGCCAGAGAACCTAAGGAGGAAGTAGGATCTTCTCCTGCCATGCTTGTTAGTCAGCTACAGATAGATTCCACAGATGGGGTTGAACTTCTGTATGGACACCCAGTTTGGAGTACATCCACTCTAGTCAGAGAAAAGTGGGAAGGAAGCTGGGAGTCTCCACAAAAGGATGTGGTGGGGTATGCATTTGGTCTCAGGCAAAGAAAAACCTTCAGGCAAGCCAAGTGCTTATGAAGAACTGGTATGACAAGAAAGCTACACTGACCGGTATCAGAAAGGTCAGGAGGTGTTGTTGCTGAAGACTATTTCACGGCTTTGAAGTACAAATCTTGTGGGCCATACAAGGTAGAGGACTTCTGAAATTAACTACTTGATGGACACAGGTACCATGTGAACTAACTGTTGCCTTACCTCTGAAAAGATTACACATTGAAAGTCATGGCTATAGCAGAGACGAATGAGAAATACAGCAAACCTCTTCCTGACTTGTTGCATGTTGACATTAAGGATGACACTGTGAGAGGGGTTCAGTTAGCCCCTGGGGTAATGCATGATCAGCAGAGTGAGTGTGCAGAAAGGAAAGAGACAGGAGGAAGCAAGGCCCAACAGGGACCTTAGCGAGTGGATCTTGGTGAGCAGAGCAGAGTGTGAGGTGCCTGATCCAGTCAGGACCAGTGTTGCTAGAGAGCTGACTTGGGCTACAGTGAAACTGCAAGCTGTTGCCCGGTGCAGCAGACACCTTTGGGGTGGTGGCCCATGTCCAAGACTCCTGTATGCCAGAGGGAGGCAATTCGGACTGATGGGGCCATCACCCATTACTACTGAATGTGTTGGGGTCATCGCTCATTACCACTGAGCCTGTCAATGATATTGCCTGTGTCCCCGAACCCCATATGTCAGGGGGGGGGCAACTTGGACTGTTGTGGCCCAATGCATCCAACCTTGCTTGGACACCATGCCAGTGACCCCTCTTGTGCCAGGACTGCTTCATGCTATCACTGAAAGTCAAGTGCTGAATGGATAGCACTTGGCCCCGGTTACTCAAGCCCATAGTAAATTGGGCCCCAGGACAACAGGAGTAAAATACCACAACACTCACGGTTAGGCACTGAAACTCCATATTGACCCCTCTAAAAGGGTTTTTGACAGTGAGTAATGCAGTTAGTGGAAGAGATTTCTTTATTCAATATTGTTGGCTTCAATATGAATGAATGAATGAATGAATGTGGGTTTTGTAGAGCGCATAGTAACCCGGGAGCATCCCAGCGCTATAGTGACATATGTTTCTTTTTATCCTAGTTCCTCTAGTGTGTTCTGAGATCGAAATTGTTGAGAATTCGCTGTATTATTTAGTGATGGTATTTTTATTCTGTGTCGCTTATTTACGTTTTTACCATATGTTTATCTGTATGCTTACTTTTACGATTTTCTTTGGTAAAATCGAATAAAGTTTTACAGACTGACTGACAATATAGTGACATACAGCGTGCTCTCTTGCTGCAAGACAGCAAGGAAAATTGATGTGTGTGTTTTTTTAGATACACATAATTTTAAAATAGTTTTGCTGCATACACTACAGCACTGACTGCTGTAAAAATAAACTGAGGACTCTAGTGCCATATCGCATATCTTTAGCTTGTGCTTTTTTACTCTATTTTTTTGGCAATCAGTGCTGTTTTGAGGCAGCAAAAATTAATGTTTGTATTTTGTCTTTCTCTGTTTTGGCAGTCAGGGATGTTCTGGACAGCAAAATTAATATTGGAACACAGCATAGAAAAAAATATACTTTCTGTTGCAAAACAGCTTTGACCTCAACAAAATGAAATGGAGATAAATAACACACTTTAAAAGAGTATGATATGGTGGGAAATAGCACCTTTTTTCGAATTAACACTACAGTTTTTTGCAACCAGACGTCGGAATACTAATCTACCTAAATTGTTTCTATTTTAGAACCATTCTGGTGCAATCTGGGTCTTTGGTTCTCTATAAAAGCGTATAGAAAGTCACTTTTCCATACTTCATGCAGAACATTCTTGCAGTTGAAAAGCATCAACTTTAAATTACTCATTATCCTTCCTAAATAAAACATTAAGTTTACTTGCCAATGTCTTCAATTACTTCTGAGTGTATTTTCAGTGGCTGGAAAAATATTGCGTTGTTTGTGAAATGTGAGTTCAATCAATCA
Source organism: Lissotriton helveticus (assembly GCF_964261635.1). Classification (NCBI taxonomy): domain Eukaryota; kingdom Metazoa; phylum Chordata; class Amphibia; order Caudata; family Salamandridae; genus Lissotriton; species Lissotriton helveticus. The sequence continues at coordinate 1,872,097,704 of NC_136067.1, read as the reverse complement.
ATCAAAAACGTTTATTCGGTCTTAAAAACAATAGACCATAAAAGTACATAAAAATATTGCACATAACTAAAAACACACATTAAAATTTAAAGTTATTATATATTAAGGAATATTTGAAAGTACTAAAAGCGACTTTTGAAGTACAAGACAAAACATGATGGCTAATACATCAGATAACCTGACTGACTGAGCAACGTGACCACAATATTACATTGAAATATTGCACATAGCTAAGAACGCTCAAACAGAAAAGATAAGCAAAAGTTAAAGAGGTGTTTAACGATGTGCATGGGTGGCGTACAGGATTCAAAAGTGATAGGTCAACAAAATAAAAACGGACATCAGAAATTTAAAAGGGAACCTAAGATACAAAAAACAGATTCAGATTGAAGTACACTGTTACAAAATAAGAGGTAAAAGCTGCAATTAAAGCACCAAAAGCGGGGGACGGAGAGAGGGCAAAAAAACCTCAAAAAGGGTCTGCCATGGGCTCCTACTACCCCCGTTAATAAAACCCAGTTGGGTTGCCACACTGCACATTGAGAAATGCGAGTTACTATGAATCACTTATCTACTCTTTCAAGATGAGTTAATGTCAATACTGTATGCTTGTAGGCAATAGCAGAAGCAAATGAGATTTACATTTCCCTCTTTCTAACCCAACCTCAAGCTAATCTTCTTGAAAGAGCTCATTGTTGAGGATGTGGGTTCAATGTTGTAAGATCAGGAGCCAAGGGCCATCAGTGACCCAATGCACACAAAACAGCTCTGTGCCTGCAGACACCTGACATAAATTGGCCCATTTGCAGCGCTAGGACGCATACATTGAAGCAGCCATGCGCTAAATAAGTTACATTCATTTGTAAGGGCTGCCTACTTTGAATGTGCCTGTGGAAAAAAAGAGTAAAGGCTAACAAATGATGATTAACTGTGAAGTTTGTTCAAATCCTTTGTTATGCCAGAAAATGCACTCAAACAGAACAGTGTGAGGATGATTCGGCAATCCAGGAAATTTTAATTTTAATATTAAGGTTAAAGCAGTTCCCATATCGCAGAAAAAACTTTTTGAAGTCTTTCCTGTAATTCGGGCCACCTAGTGGTGGCTCCCAATGGCTGCTGCTTTATTTCGCCTTGTGAAAGCGCTGGCCCAGCACTAAAAAAATTAAAAAGAACTGCAACTGGAGGAGTCCTTAAGAAACCTGCTTCCAAAAACAGACAAACTAAAAAGATAAATCTGAGGCACCAGGGCAAGCTTCCAGGCAGGGGGTATTTGAGGGCAAGGAAGTCTGCAGCCACGACTTTCCACCCTTAAAAGTGTTAAAGAAAAAATAATTCAGCTACTGCAGCACTAAATTTAATGCACTCGTATGAACATTAATTTAGAAGAATACAAACAGATGACTTCCTTTGATGCTGTCAGTCAATTAAGACAAATTGATTAACCTCTGCACATACATTATTCAAGAAAAGCAGGACAGTTGCACTTTGGAAATTGCTGACATATCGGATCATACACAGAGATGGTTTTAAATTTAAGAAGGAATTCATTCTGGAATTCGTAAGAAATAGACATCTTCCTCAGAAGGGGGAGGGAATGAAAACCTGAACGAGAACAGCTTTGAGAAGTTTGATCTCTGGAAGAGGTGGTGCACTTATGTCACAAATGTAAATAAGAGAACTGGGTCGATGCTACATACAAGTGCATACTGGCGACCTATGAATTTCTCCAATTAGAAAGCCACGGAACATCTATTGTAAAGAAATCCATTGGAGTGCTTATGGTAGTTCATGTGAAACAGACATTCTTATAAAATAACCTTATCAAAGCACAAAAGAGCATGCCACCAGCTAGCATACACTTACAAAGTTCTCTTCCAAACTACCATAAATCTAAATCCTATTGCACAAATGTTCTCACCATCCATCTATCGCAACCCTAAATGTTTAAATCTTAATACTGGCCTTTCTCACCCAAACAAAAGTGGAATCAGGCACATCAAAGTCCTCTATCTCAACCAGATGTCTAGAGTATTGACTGGCAGATTCAGTTTCAATTCTCCACCTGCAACAAAAACGAGAGAAAGAACAAATCTAACAAGGTCATGAAATTCACTATTAAGTCTAATGGGAGAGCTTCCAGGTGAAAAATACAATTCAGGCCTACAGAAGTCGGTCAACATAGGAAATAGCAGAAAGCCTCATGAAATTACACATATACAATGAACATTGTTGTTGTTGTATAAGCTTTATTTCGATACATGTCATAAAAGCTAAAAAATTGTTTCAAATACAGATGAAAAAAATAGAATGAGTTCTACATACAACAGGCATTACAATGAACTTGCAAGTTCTTCCTTCGCAACAATGTTATTTGGCATTTTCTTCCTATATTGGGACCCCATAGAGGACAGTGTACAGTGATTTGAGACTCAGGATGCAACTATGAAAAACACCTCAGCTGAAGGACTATTCAGCGTATAGGCTAGTGAAAATGTGCCATGCTCTATCATCAAGAACCAGTTGAAAAGCAGTTCGCCATCCAGACTCATTTTTTGCAAGCAATAATAAAAATCATGTGGTTTAAAAATAAAACATATCTAACAATTAAAACAACGATAAAAACAAAAATGTTAAAAACAGCAAACTAGTTAATTCAAAAGATAAAATGTACTTAAAACGGCCTCGATGAAAATAAAAGAGTCCATCAGAATGTTAAAACAATGACAATGCATAATCCTACTTTGCGCGCCGTACTGCCATGTTATTTTGTTTGACTTTTGGGCCCTCTAATGGGGGAGCTGCATAGGATGGGAAGCTGGTAATCCAACGGAAACCTTGGTCCGTGAGTCGGCCTGATATTTACCCACGGGGTTCTTCCAATAGTGCCTTCCTCCTGATTCCCCACATGTGGCTTAGGAAGTTTGCCACTCCACAGACAAAGAGTGGTCTAGAGTCCAATTTTAAGATAGGTAAGGCTTCGCCAGTGGTTCCTTATGCCCAATTGTCAGCAGAGCAGTTTTAGCCATTTGGATCTAGGGTACGCATATGCTGGACATGCAAACAATGCATGGGCAATGGACTCCGCTGGTGCCTTGCATCCTGGACAGATACTCAGACTTGAAACATTTGGATGCCACTTAGCTGTTACCTCGCCCACAGGGAGAGTGCCAAACCTAAATTGGATATATAGCAACCTATCCTGGGTGGCCTGGATTAAGTCTAAGTAGGGATCTAGTAGCCTGGCCTGTTTGGGAAAATAAAATTCTGTTGTCAGTTTCCCCTAGTTGGGTTTAGAAAGTTCTTTGTGCTTGACCCATTCCCAGTACTGTTGCTTTACTACCTCTTTTCAGGACAGGAGTGGATCTTAGTTATCCCAAAGGGCCTGCAGCCATACATCTTACACCAGTTTCTTAACATTTCTGATACACCCTACCCTGTTATGTGTGTCTAAATGGATGACCTCTGATAGGGCTTCTGCATAAGGCCGAAGCTCCGGTGACCTCTTAATGCGTGCCCAGAAAAGCAACGGGCGGATCCTCGCTATATCTCCGATAGAGCGCCTGCCCATATCGAGCATTAGGGGGTAAAGAGGGGTACTTTGAGGCAGCATCACCAGGTTCCTGAGAAATGTATGCTCAGATCAACTGAGCTCATGTATCTTCTCAAATCCCCACAGCCCTGCACCATACAGAGCTGTGCTGATTGCTTTCGAGTCATAGACCTGGGCAGCAGCTATGGGTCTGCTGCATGAGGTCCCGTAACTCGATTATGCCCCAATAGCAGCTTGGTCAGGCAGGGCTTCCATGTCATTTTGTCAAAAGCTAAAAGAAATTTTACACAGGCTGATAAGACAGTACGAAGAAACACTATTTGCAGACATATACCACTGCGCCTCTTAAGGCATGCAGAAAATGGACCTCATTTTCCACACCCAAAATCCAGCTGGATGGAGCTCCATTCTCAGATCCCACCTCCACATCTTCAAAACTACCAGCACTCCGCTCAGCTGGACACTAACATTCCTAATATCCAACCACCTGACACGAAATGGCAACACTTTTGCGACCATATACAGAAATGGCACTATCCTGATCGAAGCCAACAATGGCAACCTGGACGCATTTGACTTCCTCTTCCCCACTCTGCACATCGCCTTCACTCACTTACCACACTCCCAATCAACGGTAATCCTACCCTCGAGCCAACCACCCCAGGCAATCTATCAAAACAATCCTTCGATCCAAACCCAACCCACCAACCGATCCCACACCAGCCCCACCATCCCCTCCAACTCCCCCCCAACCCACACAACTCATCCCTATTAGCCACGTCAAACACAAGGCCCATCCAAGATGATACACTTCAGTCCTCTTCCAGCCTCCCCCTCTACCCCTCTCCCCCACTCAACACTACACCCAGCTAATAACCAAGTAAACCGGCCCCCAGACAACAGCTTCAAACTCCCTACCTGCACTAAACCCATTGAAGCCGACACAAAATTCCCGAAATAATCTGCCACAACTCACCCCCACGCCCTCCCCCAAGAACCTCATAGATATCAGAAGCACAAGAAGCCACACCCACACAGATAAGATCTCCCCATCCCGGTACACAGTCAAGCAACCCCCATCCATAAGTTGACCATGATCTAGACACAACTTGAACTAACTCTCCCACACCTCCTGACATGAATACAGCCCATAGATTGACACGGCTGGAATACCAGCTAGAAATAATAAAACAGGACATCAATAAAATCCTATCTAACCACACCACTCACACTCCCCAACACCCACCCCTCACACACACAGGCACCCACAAAAAACACACATACCATTACAAAGCCCAACGACTCAATTGGAAAACAACCTCCCTCAGGAACCAGCCGCACAGATCCAAAAGAAACTTGCGCTGTAATGTTCATGAAAGAGGCAAGTGATCTTGCAGAATCCTATAAAGCAACTCCTACTGTCGCCACCAGCTCCGTGATCCAAGTAATCACTGGATTCAGTAGAGACCATTCCACCACACGAATGATGAGACCTCCAGCTCATCTCACCAATATTCCCATGGCTCCCCCTAATGAGAAACTCAACAACGAGGGGATGACCAAATGCATGCTCACTAACTGCAGATCTGCAAACAAACATGCAACAGAACTGGCAGAAATAATCCTAACCCACAACATTGACATTAAGTTCATCACAGAAACCTGGTTGAACGAATCCTCACCGCCCATCTTCTATATGCTTGTCCCCCCAGGGTTCTCAATCGTTAACAAAGACAGAAAGAACCAGCGAAGAGGGAAGCCCACAATCATACATAAAAGTAACATCTCTATAACAGAAATAGACTCCTTCAAATACAACTCATTGGAATACCTAACTGCCACCATCAAGACAGCAGAAAACAAAACACTTCACTGCCACCTCCTCTACCATCCACCAGGCAACACCCCTGCATTTGGAGAACATCTTGCCCACCTAATAACACTCTGCTCACTCGCAGAAGCGAATAACCTAATTCTTGGAGACCTAAACCTTTACTGAAATGAGGTAAACAACCCGCTGATACAAACTTCAAATGAGCTCCTTCACAATAACAATCTGACCCAACACTGCACTGAACAAACACACAACAAAGGCTCAATCTTAGACGCCATCATAGCGCACAAACACTCACTCACCATTGACGGTACCCTCATTGTTGATTGGTCAGACCACCATATCATTCCTTTCCATATTAATCAAAAGACCCAGCGAGGACCTCACACTAATGAACACTTTCACTGGACGAGAAACCTGAGCCAGATCCCCCTCGAAGAACTAGAAGAAAGGTTAAACACACTCCCCTCCTTCGCATGCGACAGGTCCACAACAGAACACACCTCACAGTACAAGGCATCTATGACTGCCATGTTGGACCAAATAGCTCCCTTGAAACAAAACAAAATCAAGAACATTCCATCTAGATTGTGGTTCAACACTGAACTAAACTCGGAAAGAAGAAAACTAAGAGTCGCAGAAAGACTTTGGCGTAACAACTCTTCGACACCCACCTTGATCAACTCAAAAAGGAACGGAGCAATTATAAAAAGCACATCAAAAATGAAAAATCAACCTTTTTCTGCGGTGCTCTAAATAATGCTAAAAATCGCCCCAAAGAACTCTTCAATATCATTAGGCAGCAAACATCCAAACCACCTCCATCTACAATTCCGTCCTCCAAAGACCTATGTGACAAATTTGCCAATTCCTTTGATGAAAAAATATTAATGATCGAGCTCTCTCTAGAGGATCGCCTCCAACCCCCCAATGATGGTCCGCCCCTCGATAGAGAAGACATGAGCCCACTCAGTCAATCCACAAACAACTGGAAAACCTTCGAACCCATCATTGAAGCTGAAATTATTGAATTAACCTCCGGATCCAAACCCTCTCCATACGTTGAAGACCCCCTCCCTGCCCAACTGGCTAAAAAACTCAAATTCTCCCTTGCCCCACTCTGGTCAAAGATTATAAACAGCTCCATGAAAACTGGAATCATGCCTGACTGCCTCAAAATCGGTCAAGTAACACCCGTACTGAAAAAAAGTAGGCGCTGACCCAAACGATCTCAACAACTTCAGGAATATCTCCAATCTCCCTTCCTTAGCCAAAATACTAGAACAATGTGTTCTCCATCAACTCACCCATCACATGGACAACAACGACCTCCTCGAACCTCCCCAATCAGGCTTTAGAAAAGGATGCAGCACAGAGACAGCACCTTTAATGTCATGAATGACGTCCACAAATCACTTTACAAGGACCGCTGCTGCCTACTTATACTCCTGGACCTTTCAGCGGCCTTCGACGCGGTTGACCATAAACTACTCATCAACGTAATCCGAGAAAGGGTAGGAGCAGAAGGGGTGGTCTTACAATGGTTCACCTCCTTCCTGCAAAACTGCTCCCAAAGAATAAAAATCAGAAACGTCATGTCTGACCTACACCCCATAAACATAGGCGTTCCCCAAGGATCAGATCTCTCTCCTGCACTGTTCAACATTTACATGGAGCCACTCACCACCATCCTCAAAAAAGCCAACATACCCTATCACCTTTATGCAGATGTCACCCAGATCTACCTCGAAACCTCAACCACAGCAGACATACAAAAACTCAATGACACCTTAATAGAAGTCCAAAAATGGCTGTCCCAAAACAATCTGAAACTCAACCAAGACAAAGCGGAAATCCTCCTCATAGCCAACAAAGAGTAGTCCCCCCAAATCATGGAATGGATACAGTCTATTGATGCTCTTAAATGCATTCTCATCCCAGCAGACTATGTGAAATCACTGGGAATCACCTTAGACCCTAACCTTGACATGGTCAAACACATCAAGAACACCGCAAGATGTGCTTTCTTCAACTTAAAACTACTGAACAAAAATAAAACCCTTCATCCCTCCAGAAGACCTTAAGCAAGCCACGCAATCCCTTGTGCTGTCCAGATTAGACTACCGAAATGCCACCCTCATAGGCACGGCAAAACCCCACCTTGCTCCTCTCAGATCAACCCTAAATGCAGCAGCTAGAATGGTGACCGGAGTAAAGAAATTCAAACACATCTCCCCACTCTCAAAGAGCTAAATTGGCTCCCCATAGAAATGTGCGATAACTTCAGGACTGCTTGTCTCACTCACAAAGCTCTGCACACTGGTAAACCCTCCTATCTAGCTGCCAAACTCAAGAAAGCAGGGCAGACAAGAAATCTCAGGAGCACCAACGCTCTTCTACTTATCCCCCGGAAAACCCGCAAACATAAAACCTTATCTCGCTCTTTCTCTGGAAATGCACCCACAATGTGGAATGCCATCCCAGTACACATCAGGACTAACTCTTCCTTTAAAAAATTCAAAAGCCAGCTCAAAGTGCTCTTCCTCAATCAAGCGATCAGAGCGTGACAACGGACCCACACAACGGAACCGCACCTTACTGAAGATCCAATCACTTGGATAAGAACGAATTCCGTCAAGCCCACTCCCCTTGAACCACACCCTTCCCCCCCTTCGACAATGACTACTACTACTACTTCTCTGCATTTGAATGCTAGTGACATATGCTGTGTTTACTGTTACAATTCTGTGTATACTCAACAGTCACTTGACAAATGTTGTAAAGCGCTTGGATACCTTTGGGTCTGGCCAGCGCTATATAAAACTCATAAATAAATACATTTTGCCCGAGAGACGGATGCCTAGGTAGTCAAAAGTACTGACTCTTTCCAGAGGCGTCCTACCTAGCATTAGATTGCCTTAGTCGAACATTATTTACTGAGCCCATCTAAGTTAACAAGTTACATAAGCACATTAATTTGTCTTAGAACTAGTCAGCGGCATGTATGAATTCTGCACGTTAATGTTTCAGCTAAACACACGTAGTTCTTAACATTTACATTGAAAATATCTCTAGCACATCACCATTCACATTATTACAGTTCACGTACTAATGGACAAAGTTAATACAATAAAGGATTATATGTAGGTGTGAACTACCCATGATTATAATGCACCCCTACATATGGAAGAGCGAATTTGCGCTCTAACACCAGTGAGAACTTTAATTAGTAAATGTTTTCTAGTGCCAGTATGACCACTGATGTATAGTAATATTTGTTTATATGAAGAACATTCACATTGTTTCTTCTCGGGGAGAAATCTATGCTCTTTTTCATCTTTAACTTTGTTATAAAGGTATTTTTGTTAATTGTTCAGTTATTCTACAAAGTGTTGGAGATCCACAGTTTCCTGTTTTGCTTGCTGCATTGCAGTCTTCACCTCATTCATAGCTAGAGCTTCATTTTGAATAATTGTTTCTCCAAGACCTTCTTGACTCGCTGGTGCAGAACTTTGGCTGCTTTGTGAACTCTGCTTGGCTATCTCAGCAGGAATGGTTTCTTCCTGTTCAATCCCATCTTTCGACATTTGCAAGTAGGTTGACAAGATGGAACACTCAATGCTGTCTTTCACAGTGTTGAAAGAGTATTCATATCAGTCATAGTGCCCAAGCAAATCTGACTCAACACGCCATGGCTTGAACATGGGGTTTGGCAACTAAACTTTTGGTGGTTAATTAGATTCCCTTTGTTGTGTCTTACCAAATAACCATCACGTCCAAGTACTGCATATCTTCCTTCTTCTATGTTTTCAGTTAGATTACTTCTATATGGATAGTGCTGCAGAACTTCATAGAGAGACATGTTTTGAAGAGGAGGACTCCTTCTTTGGTACTATGTTACCAGCATGTTTGTTTTCAGAATGTCTCTATTTTCAGGATCAAAGTATGCAAGGTACTGTATTTCTGGGAAATAATTTAATACTCTATTTCGACTGCTTGCATGGCCCAGGCTTACCCACACAATTCCTCTTGACTTGGAGAACAAACAAGCCGAGCTGAATCTGTCTGAACATTCATAGGATCCTAGTTCTCTGTGGGTAAGCATTCTCAAACTGAAACTGTACAATTACTTGGTAAAACTCTTTCCTGCAGAAATCTCCTTCCACATCTCTTTCATTTCTGTCTTCTCTGATTTGTTATATATGAAATGATAAAGAGAGCAACAGCGATGGAGCTGTCTCAACAAATTGTAGATCCATATTTGCATTCCACATTTTCAGAATCACAGGGTTGTAGTCACTGAGATACTTAGAGGTGTCTGTTCTTCTCAGGTTGTATAATTTTGGGTGATATCCATGTCAGGGTGATGGAGCAAGGATTCGCACGTTACGCGACTTGCTCGTAATCATGAACCTCGAATAATTATAATACATTAACTCAACCTGTTCGTCTTACTAATTTCCCCTTTATTCTGACATTTGGGGTATCCGAGAGATGCTTGCTTATGTGTGTATTAACCTTAACAACGCTTGTCATTAAAAATGGCCGCTGTTTGGCGGGGTTTCTTCTGCGCATGCGTCGGCCACACTCACGTGACGTGACGTACTCGCAGTTCTGGTGGGAATCTTTTGCACTTGCGCACTAGCATTAAGATGGCCGCTTTGTGTTCTCACATGCCAAAGCTTGCGCTGCTGCTTTTGCGCTACTGTTTCGTGTGCCTCTAACATTAATGCTATAGTTATTATAAAGTAAGGGGTATAGAGTAGATATTCATGGTATACAGTGTATTAATTTTTTCCTGTATTTCTAAATTGTTTTCGCTTTCTTTCCATGTATCTCATTCTTGGGGGTCTGAGGAGCTCTCGTGATTCCATATTGAACAGCCCTTCTGCGCATGACAGTCCTCTGCCGGTGGCATTGAAATTCTGCCAACCCGAAGTTCCAGCCAAGATGCGCCTGGGAAGATGCACCTTCGCCTAGCAGAAGAAGCTGAATCGCTTTCAATGTATCACAATTCATAGATGTACTATTGTAATAAGAATGTTAGGTCATGGGAACCCCAAATTCAATAGGCGGTCCCAGATCATGTAAATGCAGGCTTGTAGAAATGAAATATGATTGGTGTGTTGATCTATCCTACTTGGGGACCAATCGAAACTGGGGATTCTTACACTTGCAACATTTGGGGGGTGGTACACTGACCCGAAAACAGTATAACTAGCCTAGGTTTAGCTAGAGAAATTGTCCGACTTGTCCGAATTGCTGACCTGTCACTGAGCCAACGCACTCAATATGTGACTTAATACAGAGGGCTGCGGAGCACTCTGTCCGAAATTTCTATAGACTCAAGGGATTTGTTGAGAAACCTTAAGTGCTGGCGGAGCACTTTGTGGGGAGTTCGATTACCCAATCGGGGTTCTGACTGATAGCTGCAGAGAGGGTGGAGCGCAGGCTTCCACACTGCGGGTGCTGGTCGTGCCTTGGTGGTCCTGTCCTGATCCTAGTCTGGGTTTCCTGTCCTGTCCTGGGCTTGTCCTTACCGTCCATGCTGTCCTTCTGGCGACTGTCCTTCCTTGTGGTTCCTCCTGTCCTTAACTGACCTGTGGCCAGGGTTGGTCTTCACACCATTCTAGGTAAATATAGTGCTGAAAATCTACTCTGCACCTTCTATATTTTCCTTTCTTTTGCTTTAATAAAGTCATACTCTTGCCAAATTGATTTTCCATGCATTTCGCATTTCTAAATGAACAAGTCATACCTAAAATTGTCGTTATTCTAGCATGTTCCATTTTCTTACCCATCCTTAGTACATTTCTTTTCAGTTCATGATACATAGATGTTCCTTGTAGTCGATTCAAGTAATTGCACCGGTTTATTAGTATGGTCTATTTGCATTTTACCTATAGTTCCTCTTTATGGGGAAATATTTCACTGTGAAATTCTAGTATGCTCTTTATTCTCCCCGTCTTTTAGTCTCTCCATACTAAGTCTAAATTCTGAAACTGCTACCTAGTATGTTCCCTGTTCTTACCTCCCTTTAGATTCACAAATGGTTGGTTTTATTTACTTCCTTTATGGATACGTGCTCTTTGTAATTCTGGTTATCGATTGCTTGCTCGTTGTAAACCTCATGTTTTCTGAGCTTGATGAATTTTAGATAAAGGTTTTCGAAACTTCTTGAGTTTGTGGTTATTATAAAGTACAAATAGAATATATAAAGTATAAGTATTTTGGTGTCTGCCTTTCTTTTACAGCTAGCTCCCTAATCCATTGTGATCTTAGGTACCCGTAACGGTGGAATGGTAAGTCGGGTACACTGGAAATAAATAGGAAGGAACAATGGTTACTGGTAGTAGTGTGTATGGTCGCCCGATTAATGAATATGGTAAATTGAAATTTCCCGGTACGTATATGGTAAAATAATTGGTCGGGTGACCTGCGCGCTCTATCAATAATTTTCTGGTAGCAGAGCTATGGTTAGGGACTAGTTAAAGTTAGGTAGGACTAGTTAAGATAGGTAGGTCGGATGCTGATTTTTTTGCTGCTAAACTGTGAACATTTTATTGCTGCTAGATTGATCAATCACGTGAAATGTTTTTGCTTTAAAAATTATGAAATGTTTAAATTGTTTTTCTTGCTGATATATTGATAAATGTACTAATATTACCTGTTAAGTGAATGTTATATGTTTGTCTGGAATCCCCGGGGAATTGAATAACGGGTGGTGAGGAGAATCCACGCCGTGGTGAGGTCACTGGCTAGAGGAAAATTGGTGCAGGTTAGGTAGAACTGGAAGCACTAATTAAGGTTTTCTGAATGTATGATTGAATAAATGGTAGCAACGAGTTCGCTGGCAAAACTTCTATTGTGAGATAACCTAGTAAGGGTCACACGGAAGGAGTAGCAGGTTCGTCTAAGCTTGATTGTTAGCAAAAGAGTTCGCTAGTGAAACTTTAGACTTAGTATATATCCCGGAAAGAATGGATGAGTCGAAGAAGTAGCAGGTTCTCTAATGCTTGAGTGAAGGGTAGGCAGAAGAGATCTACTTGTAGTATTTGAAAAGTAGACAGAAGAGGTTTACTTGCAGTAAAACAAATCTTTCTTTCTAGACACTCGAGTACAGTGGCGAATGTTTTACGTTGTAAATTAATTAAAGCACTTGAACTTTAAGAAAGAAATAAAAGTTTCCGTTACCTTGTGAAGGAGGGAGTCAGTTGCGGAGCTGCTCTGACGTCACTCTGTGCCGCGCTGGGATTGGTAGAGACAGCGGGTGTGTAACGGAGCTAGAATTGTAAAGGAGGGGTCAGTGCCGAAGCGTGAGAACCTGTCTCGCGAAAAGGCCGCGCACCCATTGGTCGAGGTTATTTGAAATCGCGCATTTGATTGGTTGCACGAAAATAAAAGACGCATTTGGATTGGGAGTGATTTTTTAAACAGAATCGCTTGCGGAAAGTTATATATGTGGCATACGTATACTCCGGAAACTAGACCTGATCCAAGATATCTAGGGTTTGGAAAAGATAAGTGGAAAAGTAATAGATACGACATTATGTACGGAAACAAGAGGAAAATGACTTTAGACAAAGTGAAGAATTATTTCAAAAAAGACAAGCCTATCAAAACTAGAGAAGGTGTTGTCATCCCGCCACCTAATACCCCCGCATCTTTCATGATGTTTGATAAAGGGTATCACTCTTGTGTATGGTTGGAAAATTGGGTGGAATATACCAAAAATGACGGAATTTTAGCATTTCCGTTAGACGGTACATTTAATGGCAGAATTCTATTCAATCTGAGAACCCGAATTAATGAGTTGCATCCCAGACCCAGGCTGACACAGTATGAAGCTTTAGAGGAATGGGAAATAGAGGCTTTTGAGAGACACAAGCCCCGAATGGATAAAGGGTTAAACAAATGGTATCCTAAAGTAAAACCTGAAACCCGAGAGAAAAGAATGAAACAGTGGAGGCAGAATATGATAGTAGAAGGAACGTACCCTATGATGGCACTAGAAGAACCTGTGGGAGGGAAAAAGACAGAAAAGACTAAACGTTGGGTGAACAGTGGGGATTCAGATGACGATTTGTTGGATGACTTGTCCATGAAAAATCCACCTCCTTATAATGAAGGATCCCGATCCTCTAGTGTAGGGGATGCTTGCCTGAAACCTCCTTACCAGGAGGTGCCTAGACCTGTAAATGTAAGAGACAGCTGTCAAATACCTCCTTATCAGGAGATGCCGAGACCCTTTGGCACAGGAAACCTAATTATGGTGAGGGACCAAGTATGACGCATCCCACTGCCCCAACCCTGACACCGCAAATAATACCTGAAGTAAGCCTGGAAAGAATATTACAGGAGGGAGAGCAAGAGGCATTAATTAAACAGAGAACAGAAATAATTCAGAAAATCTCCCAGCTAAATACCAGTCCTGAAGCCCTGACCATCCCAGTAACTATTGGACCTGTCGTTCCTCTGTATGGGGATAAACAGGGATGTCCCAAGACACCGATTATTACCCCGGCTATTGTACAGCCAAGAAAAGAGCCTTTAATTGTAGATGATCAGGCAAGCGAATGCGAATCTGTAATTTCCTTGATGGATTTGCCGATAAGGGAGCTGGAAAGGGGTTCACAGAGAAGGAACCCTCCTTTCAGTTCAGGAGAAGTGCAGATTGAGTCAGCTTCTGGTACTAAACGTGCCACTGTAGTAACTCCTGAAGAGATCGAGAGATGGAGTCGAGAACTAGAGAAACCAAATTCCCCGTCAAAACCATTAGATATTTACAAGTTAAGAATAGAATTGGAAGAACTGATGGCTGGAAATGTGGGGTTAGACAGACTAAATACTTTCTCTGAAGAAGAGTTGCTGTTTATCTGTAAGAGCATCACTCGTAATACTAGGGTGTTCCATGAGAAGTTAGTGGACACCGCGGCTAGTATGGGAATTGATATTGGGAAATCTAAATCATTGCAGAAACCCTACAGAGCAGAGTTCTCAGACAAAGATCTGGAAAACATGAATGTATCAGGGAAGAAGGTACAGATCAGAGAATTAGTGAATCTGTTGCAAAAATGGGGAGAACTAGAAAAGTGGAAAGCCAGGTGGGCAAAGAAAAAGGAGGAAATCACGTCAAAACAGATGGCTTCTGAGTTCGACTTAAAAGAAGCAGACAAGGCAGAGAAATGATATCCTATGCGAGAAGTGCCAGGTGGGAAATATGTACATGTTCCATGGTCCCGACAGGATATTGTGTCATTTACCAATGATTTTCCAAAACTACGAGAGAAACCAGTGGATTGGTACAGGCAGGTAGAAAGGTTTGTGAAGGTACAAAAGTGCCTGTGGGAAGATCTGGATGGGTTTTTCGATATCGTAGTTGCTGTAGACTTGTGGACAGAATGTAAAATTGCGATTGGTTGGCCTAGTGAGGAATACGCGAGGGATCCTGTTACAGGAGCTCCTTCTGATGAGGTAATGAAAAAATACCAGCAAGTAATGTTACATCTAAAAGGGAAGGTGCCTGCAAAAGAGACTGATTGGACCCGAATAGATAGAACTACCCAGGATAGGGATGAGACTGTGCATTCCTATTATGAGAGACTGTTGCAGGTGTTCAAAACGTACAGCGGTATAGATAACATCGAGATGAAGGACATGACCCATTTCATTTACAGGTTTGTAAATGGTTTAAGACCTGAAATATGTCAGTGGATCAAAGACAATAAAATCTGTTGGCAGTCTAAGAAAAGAGATGAGGTTTTACGGTATGCGAAGTACTGTGAGGATGAGATGGCTGACAAACGAAAGGCCTTAAAGGAAAAGGTCATGTGGGCACAAGTAAAATTAGCGGAACAACAAGAAAAGCAGTTAGGTAAAATGAATAGTACTGCCCAAAACCAAGGTTCTGGGGGTGGAGGGAAGCCCAAAGTAAAAATGAGCAGAGAGGAAGCCAAAAAGAAGTTTCCCTGTCACGGGTGCGGACAGACAGGGCACTGGAGAGATGAGTGTCCATACGCACAGAATAGTAACCCCCAAACTAATGATTTGAATCCGCAGACGCAGAATGAAAAGCCAAGAAAGACCCAGCAACAGGTAAAAGCGAATCAGTTGCCCCGAGCACCTAGACCGAATTTTAAGGGAAAAGCACAGCAGGGTGAAGACATAGAAATTTGGGGAGGAAAGGAGGATAGAAATGCAGCAACTTCGCAATTTTTGTCGAATGACACTTTCCTCTGTGATGAACCTTACTGATGGTGCCTGAGGGGGGAGGACAGGGAGTGCGTACTTGGCGCCTCCTTGCCGGTAGACCAGTCAGGGCCATACATTGAAGGAAAGGTTGAAGGCAATGATGTCACCTTTCTGTTGGACACTGGTGCTACCCGTTCTACTGTAAGAACAGCAGACGTTCCAAACCTACCCCTCTCGGGAGAAGCAATCCAAGTAGTGGGTGTATCTAATCAATGATTAGTACCCCAGTTACTGAGCCCATGGAGATTACAATAGGGAATTTCAAAGAAATGCATAGATTTGTTGTCTGTGATACCAGTCCTGTAACCTTATTGGGACGTGATTTGTTGTGTAAAATGAACTGCACCATCTTTTGCACACCAAAGGGCGTCGAGATACAAACCCCAGACGAAGATGGAATATACAAATTAATGCTAATAAGACCTGACTCGGAAATTAAAAGACTGACGGTAAAAGACTTACCTGAAGAACTTCAGCAGGCAGTGAAACCAGAAGTATGGGATTTCACTGGAAAAGATGTAGGACTAATGGCAAATGTTGACCCAATTAAAATAGCCATAAAAGAAGATGCAGTTTACCCAAATACTAAACCATACAAAATGAGTGCAGAAGTGAAAGCAGGAGTTGCCATTGAAATAAAAAGATTGTCAGATGCAAACATCATACAAGAAGTGTTGAGCAGTCCTTGTAATTCCCCGATAATTGGCATCAAGAAACCTAGTGGTAAGTACAGGGTAGTGCAGGACCTGAGAAAGGTAAACAAAATTGCTGTTCCTTGCTGTCCTATTGTTCCGAATCCAGCAGTGATTTTATATCAGATTCCATGGGATGCTGAATGGTTCACCGTAATTGACTTATGTCATGCATTCTTTTCAATCCCATTGCCCCCAGATAGCAAATTTCTTTTCTCATTTGAATTCGACAGTCACGTGTTCGTTTGGAATCGCGTCCCTCAGGGGTATACAGAAAGACCCTCAATCTTTAATCAGATTCTGAAAAAGTGCCTTGAATCCTTAGTCTTACCTGGAAAATCAGTTTTGGTGCAATATATAGACGACCTCTTGGTGGCGTCTAAAAGTCAGAAAGACTGTGTTGTTGACACCATTGCCTTACTAAACCAATTAGGTGAAGGAGGACACAAAGTATCACCTGACAAACTACAGTTCTGTACCTCTTCAGTAAAATATCTGGGGCACCAGATAGAGAAAGATATCAGGAGAGTTACTTCAGAGAGAATTAGGATAATTCGAAACATGCAATTACCCAACACTCAGAAAGAGATCAGAATGTTCCTTGGGGTTGTAGGATACTGCAGACAGTGGATTGTGGTATTTGCAGTCCTAGCAAAGCCATTGATAAAAATGACAAGGAAAGGAGCAAAGGACCCAGTAGAATGGGATGAAGAAAGCATGACAGCATTCACAAAATTACGAGAATGTCTATGTACAGCCCCTGCTTTAGGGATGCCTGATTATTCAAAGGAATTTGCACTATTTTGTGATACACGAGATAATTGTGCACTGTCAGTCCTATCTCAGGAACATGGCTTGACTAGACGTCCAGTAGCATATTTTTCTGCTACTTTGGATCCAGTGGCTGCTGGATTACCTGGATGTCTGAAAGCAGTAGCTGCAACTTGCATGAGTCTTGAACAGAGTGAATCCATCATTATGGGACATCCTGTAACTGTGTATGTTCCACATGCAGTTGTATTCTTACTGACCAGAACTAAAACTCAGTATCTCACACCTAGTCGGCTGACTAAATATGAGAGGATTCTTGTGGGTGCAGCAAATGTAACCATTTCGCGGTGTAACATATTGAATCCAGCAACCCTATTTCCTGAGTCACTGATTGCAGAAGTACAGGGGGAGGTCGAGCATGACTGCATTGACCTGACTGAGTTTAGTACCAAACCACGCCCAGATATCAAGGAAATGCCCCTACCAGTGGAAGATTACGAACTGTTTGTAGCTGGCTCATGTCTGAGACACGAGAATGGAGGCCTAAGTGCTGCCTATGCTGTAGTCACAGTATCACGTGCTGTAGAAGCATCCTATCTATTTGGAGTAAAGTCTGCACAAGTAGCCGAATTGATTGCATTGGCAAGAGCCTGTAAAGTAGGGAAAAATAAAAGAGTAACCATATACACTGACAGTCAGTATGGTTACGGGGTTGTGCATGACTTCGGTCAATTGTGGCTGCAAAGAGAGTTCCTGACTTCTTCAGGTACTCCTATCAGAAATGGAAAAGTGGTACAGGAATTACTGGAAGCAATCCAGTTACCAAAAGAATTGGCAGTGGTCAAGTGTGCTGCTCACCAACCTGGCGATGACAATGTGACAGTAGGTAATAATTATGCTGATCAACTAGCCCAGCATTGTGCAAGACATCAAATGTCAGTCAATATCAAATTGGGAGGGAGCGGAAACAGCTGCCAACTTATGGTGTTTGAAAGTGTACATACGTGGGAAGAGTTGAGAGAGTTACAGGATGCAGCAGCACTGAAGGAAAGGAGAAGGTGGAGGAAGTTTGTGTGTCACCAGAGGAGTGAAGATGGTGTCATTGTATGCCCTGATGGTATGCCTGTATTGCCTGACAGCTTGCTTACTCCTATGGCCAGGCTAATACACGGACACACACACATTGGTAGGGATGCCATGGTTGGTGTCTTTCAACAGACATGGTTCAATTCGAAATTTAGGAAGATAGCGGAGAGACTCTGCCAGAGGTGCTTAACATGTCAGCAGTACAATGCCAGGAAGAGAACAGTAGTTGCCCTGGGAAAAATTGGAAAGGCAGAAGGCCCTTTTATAAGATTACAAATTGATTTCATTCAGTTACCCCCTTGTAGAGGAATGAGGTATGTCCTTGTCATTGTTTGCCTGTTTTCCAAATGGGTAGAGGCTTACCCAGCCAAGAACAATGATGCCATCACTGTAGCCAAATTGTTACCAAGAGAACTGATACCTAGGTACGGGGTTCCAGTCACCATTGAATCAGACAGAGGTGGGCATTTTCAGAATGAAATAATCGATCAAATCTGTGAAGCATTCAAAATTACTCAAAAACTGCACTGTGCATACCGTCCAGAGGCTTCTGGAGTGGTGGAACAACTGAATGGCACTATCAAGTCGAGACTAGGAAAGATGTGTGAATCTTCTGGCATGAACTGGATAGAAGCTTTACCTCTTGTATTGATGGAAATCAGAAGTATTCCAGACCGAAACACAGGCCTGAGTCCCCATGAGATCCTGATGGGAAGAGTAATGAGACAAGCATGGGTACCAGGACACAAACTGATAAGCATTTCTGATGATTTGGTACTAGAGTACTGCAAGCAACTGGGTGACCAAGTGCGTTCTATCTCTCGCCAGATTGGGGAAGACGCCGTCGCCAGGCCAGCAACTCCAGTCCATAATCTGATTCCAGGTGACTGGGTGGTACTTAAGAAGCGTACTCGATTGAGTTGTCTTGCACCGAAGTGGGGAAAGCCAAGACAGGTGATCCTGGTTACCACGACAGCGGTGAAGTGTGCAGGAGTACCAAAGTGGATCCATGCCAGTCATACGAAGAAGGTAACCGAAGAAGAGAGAACTGACGCTGAAGGTTGTCCAGCTGAGGGCTCTCCAGATGTTGGTCCTGACGTAGCTGATGATGAACAACCGAGCACCAGTCAAGATGAATGGATCCCAGTAATCGACCTGACCGTTGATCCAATAAGAACCAGGAGCCAGACATACCAAGACAGGGAGTGGGAGAGTGAGGAGGAGACAGGAATAGAAGGAGACAATCAGATCATCGAAATCCATGTCAAATCTGATGAGGAGGAAGGTCAAATAGGGACAGAACAAGTTATTGACACACCTCCAAGAACTCCTGAGATTGAAAAGGGACAGACAGGAATTAGGGCAAAAGTTCAAGCGGAAGAAAATCAAAGGTTCGAAGTGCTTGAACAGGATCAGATAGAAATAGACTAATGTGTTCAGGATACAGGAAGCAAAACATCAAAAAGTCAAATTCAGTATACACCTGAACAAGGCCAGCTTAGCAACCAGGCGGAAGAAACTGAAATAAGACCTGGGACTAGTCAGATGGAAGGAGAAAAGGAAACAGAAACAGAAGTGCCACAACAGAACGAAAACAAAAGAGCATTGGAAGAAAGCCCAACAACAGTGCCAGTTAAAAGGCTCAAAAAGAAAAATACAGAACCAAGGTACATCAAAAGACTGAGACTGAGAACAGTAGAAGAGAAGCTTGAGCAAAGGAAACAAGCTTCCAGTAAAACAGAGCTACCTGGAGGAGTCACTAAGCGAAGAAGTGCCCGAATAAAAAGACTGAACGAAAAGTATCAGGATCCTGAATGGACTTTCCTGGTGTTGGAGGAATTTGAGGATCTTGATACAAGTGACGAAAGTGATGAAGAACTGACTGCTGACCAGTCTACCGAAGAAGAAGAACCAACCTGAAGTTGCCCTGTGTAAGCAACCTGTGTAAAGTTACAAAGAGGGGTTGGAAAGCTTCTTTTGAGCAAAAATGTCTGATTCAAATGTGAATGGAAGACCTAGAGGTAATTGTTGTAAAACATGCTACAAGGTATGTGTATGTAGTGTAGCCTTAGTGTTAATATTTTGGATAGGACTAACAATTACTATTCCTTATATGATGAGTAAAAGTCCTGATAGTGACACTACAAAGACTGTGACAAAAGGCACTGACGGACTGACACCACAAAGTGTAGATGGACGTGAGAAAGCACTTAGCGTTAAACAAACAAAAATGGACTTAGAAGCACCAGATGAGGAAGGACTACATTATCATGGAATTAAGAACAGGACTCATTTAAACGTATTTGCAAACCTCTTAGTGCATTATGTAGAAGCTATGGAAATAGAAGACTGTTATGTTTGCATGAAGCTACCTACTTCTGTAGCTGAGGGAGTGACTTACCATCACTTGCCACTAACATATGGAATTTCTTTTAGCATTTTAGCTAGCTTATTCTATAAGAGAGGACCGTTACAGTACTATTACTCTAACTCAGACGTGATATTTTCTGAACTTCCTATACGTGGCAATCTGAACCCTGTACATACAAAAAGTGATGTCACACGTTATATGGGAGAATATTTTCTGACTATAGGTACCATAGATTTAGGTGAAGCACATAGAGATAACTTGACCTGTTCATTACATGAACAAGAGAAAATGTTTCTAAACATGGCAGAGAAAAGAATGGAAAGTTTCCAAAGAAAGGCGAATGATAAAAGACAGAGAATTCCTAAATGGGCTGAAAACATGGGAAGCACCTCAAATGGTGGGGCTAATCCTGCTTTGTTGCTGGATTTCGAAAGAAAAGGGAAACTTTGTCTTCACCGAGAAAAGACTAGTTATTATAATAACATTTTCATTGGTTCCAGTCAATGTGAACACAATTACAAGGTAATTGGAGGTTGGGGTTTCAAAATGGGTCAGAACCTGTGTTTCCCGGAATTTACTATATATGTGGAAACACGGCTTATTTCAAATTGCCAGATCACTGGTATGGAAGCTGCTATTTTGGAATTGTCTTCCCTAAAATATACCACGTGAATGAAATTGCTGGAAGCAGTGAAAGCACTAACGGTTTAATACGTAGTAGAAGAGAAAGTATAGGGGAAATAAGGGGTAGTATATTTAGTGCATTGATACCTTCAGTGGGAGTGGTTCTGAACACACACAGAATTTGCAAATTGTCTACAGTAGTGGATCGGTTATCAACTGACACGGCAAGCGGATTTCTGATGATCAATACCGAAATGGTTGCGATCAGATCTATGGTTTTGCAGAACCGACTTGCCCTTGATACCTTATTAGCAAAAGAGGGCGGAGTCTGTAGAATGTTGAACGCGCACCATTGTTGCACTTACATACCAGACAAAAGTGTTGAACTCAAAGGGTATGTGAGGAACATTACGAATTTGGAAAAAGAACTCAAACCACTGGAAGTTGATAGTGCCTGGAAGAGACTTACTGATGGTCTCACCTCTGTAGGTCATTGGTTTTCCAATTTAGGTAAAGGGTTGTTGTATAAGGTACTGATGCCAATTGCTGGAATAGGTTTTGTCATATTCCTCATATTTGTCTGTTGCAAATGTCGCAAACACCAAAAGAAATATACTGTGAACAGGAGAGGCATGAAACGGAGTGTGGATGAGCTTGAATTGGAGGAACTGATTAATCAGATTTATAAAAGGGTGAAAAATTCTCACCCTAACAAAGAGACCAAAGAAAAGTTGAACCGAATGTTGGAGGAGATTGAATTGGGAAAAATTTAAGTTGGCATCTGGTTCTATTGTTTTGTGATGATAGTAAATATCATCAAAGAGGGGATTGATGGAGCAAGGATTCGCACGTTACGCGACTTGCTCGTAATCATGAACCTCGAATAATTATAATACATTAACTCAACCTGTTCGTCTTACTAATT
The DNA here is from genome assembly GCF_964261635.1 of Lissotriton helveticus. Taxonomy (NCBI): domain Eukaryota; kingdom Metazoa; phylum Chordata; class Amphibia; order Caudata; family Salamandridae; genus Lissotriton; species Lissotriton helveticus. The sequence continues at coordinate 1,872,075,600 of NC_136067.1, read as the reverse complement.
TCCCCTTTATTCTGACATTTGGGGTATCCGAGAGATGCTTGCTTATGTGTGTATTAACCTTAACAATGCTTGTCATTAAAAATGGCCGCTGTTTGGCGGGGTTTCTTCTGCGCATGCGTCGGTCACACTCACGTGACGTGACGTACTCGCAGTTCTGGTGGGAATCTTTTGCACTTGCGCACTAGCATTAAGATGGCCGCTTTGTGTTCTCACATGCCGAAGCTTGCGCAGCTGCTTTTGCGCTACTGTTTCGTGTGCCTCTAACATTAATGCTATAGTTATTATAAAGTAAGGGGTATAGAGTAGATATTCATGTTATACAGTGTATTAATTTTTTCCTGTATTTCTAAATTGTTTTCGCTTTCTTTCCATGTATCTCATTCTTGGGGGTCTGAGGAGCTCTCGTGATTCCATATTGAACAGCCCTTCTGCGCATGACAGTCCTCTGCCGGTGGCATTGAAATTCTGCCAACCCGAAGTCCCAGCCAAGATGCGCCTGGGAAGATGCACCTTCGCCTAGCAGAAGAAGCTGAATCGCTTTCAATGTATCACAATTCATAGATGTACTATTGTAATAAGAATGTTAGGTCATGGGAACCCCAAATTCAATAGGCGGTCCCAGATCATGTAAATGCAGGCTTGTAGAAATGAAATATGATTGGTTTGTTGACCTATCCTACTTGGGGACCAATCGAAACTGGGGATTCTTACACTTGCAACATTTGGGGGGTGGTACACTGACCCGAAAACAGTATAACTAGCCTAGGTTTAGCTAGAGAAATTGTCCGACTTGTCCGAATAGCTGACCTGTCACTGACCCAACGCACTCAATAGGTGACTTAATACAGAGGGCTGCGGAGCACTCTGTCCAAAATTTCCATAGACTCAAGGGTTTTGTTCAGAAACCTTAAGTGCTGGCGGAGCACTTTGCTGGGGAGTTCGATTACCCAATCGGGGTTCTGACTGATAGCTGCAGAGAGGGTGGAGCGCAGGCGTTGCTTCCAAACTGCGGGTGCTGGTCGTGCCTTGGTGGTCCTGTCCTGATCCTAGTCTGGATTTTCTGTCCTGTCCTGGGGTGTCCTTACCGTCCATGCTGTCCTTCTGGCGACTGTCCTTCCTTGGGGTTCCTCCTGTCCTTAACTGACCTGTGGCCAGGGTTGGTCTTCACACCATTCTAGGTAAATATAGTGCTGAAAATCTACTCTGCACCTTCTATATTTTCCTTTCTTTTGCTTTAATAAAGTCATTCTCTTGCAAAATTGGTTTTCCATGCTTTTCGCATCTCTAAATGAACAAGTCATACCTAAAATTGTCGTTATTCTAGCATGTTCCATTTTCTTATCCATCCTTAGTACATTTCTTTTCAGTTCATGATACATAGATGTTCCTTGTAGTCGATTCAAGTAATTGCACCGGTTTATTAGTATGGTCTATTTGCATTTTACCTATAGTTCCCCTTTATGGGGAAATATTTCACTGTGAAATTCTAGTATGCTCTTTATTCTCCCTGTCTTTTAGTCTCTCCATACTAAGTCTAAATTCTGAAACTGCTGCCTAGTATGTTCCCTGTTTTTACCTCCCTTTAGATTCACAAATGGTTGGTTTTATTTACTTCCTTTATGGATACGTGCTCTTTGTAATTCTGGTTATCGATTGCTTGCTTGTTGTAAACCTCATGTTTTCTGAGCTTGATGAATTTTAGATAAAGGTTTTCGAAACTTCTTGAGTTTGTGGTTATTATAAAGTACACATAGAATATATAAAGTATAAGTATTTTGGTGTCTGCCTTTCTTTTACAGCTAGCTCCCTGATCCATTGTGATCTTAGGTACCCGTAACGGTGGAATGGTAAGTCGGGTACACTGGAAATAAATAGGAAGGAACAAGGGTTACTTGTAGTAGTGTGTATGGTCGACCGATTAATGAATATGGTAAATTGAAGTTTCCCGGTACGTATATGGTAAAATAATTGGTCGGGTGACCTGCGCGCTCTATCAAGGGTATGTCTGACTGCAGATAAAAAGCTGTTGACTTCTGAGATTACAGGTCGTGGGAATCCAAAACGACCTCTTGTGTAAAATTCACCTGGTACCTTTTTATTTCGACAACAGTACTTCCCTCATCTATGAGTTTGAACTCGTACATACGTGATTTCAAAAGTATATAGCCTGTGCCTCACCCAGTCAGACATCATTAGAGGGACTTGTCTCAAGTCCTTATCACCAATGTCTTTTGGGATGGCTCATGTCACATATGCCATGAAAGACAAGACAGACTCATCAGTGTCTGTTACAAATTTCGGGGCATCTTTTACTCATAACAGCATATGAATATATGGAGCGCCTCTAGCTTGGTACTTTGTGCACCAAAAGAAATCAGTTACTTGGCCAAGAGTAGGATTCATTTTGTTGCAGATTAAAGCCATCATCGCTTGGAAACTGTGGTTAAAATATCTGCAATTGTTTGTAGGGTGCAGAGAGCAAAGTTCTCATGGTATCTTCAGATTGATGTCTTTTATTTTTGAGTTTGCTTCTTGCAAGAATTGAAGCGGGTCATCCCATGAACACTCAGCACAACTGAGTGTTAGAAATCAACTAGGTGCTCCTCGGTCTCTCAACATGCATTTCAGCTTACCATGATGATGATACCATTATTCATAGGTGCAACGTTGGTACATGATCAAATTAATCAAGTTGTATTCCAGGTTTTCATCTTTTCCTTGAACTTTGTCAACAAATTCCCTTGCTGTGATATTTTGCAGATTTACTCCTGTCTTGAGAATGTGGTTTACTGCATACAATAGGCCTGACAAGTCGCTCTCAAACAAAAGGTGAAATACATAGGGAATACACAGGCAAAATCTAGGACCCTCTGAGTATAGTCTAGTTGATCTGTACTCAGCTGCTGGTATCTGTACAGGCTGCTCATCAACTTACCACCCACTCTTGTGGGAAAGAGATGTGGAAACCAGCAAGATTCTAAACTTTTCTCCATCACACTCAAGGGGGCTCCTCTTTCTTCTTTCAATTGAAAGAGATCAATAGCATCACCAATAGTCTCTTGAGAATGCAGAGGGTGGATACTGTAGTGTTCATAAATTTCTTCTGATCAGGATCGATCCACCTTTTCAATCTGACCTCTTGATGGTAACATGTCACCCTTCATATGTGTTATGTCTTGAAGAGCATCTGCATTTTTATAATATATATTATTTAATGTTTCTTTTGTCACTTTTTCTAACCTCCACTAACTCCAGCCATATTTCTTTACTCTTGGTAGGGACACCATTGACTAGAATAATAAGCTCTTCCTCAAAATCTCTGCATCCCTACAGTTTCACTATTCTGCGTGTTTCTAATGGCAAGTACACAACTCCACCTTTAAGACCTTTCTTGAGCTCAGTTGGAGGTAACTTCCCTGTGTTTGGCTCCATATGGACTACAGCTTGGAATGGATGTATACATTGAAGGAAAATTGATCCATACACACTTAAACCTTTTAGTTCTTGAGGTATAGGAAATAATTCTGTTTGTGGACTGCTCTAGCTGCCATTTTATTGTCCTCCAACTTATTACAACAGTACTTACATATAATTTGTTGTGTGGAACAATCAAAGCATTCGTCTACAAATAAATAATCTTCAAATTCTTGCCACTTATCTCTGTCACAATACATAACGAGTTTGAGTTTTGTACTGAGTGGGCCGACAACATATACAAACACAGTTTGGTTTCTCTGAACATGGTGTGCTAAACTTTCTAATCTCTTCTTGAAAGTTATCAACAGTAATACCTGTGTCCTGCTCTGCTACAGCTGCAGATACCAAATCCTCATTTTTCCTTTACTCCTCTTCAGGACCAAAGAAACTAAACTGAACATCATCACAAATTTTTGTACCTCAGCTACTGTACCATGTAGAAGAGCTGCTCTATCCATTTCTCCTTAACGTAAGGCAGGAACTTTCACATAGTAAAGTCTCCTAAACAAAATTTGCATTTCCGAGTAGTGTACAACTAACATTCTGAAATGCTGTGAGCTGCTTTGGCACACTTTCTTTGATAGACATGCTAGTGAGTGTCCCTGAAAATTGGTATACTTCCTTACTTTGCATGGATCTAATCCTCGCAAAGCCAGAATTTTCTGTTTTAGACTTCCGCTTGGAAACGTATGAAGAAAAGGTCTCAAAATATTGGTTGATTCCTGCTGAATACTGCAAACACTGCAATAGTTTTTTTGTGGGGGAGTTTTATATAGGGGGTACTTGACCTGAAGTTATCAGAGCGCTTTCCATGAGCACCAGTTGTGAAACAGACGGACATATTCATTTTGTTAGGCACAGGGAGATTAAGTGATTTGCCCAGGATGTTGAGCGTCCCCACTGAGAATCAAACCTGGTTCCCCAGCCTCGAAGTCGGACGCTCTAGCCATTAGGCCACAACCTCTCCTTTTTTGCAGCAGCTTTTTTCTTTTTCACCAATTTCTGAGAAATGTTGCCACTTTTGTTTCTCATTTGTGATGAGATAGCATCTCTGCTTCTGTTTCTTTCTTGTCCCATTCCTTGATGGAAATGTAACTGTTTGTAGTTAAATAGAAATTGATGCTTAAGAAGGGGTAAAATATAGGAACATTTAGCTTTTCTTTATGTACTATTGGATTACATAGTTTAAATTTATAAATACGGTACAAAATGTGGATGGTGATGGACGGAGCATCTGAACCAATCAAACAGTCACACCCAGTCAAAAGATCTAGGTTTAATCCATCACTGTTCTTTAGCCCACTCTGCCACCCCAGTTCAAACATGGTCATATGCAAATCAGTCTGACCCTGTGCCTCATGGGAACAGTCCAGCCCGAACAGCCAAGCCATGCCTTCCCTGGACCGGAAACAAGCCTCCTAGGACCGGTTTCTGGCATTTCAGCCGTCTTCAGCCAGGCTTGCTTGAATCCATTGGCAAAGTGAGCAAGGGACTCACGTCTGAGCATACCCTGCCAACTTATGGCGAACAAAGCGGTACAAAAGGGGGTGGTGATGGACGGAGCATCTGAACCAATATATATATATATCACAGCTCCAAGTTTTCGCACCGTGGAATCCGCACTCAATCCGTGCGGGTACTCGGTCTAGCGGTGGCGTCCCGCTAAGATATCTCGCTCCACGGCCAAAGAGTTGACCAGACCAGCACACACAGTAGATTAAATCTCCTTCGATTTATTGCACAAATGGACAAACGCGTTTCAGCTTCTGCCTTCGTCAGTGTCAACTGACGTCGGTGAGGCGGAAGTTGATAAAGGCAAATACAAAACATAAATGACGGACTTAAAGTCCAAACCATAAGCGCCATCTTGTAGTGGCTAAATCATAATACAACAAAATCAATTGAATCAATGTGCAATACAAATATCTCCATGCTAATGTACGTGAGTACTCGAGGTTGTTATAATCATTTAAACATATTGTGGTCGTATCATTCAGCCCTGGATGGGCAATTACCAACCGTGATTATTAATCACCTCGAATAGCACTATAGACCACATATCGCATTCTCGTATATATTTAAATTAATATGCACATAAATACTGTTTTCGACATAACTAGTGTTGGGGATTAAGAGATCCAATGTGCACTCTTGTACACCATATCAATCAAGCCCCAAATGGGCTAGTACGAAAGAATTAAAACACCAGTGGTATTACATTAAATCGATCCCTGCAACTTACTAGTTACTTAGTGATCAAAACGGATCCCATCCCTAGTCGTACAGTACAGCTAAGTTAGTGGTGAACTATTAAAGTTGCTCATGGTGCTTTCCCTGACACTGTTGCTGCTTGTAGTTAAAATGAGAAGTGGATTTATAAGTGAGATATAAGTTCCTCCCCCGCATTAAGCCCTTTAGGTGCTTTTGTCTGCTGTTCGATTATATATATGGATTCCAGACGTCTTAGTCTTTTCTTGTAGTCTCCCCCCCTGATGTCAGGTGGGATGCAATCCAGACAGAAGAAGGATAAAAGATTTCTGTCGCTATTATGATGGGCAGCATAGTGACGGGCCACAGGATAATTCTCATCCTTGTTCATAATGGCCCGTGGTGTTCCAACACTCTTTTCTTTACTGCATTCCCTGTGCTGCCTACATAGCGGTAGCCACATGGGCATTCCAGACAGTATACTACCCAGGTCGTGGAACAGCTCATAAATTTAGAGATCTTGGTCTTCGAAGCTCTATCTGGTACCTGATAGGAAAGAAATCTCCTGCTGGAACTACAGGCCTTGCATTCGCAGCAAGGATACGACCCATGCATGGCATGTAGTCCCTTTCTTGGTTTCTCTTTGGCCAGATGACTTTGCACCAATCTGTCTTTCAGAGATCTTGTTTTCCTAAAGGTAATTGTAGGATGATCTGAGAGTTCTTTACCTATAACTGAATATGACTTCAGAATGCTCCAGTTCCTCAGCATTATTGCCCTCACCTTATTCGCTGCCACCGAATAGTTGGTGATCATTCTCACAATGCCTGTTCCTTGTTTTTTTGTTTGATTATTCTTCTCTGTTAGTAGTGTCTGTCTGTCTGTCATGTCTACCTTACTTTTAGCTTGTTGAAGTACCTTTAGAGGATAGCCGCGTGATTTAAAGTGATTGATGCTTTTTGCGGCTGCTTCCTCAAAGTCCTTCTTCATCGAACTGTTCCTTTTGATTCTTAATAGTTCCCCATAGGGGATACTATTAACAAGAGTTTGGGGGTGGCTACTGCGTCCATGAAGGACAGAATTACCTGCCGTATTTTTCCTATACAGGGCAGTTTGAATTTCCCCTGTGTCCCTGAAGACTCTATGGTCAAGGAAACTCACTTCCCTCCTGCTCATTTCAAAGGTGAAGGTTAGGTTTAGATCATTATCATTCAGACTGGCAATATAGTTCTCAGCTGAGGATTCCGATCCCTTCCAGATGAGAAAGAGATCATCTATATATCTCCTCCAACATACCACCCTATCCACCCATTCTGCCTTGTCGTCGGCCCAGGCCACCTGCTTCTCCCACCAGCCCACAAATCAATTCGCGTAGCTGAGGGCGAAGCAGATGCCCATCGCAGTCCCCCTGATCTGCCTGTATCGCTGGTCTTCGAACACAAAAATGTTATTATTTAAACAAAATGAAATGAATTCAATAATCATTCTGCTGTGTTCCAGATATCTGGCTGATCTGAGGTTAAGAAAGTTTTCCACTGCCTTAAGGCCATCCAAGTGCCTTATGCTGGTATATAGGCTGGAAATGCTGAGAGTTATCATGATGAAGTCATTCTCCCAGGTCACACCCTGTATCTGCTTCAGAAAGTCCTTTGTGTCTCTTGTATAGGAACTTAACTGAGTTACCCAAGGTGCCAGAAAAAAGTCAACAAATTTAGACATATTTTCCGTTAGTCCTCCAATGGACGATACGATCGGTCTCCCTGGTGGTCGAGTGGAGTCCTTGTGGACCTTAGGTAGGTGGTAAAAGCTGGGCATCTTTGGTTCTTTGTTTTGTAAGAATAGATATTCCTCTCTGGATAGAATCCCTTTGCCATACCAATGGTCGGTCATGGTATGGTATTCACGTATGCTGCGTTGATATTCTTCTTCCGTGGTAGGTAGGTAGTTGTCCTGATCATGTAGTTGACTAAGTGCTTCTTTAGAGTAGTTTATGCGGCTCTGTATCACAACGTTTCCGCCTTTGTCAGACGGCTTTATTATGATAGAGTCATCATTCTCGAGGCTATGAATAGCTTGTCGTTGATTAGAAGATATGTTCCATTTTGTTTTGTCCCTGGAATTTTGTTCTTCCCGTGATAGCCTTTGTAACTCACGGGTCACTGTTTCGGAAAAAATGTCAATGGCGTCTGTCGGGCTTTGTGGGCAGAACCGTGATGGCAGTTTGAAGACACTTCTTTCTCCAATTTGTGAAATTCCAATGGATTCTGCTCTACCGATGTCACTCATCAGGGGAGACTGTTGGGTACTACTTTCCTCTCGTAGTTCCTCTAATGTAGCCAAAAGTTCCAATTCCCTGATGTTAATGTCAGACGGCTCCTGTGAATTCGGTTGTCTTTCAATGCTGGCAGTTGGTATATGTTCCATCATTGCTTTTTGTTTAAAGAATTTCCACAATTTAAGTTTCCGAATAAATAGAAATAAATCGATACGGGTTTGCGTATATTCGTAGCAACTCGTAGGGCAGAATGTCAATCCTAATTTTAGTACACTTTGTTCTGTAAGGGACATGGATCTTTTAGAGAGATTTATTATCGTCAAGTCCTCCTTTAATTCTTCTTGGTTCTGGCTTGCCGATTCCTCAATTGTCTGGTTCCGTTTGCTCTGTTTCCTCCCCCCTCTTCTCGTGATGCGCTTGTGCTTGCGCTCGTAGATTGCTCCGGAGGGCGGCCTTTCCCGCCCCTCAGTCACGATTGGCGGATGAGATCGAATTCCTCCTGAAAAGAAGATTTTGCTTTTGGTTTAGATATATCTGTTTTCTTTGCGCTTACATTTTCATCTTCAGACTGCTCAGCGCTAGTAACTTCTGACTCGGAGGTATCTCTAGACTCTGCTGGCTTCTGGTTCCTTGATCTCAGATTCCGCCGGGGTGCATCGTACTTTTTTGCAAAAGTCAGTATTCTCCCTTGCTCATAATCTTGAGCATCCCGTTCAAACTTTTGTTGTTTCCTTTGTTGTATTCTTTTTTAAATAAATAATGAGCCATTTTTTCATGGATTCTTTTTCATTATCCAACTGCTCTTGGTCAACCAATTCCAAGATTTCCTTCTCTAGTGCTTCAATATCTTTAAGAGCCTGCTCTCGATCTATCCAGGCAAATTTAATCAAGAGTCTTAGCATCCCTTCCGATGAATGTGCCGTGTACTCCGCCAACTCTCTTAATAATTCCGGGTGTGGATTTTCGTATGCCGGAATCGTGTAGATTCGGAGGACACGAGGTACCCTGTTTACTTCTACATAATGTTGCAGGGAAGTGGCCTCCCACCACTTCCTTGTTTCTCTTTCGTAGGTTCTCTCTAGTTGTTGGTATTTATTTTTCACGTTAACTCGAGCAGCATCAGGTGTCTGGGTTGCGTCCTGTGTTGGCGTTTCAGGACGCGATCTAAATAAGCCAATTGCCACCTCCCGGCGTGCTGTATCGCTAAACATTTATTGGTATTAGATACGATGTGCTTTCTACTTTGCTCGTGCCCCGTTATCAATCAGGTGTTGTGAAGTCTTCTACCTCCGTCCGTTGTTCATCGAGCTTCAGTGTCCATGCTCGTTTTCCAGAACGGTTTGGTATTGACGACCCTGTCGGGCGGTGCAGATCCCTTTTCCTGAATTTCATCATGATAACTCTCGACATTTCCAGCCTATATACCAGCATAAGGCACTTGGATGGCCTTAAGGCAGTGGAAACCTTTCTTAACCTCAGATCAGCCAGATATCTGGAACACAGCAGAATGATTATTGAATTCATTTCATTTTGTTTAAATAATAACATTTTTGTGTTCGAAGACCAGCGATACAGGCAGATCAGGGGGACGGCGATGGGCACCTGCATCGCCCCCAGCTACGTGAATTGATTCGTGGGCTGGTGGGAGAAGCAGGTGGCCTGGGCCGACGACAAGGCAGAATGGGTGGACAGGGTGGTATGTTGGAGGAGATATATAGATGATCTCTTTATCATCTGGAAGGGATCGGAATCCTCAGCTGAGAACTATATTGCCAGTCTGAATGATAATGATCTAAACCTAACCTTCACCTATAAAATGAGCAGGAAGGAAGTGAGTTTCCTTGACCTTAGAGTGTTCGTGGACACAGGGGAAATTCAAACTGCCCTGTATAGGAAAAATACGGCAGGTAATTCTGTCCTTCATGGACGCAGTAGCCACCCCCAAACTCTTGTTAATAGTATCCCCTATGGGGAACTATTAAGAATCAAAAGGAACAGTTCGATGAAGAAGGACTTTGAGGAAGCAGCCGCAAAAAGCATCAATCGCTTTAAATCACGCGGCTATCCTCTAAAGGTACTTCAACAAGCTAAAAGTAAGGTAGACATGACAGACAGACAGACACTACTAACAGAGAAGAATAATCAAACAAAAAAACAAGGAACAGGCATTGTGAGAATGATCACCAACTATTCAGTGGCAGCGAATAAGGTGAGGGCAATAATGCTGAGGAACTGGAGCATTCTGAAGTCAGATTCAGTTATAGGTAAAGGACTCTCAGATCATCCTACAATTACCTTTAGGAAAACAAGATCTCTGAAAGACAGATTGGTGCAAAGTCATCTGGCCAAAGAGAAACCAAGAAAGGGACTATATGCCATGCATGGGTCGTATCCTTGCGGCAAATGCAAGGCCTGTAGTTCCAGCAGGAGAATTCGTTCCTATCAGGTACCAAATAGAGCTTCGAAGACCAAGATCTCTAAATTTATGACCTGTTTGACGACCTGGGTAGTATACTGTCTGGAATGCCCATGCGGCTACCGCTATGTAGGCAGCACAGGGAATGCAGTAAAGAAACGAGTGTTGGAACACCAACGGGCCATTATGAACAAGGATGAGAATTATACTGTGGCCCGTCATAATAGCGACGAAATCTTTTATCCTTCTTCTGTCTGGATTGCATCCCACCTGACATCAGGGGGGGAGACTACAAGAAAAGACTAAGACGTCTGGAAACCAGATATATAATCGAACTGCAGACAAAAGCACCTAAAGGGCTTAATGCGGGGGAGGAACTTATATCTCACTTATAAATCCACTTCTCATTTTTAACTACGAGCAGCAACAGTGTCAGGGAAAGCACCATGAGCAACTTTAATAGTTCACCACTAACTTAGCTGTACTGTACGACTAGGGATGGGATCCGTTTCGATCACTAAGTAACTTGTAAGTTGCAGGGATCGATTTAATGTAATAACATTGGTGTTTTAAGTCTTTCCTACTAGCCCATTTGGGGCTTGATTGATATGGTGTACAAGAGTGCACATTGGATCTCTTAATCCCCAACACTAGTTATGTCGAAAACAGTATTTATGTGCATATGAATTTAAATATATACCCGAATGCGATATGTGGTCTATAGTACTATTCGAGGTGATTAATAATCACGATTGGTAATTGCCCATCAGGGCTGAATGATACGACCACAATACGTTTAAATGATGATAACAACCTCGAGTACTCACGTACATTAGCATGGAGATATTTGTATTGCACATTGATTCAATTAATTTTGTTGTATTATGATTTAGCCACTACAGGATGGCGCTTATGGTTTGGACTTTAAGTCTGTCATTTATGTTTTGTATTTGCCTTTATCAACTTCCGCCTCACCGACGTCAGTTGACACTGACGAAGGCAGAAGCTGAAACGCGTTTGTCCATTTGTGCAATAAATCGAAGGAGATTTAATCTACTGTGTGTGCATGTCTGGTCAACTCTTTGGCCGTGGAGCGAGATATATATATATATATATATATATATATATATATATATATATATATATATATACACACACATATATGCACTGAAAAAAGCAAAGGTTACTTGGACGTTATAGTTACACTTAGATTTCACTCATACAAAACCGTCGAAATTCAGCAGTTACAGTTACCTGAGCTAACTATAACTTATGACCCCGCAGTGCATTGCTTATGACCTCACATAATACATCACTCATGACATGGTCAGTGTCATCACTGAAGACATGTCAAATTCCCAATGTGTGGGACTTACTGGTGGTAACAATAAGGGTTCTAGACCCCCAACGATTCTCAGCATCCAAGAAGACTTTATCCCCTGAGTAGTGCACTAGGATTCCTGTTTGCAGAGTGGTTGAGAAAGGGGGCGGGGACTCTGATGAGGTCTCAGCAGTCCTATGTGTGGGACTCACTAGTGGTAACAATAGGGGTTCTTGGCCCCCAATGATCCACAGAAGCCAAAGGAACTTCATTTCCCACCCAGTAGTGCACCAGGAGGCAAGTTTGCAGGGTGATTGAGAAAGGGGGCAGGGCCTCCGACTAGGTCTCAGCAGACCTGCTGTGTTTGACTTACTGGTGGTAACAGGAGCGGTTCTTGTCGCCCAAGGACCCTAAGCATCCAAGAGGATCTTATCCCCCAATAAGTAGTGCTTGTTTTGGGGGGTTTTTTGGTGAAGTTCTCGAAGTTGCAGTCACATTTTAAAAAAAAGACGCTTTTTTGCCCTGTCGGGGTCCCCCATGACTATGTTTAGGGGGTTAGGGTCTTCCTACCTTGCCTTATTTTCTTCTTTTTTATGTTTTTTTGGGGGGATTCGGCTGAAGTCGAGTCCCAAGATGGCTGGTTGAAGTTTTGGCAGCCAAACAGAGCTCTGTATTTCCCTGCATGAGCTAGTTATTATTCAGAAATTAGTCACAGCCACAAATATTACTATCTTGATTCTCTTAAATTTCTCAACAACTACTGAATGGATTTACACCAAATAACTGAAAACGTGATCTGTGTAACCAAATCTACCTTTCTGCCAAATGTTGTGTATTTATGTTCAGAGGTTTGGGCTGCAGTCGTGTCTAAAGAGCCTACGGTAATTAACATGGGAAATACACCTTTTTATGGCCCCCCGTTTTCTTTGCCCCACTTAACAGATCATCCTGAAATGTTCTATGAGCAAAAAGACTCACTATGACACTTTTATGGAAATTTTTGTTAAGGTTCATAAAAACGGCACAAAGATATAGTCCAGCCAAAGATGGACCTAAGTATAATGAATGAATTAGTCACGTCAGATGGTATCCAAGGACTCTTCGTCCATCAGAGTACCTCGATCTGCTATGGAAACTTTTTCCTACTTTCAGTTAATTTCCATTGTGAATCACTGCACTCCTTTCCAACATGTTTTTTTGGATGTAGTCTTTTGAGCTGTATCATTTTGGCAAGGCTCTTTCTTTAGTTGAATCCCTGGATACCTCTGACGTGATTAATTCATTCATCATTGATTCTTTTCTAATGGTTGCCTTCAAAATGTTTATCTTTTGTCCTGATGATGACCCTCTAAGTGCATAGGTCGAAATGCCGTTGACGTACTCTTTGGCAACTAAAGAGGTCACAGCCTCTGGATTGTTGATCTTGTGATATATCAGACAATTTTCTTTCTTTACTATTCCTCTACCGTTGTGTTTCGTTGTATACACTGTAACTTGTGTTTCTTGTATGTTCATTATGTGCAACCACATGAGCACTATGTCACATTATGGTCTTCATAGTGATGTTTTTCATATTTTACAATGTTATTTCAATAACACAATGTAATTTTCAAGAAAAATCTTTGTCTGTGAATATCCTTTATTGATATATTATGTACATTTCTTTATGTAGGTAAACAGAATTTCTTCTATGTAAATTTTTCCCTGAACCACTGTTGCTATTATATTGTTCAGCTGCCCCAGGTTCTGGGGAGTAGTGCTGTCCCTGTTGCAGGTAATAACTTTTAGAAAGTTGGCATTTTTTCTGCCTAAACCAAAGGTGCCTTTCTGCCAGTGTTCTGAGTCACGACTATGAACAGCTCAGCCGTTGTAGATTGTATAATATTACAGGAAGTGAGACAATGGAAGCCTAGGTGTGACTGGAGAGGGTCTATCGGACAGGATGGCTAGGGAGGAGCTGTTTCCTGCACTGATTACACTTCAAAGGGCTCAACCTCCAGCACTCAAAATGGAACATGACACCAGGCCAGCCCTTACCTTTGTTACCCTAGACACTTTGGAGTGAGCAGAGGAAGGGGAAGAACTGATCAGAACCTGTTTTGGGAGTGGGTCAGGGAATTCCCCTATACAAAGGCCACCACCAGTTATAAAAATGGGATCATCAGAATATCTCATCAGAACATTTCTGGACCTGTGGAAAATTCAGAAGAAGGACTGCCCTCTTGTCTGAGGAAAAGACTATCCTGTGTTGACTCAAGAAGGAAGATTGCTTGCCTTGAACCCAAGCTACCCAAAATTACTTCATGGATCAGTTGGCTGTGTAAGTTTCAGCGACACAACGAGATGCCAGAGACTTTGCTGCTACTTCCTAGCTGACAGACACCAACTGGAGCTGCCTGGTCCTGATTGAGCCCTGTTGCTGACCACTGGTGGAATAAATCCTGATCCCCATGATATGCCCTCTATGTCCTGGACCCTTCGCTGGCATCGATGTGAACTCCTCCTGAAGATACCAAGGTTTTGGACTCCTCGTGACCGCAAAATGACCTCTTCATGCTGAGAATCAAGGTTCGTAAAGACAACCAGCATAAGCTCCAGCTGGGCCTGCTGCTCACACCGACAGTGAGGACTGCCAACACGAGATTCCAGAGACCTGCTCTTCACATTGAAAGCAACAGTCTGGGAGGGTCTTCAACGCAGGGCTCCAGCAGAGGACCAGCTATTCACTGTACAACAGCATTCGCAACGCCCGAGCTAGTCCGCACTCCAACAGCCTCCTCCTCGCGGCTTCCGCCAATGAGAACGGAACCCATCGCGTGAACTTGAGAAGGTAACTCTTCAGTGTGACCAACCCGGTCCCTGTATCTGACTTACAATCCATCATGGTCGGCCTAAACTTGTGACCTTCCCCATTCTAGCATGATCAGATAACCGCGAGAGGCGCTTTGTGCTCTTTGACACTATTCTTGCTTAAATCTTTAAACACTCATATCTTTGTCTCTACTTGTTGGATTTGTGTTGTTTTGGTGTAATTATTTATTCAAATTCAATCTATTGTTCTAGATTAGGATTTTTTTTGAGTACTGCATAAATACTTTACATATTGCCTCTAAACTAAGCCAGAATGCTTTTGTGCCATGCAACCTGAGGGTTAAGTATAGGTTAATTTAGTGACCTTTATGGTTCACCTTGACAAAGACTGTGTTTATTATTTGAGTGGGTCTTTCACCCAGCTCAACTAATAATCCAATATCCTAAAAGGATATAAAAAATGCAATGTTTTTAATAGATATTAAATACATTTGAAACATTAATTTTAAACACTATCCACTAAAAAACCTCCATAAACCCAAGAACTCTAAAACCAATACAAGTACAAATGTAATTAAAAGAATATGTTTAAAAAATGACCTAAAAACTTTTAAGACACTCTTATAAAAGAAAAAAAAAAGAAAACAAATTTAAAAGTTGTAAATTAAATTAAACATTATTAACATAATATACCTAAATCAATATTAAAATGTGTGCTATTAATGTAATAGATATTCTAAACTTTGATAATATTAATAAAAGAGAAAAATAATATACTCACAATTGATTTTCAAAACTGACTTTGACATCATGGTACCCATGATATAAAGTTCCATCTGAATTCTGTCACTGAAGTGTTCCCTTCACATTCTGGCACTTCTCTGTGACCACCAGTCCACCAGTCCACAGATGTTGACTTTGAAAATGTAAGCACCCTACTACTCAGAGAGTAGCCCATGCACATTTCTGGGCAACTGTCATAGCTTACATGAACCAAATCTGCAGATATCAGCGGAGCACCTAAGCCGCCCCTCTACTAAACCTACAGAGGCAGCGGAACTTACTACATTACCATTCAGAGATCCACCAGCTCGAAAGGGAAAAAATAGACTCACTATACAGACTCATAACTACTATTCCGGTTAAATGATTGTATGCAGGTGAACATAAACAATTCTATACCGCATGAGTGACAGTTACAATCCACCAAAGGATGATGCAGGTGGGCTCACCAATTTGTGAACAACACTTACAATAACTCATAACAAAGGAGATGATCTCCCTGCATTTTCAGAGGAGATGGCACCCCAGAACATCCCTGAAAATAAACAAGTGATACTCTCATCCCAAGACTTGATGTATATTAAGGGCCCTATTAGGATGGCGGACGGACCTGCGTCTGTCCGCCACCCCAGAGGTGGAGGGACCGTCCGCAGGGGCAGCGGCGGTCCCTCCGTGCAAATTAGGATGTGACCGCCACCCTGGCGGTCACAACCTGCATGTTTAACATTGCGGCGGGTGCTGCTTGAAGCAGCACCCGCCGCAAGGTTAAACAGTGCATGTTGACCTTTGCATGCACGAAGCGGTGGGCACCGCGTGGTGCCTGCCGCTTCGTGCACGCGAAGGCTGGGGGTACCATAGGTACCACCCAATGTGCACCCCCCAGCCCCCCTTCACCCCTGGGGGCCCAAAGACCATATGCCTTTCCACGGCGGAAATGCCGCCGTGGAAAGGCATAGGACCGCCGCCAGCCATGTTAGAGCTTTTCCGCTGCGGTCGGAAGGCGACCGCGGAGGAAAAGCAGCGGACGGAAAAAAGGTCCCCCAGCCATCCTAATCTGACGGGGGGTCTTTTTCCAGTCCGCAGCGGTTAATCCGCATCCTCCGGGCCGGCGGTGGCTTCCGCCGGCCCGGAGGATGCGGATTATCCGCAATCATAATCGGCCCCTTAGTTTTTACATCACAGCTCTCCATGTCTATGTACTCCATTCTAGGGGCATATTTACAAAAAACATTCAGAGCGCGGTGTTATGCCGAATTTGGCAATGCCTCACTCTGACATTTTTAGAACGCAGAGATGCGCCGTATTCACAAGAATACGGCACAACCCTGTGTATCCCCTAGCGCTGGCACTACAAAAGCTGCTAGCGCTAGCGCAGGCACCCTGCCGCCATGTTGCAAAAGTGATTGCGCAGCAGGGGCGATTATTTATGTGCAAGAAGGGACACCTTCCTACACATAAACAATCAACAATGGCGATTTGCTCATTCTATGTGTGCAGTAGAATGCAGCACACACAGAAAGAGAAAAAACTGTCTTCTAAGACTAGGTATACTGTGGTGTTAGTGTTTGGCGCTGCCTTCTAAATATGGGTAAGCGTCAAAAAGCAATGCGTGTTGCAGTGGAAACCCCACTGCAACAACCATTGAATGCCCCTTTGCCTCAAAGGACAGCAGCAGAAAGGGGCAAATTTACAAGGTGGCGTTAAGCCACATTAAGTAGCTTAGCCCCACCTTGTAAATATGTGCAATGGCACTATGCCACCGGAGCGACAGAAAAAGGGACGCTCCGGTGATTGAAGGGGCTTATTAATATGCCCCAAGTGTCTTTATTATGTTTCTTATATAGCGCCTGAATCGACCCCCGAAGGGGTATCTCCGTGCTTGCCTTGGGAACCCGTCCTGGCTTTTCCCTGTGAGATAGCCCCTACAGGGCATCCCCAAGGTGAAAGCCAGGCATCCCGCCGCAGGGGGGCCGTTGTGGAGATTAAGCAAGCTTAATGCCCAGAGTTGCAGAGTGTGAACCCATGATTAGGTCTGGCACCGAAGCGAGAATTATCGAGTCCATGGACATTTGAGCTCAAGACCCTGCCGCGTCGGGAATTGAACCCTGGTCCCGGGTCTGACCTCTGCTTCAGGGTCTGCCTGCTCTAACCAGTGAGCCACACTTCTCCACTTTCACAGTGATTACCACTCCAGCACACTAGTGTTTAAAAATCTGATATAAGTTCAGAGAACATATGCTAACACATGGGAAACATATTCAATAGGGGTGTGTGAAATAATAATTTGCCCCAGCAGAAGTCGCTAAATTGACCGCCATTGCATAACTTGGTGGCTATTAGTGAACTGAAGAATGTTAGGGTTTAGGTACCGGCCATAACTAACGCTTTATTTTGCACTATCTATTCCAAATTTCCCCATGAATAATGTGATTACTCTTTGGGGTATTGCTGCCACATAGCTGAGCAGGACAATGTGCTATTTTAAACTGTCCTTTTAAAGTTACAACCTTCCACATGGAGAGAAGTGAAGTCTAAGATTGTGATGCTATGGTATGATAAGCAAGATAAAAAACAAATTCTAGTGCATTCACTATTTGGGATTTACAGTGTTGCTGTATTGATTCTTCAGCATAAAAATCTTTTCTCAGATATAAAATATTTGTGACCCTAATATTGTGCCTGTGTTTTTTATTTCGAGTACGCCTACACTGTATGCATTATGAAAATGTAAACCTTTCATATAGTACATATTTACTACATAGTTTATTAAAATGCACTTGCTGATCCAAGAACAGACTACCGTACGAATGATATGAAAATATTTCGAGACTCAGGCCTGGATATTCAGGTGCAATTCACAACTAAGACAGGGGTAATGCACAAATACTCATAGTTAAAACTGTGTGAAACGGGCCATTTAAAAATGTACGTGCTTGCCAGCACACACAGAAATAGCACTTTATTGAAACCATACTAACTATCCCAACATTCTGTGTGTACAAAATTGTCCACGTAAAGACATAATTCCTGGGCCAACAGAAACGAGATTTACTTAGGATCAGGTGTCATTTATGATTACTCCATTTCCACAAGCCATGCACTGGCAAAGGCCAATGTTGATTATTGCATCTCACTGCTTTGATCCCTAACACCTGGCAGTATTTTGCAAGTCAAAAGGTCCCAGTCACAAAGTCCATTATTAATGGGTTAGAATAGCACAATGGCACTTTTGTTTGTTTAAACTCACTTTGATGAATGGAAAGACTGGAGAGATTTCTCTGTTTTTGTATAACTTTGACCAAATGTCTGTTTTTCCCTGTATGCTTTGACCCTAAAAAAGCAGCTGCAAATTGCACTTTGTGGTTCACATTTTTACAGGTGCAAGTTTGGTAACACATGTATTTGATTAAATGATATGCCACTCACAGATCTTAAAAATGTGAACTCTATTACCCAATAATATCCATACCTTTCTGTAGGCATTTGTTTTCAATGTTTCAATTCAAAATCCCCAATTTCCAAAAAACACCTGAGAGCCTCCACTATAAATTACATTGTCATAAGCGAATTTGTTAAATGCTAAACATATAAACCCAGAATTATGCACAGCATGGCATTGATAATCCTCAAATCTAGTGCCTTTGAGCAGATTGAGTTTATTCCTCTGTGTTATGACACCTTAATAGAAAGCTGAATTAAATGGATAGAAACCCATCAAATAGAATGATTTCATGTGATGAAAGAAGAGTTGCATTTGCGACTTGAAGTAGTATAAGTACATTTCCAAAGGGAAAGATGCTACAGCTCATGCCTCAGTGCATAATTTTTGGTTGTATCAAGTTCAGACTTGCGCTGGATGCCCATTAAAATAAACAAGCATTGGCAAGGCCAATAGGTCTTGCCTATACAAGAGCTAATGACTTTGTGAATGTGTTTTTGCCATGATGTACACCAACCAGTCTGGCTGCTGTTCAGCATGGCTACATGTTAGTGACATGCAGTGTCCTAGAGTGGAGTGGGGGTAGTAGAGTGTTATAGACTGGATTTGTTGCAGTAGAGTGTCGTACAGTGGTTCTGTGTCAGAGAGTGACGTAGAGTACAGTGTCATAGAGTCAGTGTCATGGGGAAGTGCTGTAGAGTGGAGTGTCATAAAGTGGAGTGGGGGAAATAGGGTGGAGTGGTTTTGTGTGGTTTGAGGTAGTGGGGTAGATTGGATTGGAGTAGATAGAGGTTGAGTGGGGTAGAGTGGGTTGGATTGAGTGGATTGGGGTGGATTGCAGTTGAGATGATAGACTGGATGGGGTAGATTGCATTGGAGAGGGGTGAATTGAAATGGGGTGAGGTGGACCATATTGGGGTGGATTGGACTGAGATGGATTAGATTGGTCTGGGGTGAGGTGGATTTGAATGGATAGGGGTGGATTGGATTGGATTAGAGTAGGGTAGCTTGGAGTGGGGTGAATTAGAGTGGAGTGGATGGGGTGGATTGGACTGGACTGCAGGAGAATGGATTGGATTGGAATGGGATGGAATGGGATGGATTGGAGTGGGGTGGACTGGAGTGTGGTGGGCTGGATGGATTGGATTGAGTGGGGTGGACTGAACTGGGATGGGTGGATTGGATTGGGTAGAGTGGGATGAATTGGGATAGAGTAGGGTGGATTGGGCTGGACTGGAGTGGGGTGGATTAGAGTGGGGTAGCTGGATGGGGTGGATTAGATTGGAGTGGGGTGGATTGATATTGGGTGGGTGGATTGGATTGGGGTGGGGTGCTTTGGAGAGGAGTGGGGTGGGGTGGGGTGGGCTGGAGTGGGGTAGATTGGAGTCGAGTTGGGTGGAGTGGAGTGGGGTGGGGTGGGGTGGACTGGAGTGAGGTGGAATGATATGGAGTGGGGTGGAATGGAATGGATTGGCATAGGGTGAGATGGATTGTATTGGAGATGACTGGATTAAAGTGGGGTGGATTGGAATGTAGTGAGGTGGATTGGATTGGAATGGTGGATTGGATTGTAGTGGATTGGATGGAGGTAGATTGGATAGGGGTGGGGTGAACTGGATTGGGGTGGGGAGTGGAGTAGGGCAGATTGTTTTGGACTGGCGTGGGAAGATTGTTTTGGATTAGGGCTGATTGGAGTGGGGTAGACTGTTTTGGGTTGGTGTGAGGCTGATTGGAGTGGGGCACATTTTTTGTGATTGGAGTGGGGCATATTGGTTTGGATTGGAGGGGGCGGATTGGAGCGGGCAGATTGTTTTGGACTTGAGTGGGACAGATTGTGTTGGATAGAGTGGATTGGATTGGGGTGAGGTGAGGTGGATATGATGGGAGTGGGGTAGATTGGATTGGGCTGATTTGGATTGGATTGGTGTCATGTGGATTTGATTGGAGTGAGGAGGATTGTGGTGGATTGAAGTGGGGTGAATTGGAATGGCGTGGGTGGACGGGGTGAGGTTGACTGGAGTGGACTGGAGGGGAGAGGAGCGGATGCAAAGGGAGGAGAACAGCTCGGTGTGGAGCAGATTGGACTGGGGAAGATTGGAGTGGGGCAGATATGAGGGCAGATTGTTTTGGATTGGAGTGGGGCAAAATGGTTTGGATTAGAGTGGGGAAGATTGTAGCAGGGCAGATTGTTTTGGATTGAAGTGGAACAGAATAGAGTGGGGCAGACTCTTTTGGATTGGAATGGGCAGATTGGAGTGGGACAGACAGAAGTGAGGCAGATTGGCCTAGATTGGAGTGGGGCAAATTGTTTTGGATTGGAGTGGGGCAGATTAGAGTGGGACAGATTGTTTTGGACTGGAGTGGGGCAGAATATTTTGGAATAGAGTGTGTAAGAATTTGAGTGGGGCAGATTGTAGTGAGGTGGGTTTGGATAATTAGAATGTAGTGAATTGGAGTGGATTGGATTGGGGTGAGTATTTTGGATTGGAGTGGGGTGGATTGGATTGGAGTAGAGTGGATTGGATTGGTCTGGGATGGGATGGATTTGATTGAGTCTGATGGATTGGTTTGGGGTGGATTGGCATGGATTGGAATGGGGCAGATTGCAGTGGGCTGGATTGGGGTGCACTGCACGATTATGTGTTAAAGCATCAATTCAGAAATTACACATAAGAAAGAAACAATGTAACTTTGCAATAAGATAATCTTCCTCTTTTAAGAACAATGACCATGAGTAAAAACAAAAGAAAACATAACTGAGGAAAGAAGACTTGGCAAAATAAAAGAAACTTAACTATAGAAAATAAATCTTTGCAATATTGTTTTGGCCTGCTGGGCAAGTTTCTTGTCAGTCACACATACTTTATGTATACATGGCACTAAAAGTTAAACAGAACAAAATGGTACCTCAATCACATCGGGAACAGCGGACGGGCACTGATTAGGCCATATTTGGGATCCTGTCCTCCCAGAGATCTACCTCCAAGTTGAATATTCTTCAATGATTGTAGACCAGGTGGGTAGACATTAACAAAAGATTTCAGACTGGAGTGTACAGCTCTGCTAATTTCAACAGTTATTCTGGGTCTTCTATGAATGTTGCATATAAATGTGAATTTTCATAATGGCTCCCACTGTCGTGGTGAGCCTCAGCTAGGCCTACCAGTGCTAGGGGTTCACCATTCTCTGCACAAGTCCTCAGACCAATAGAATAGAAGTTGGCATGGAAACTGGAATATAAAACAAAGCTCTTTATTAAACCTCATGAGGTGGAACCACCATCACCAACACCCTTCGGTAGTGTATTATACCCACACAGGGGCTCAAAAGAAGGTGGTACAGGTACAGAAGAGAAGAGCTCACATAAATAAAAGGGCATACAGAAATGAACTGTCAACAGAAGGGAGGAGCTTAGCAGTATACTAATTACAGTAAAAATACCCTGATAGTTACAGACTAAAACATATGCGAACAGTTACAGTGTCTTCTGCGCAAGTGCATCGAGCAGAGCCTAAATATAGTCTGTCCATAAGCAAAGCACAAGAGGAAACGATAGCAAGAAAGGACAGAGCACATGGTGAGCACGTGGCAAACAAAATGGCTACCAAAAACAAGATGGCTTCAGCTAAATGCTTACCCCGATCGCCGTCAAATTACAACATATGACCCTTTTAGCATTAGCTGAAGACATTCATTCATTTGGGGTAATCTAGATACGCACCCTGTACATTTATTAACATTATTTCTGTAATCTCTTTATTCAACATCTGTTGGGCCTTTATTTCTGCAACATTTCACTTGGTAGGTATACAGGCAGCGATGCAAACGCAGCAAAACATTGGACCATATTGTATACATACACAGCATGTAAATAGTATCACTGATATTAAACATAGGATGGCCAATAACTTCCAGTCCCAAGCGACAATCAATGACCAAAACCAGCTAGAAAAAGTCCAAGTGCCAGTCTCTGGGTGAATTTCTGCAGCAATCTTATGCAGTTTAGAGATTGCATCAAACACTGAGGGCAAGTGATCAGGAATGTAAAACAGCAACTACTACCGATGATGCGACATGCACCTCCTCGATCAGCTAAAATCACATCTAAAACCATACGATTTTGGAGTGATACAATCCTCGCAACGTGCAGTTCCTCTGTAATGTTCCCAAGTGCCATAGCTGTCTGATTGGTAACAGCTTCTAAAACACAAGTCAATCGTCTTATCTTTCTGCTTTTTAGTGCAGCACCCACAAAGAAAAACAAGCCCAAATTGAAATCCACATATTGTTGCAAAGTGGTGTCAGTCTGGTCCACTTCCTCAATATTTGTATTCCTCTTATATCTGTTCCTGGAAATGTCATTGTACAGTTTAAAATCTTTGTGATATGATGCAGGTGCCAGAAACACAGGGTGCAGTAGAAAGGACACATAGCATACTCCAGACAATCCAACAGGTAGTTGGTAATATCCTTTGTTACCACATTCAAAATAGGTATTATGTGACGATATGAAAATACTGTTGTTAGCACCTTCAATAGTCAGAACCACAGTACACTCACTACTTCCTACTGGAATTCTCCCAATACTACCTAAACATAAGTCTGCTTTAGCTCTAGTAACAGAAATCACAAATGGTCCATTGTTTTTAATAGTTCTCGTATTTGTAAAAACATACGGTGTAGAAATATTGTCAGGTCGATATTCTTCCCATTCCCATTTAGTCCCTTCAGCTCTAGGATAACCATCTTCATCTGGCTAACACACTTTATTGAGTTGATAATTAATGTTAGCTTTTTCAGAGGCAAACAAAAGCACAAACCAAGCTTGGCAAGAACCATTATGCGAGAAAGGGAGCGGAATGAAAGGTGTTCCTCCCTTCTACTGGTGAGCAGGTATCATCCCACACAACAGTCAGTAGTATTTGTAGCATTGTGCGTATGATGCAACATCTGAATTAACGTTTTATTCAAGTAGGATTGTTGATGCTTTTTCTCATGATAAGGAAGCGTAAAGTAATGATGTTCAGCTGGTACTGGAGTAGTAGCGATCAGCAGCTGCCGAGCAGGAGCCACTTTCTCAACAAACCAGGTTGTCACTGCTACAGCTACCATAGCAACAACAAATCCTACAGCACAAATGGTCTTCTTATTGCAGATCTTAGCAACAGTTGATCTCTTTGCAGACATGGTCACTTTGATGTCAAATCAATCGTTGGAGCTCTAAAGTCCTGGGCAGCCATTGATTTCTTCGCCGAGGGTCAAGACGGGTGTCACTATGTAGGACTGATTCCCCCCCCTTGCCACATCGGCTTCTCCTTTTCACAAACCCAGAACGGTAGCTCAACCAGTCTTTTTCAATAATGCAGGCTCTTTCCGTTGTCTCAGTTGGTACCGGGATACTCCAGGAATCGTGTGGTCCGGGAAGACTTCCTCAGATTCGTCAGGTGATATGGCTTGGCCTTTCTATATTCAGAATATTCGATGGTCAGTCAGCACAGCAGGCTCCACCAAGGTAGGTAACACTCGCTTGCAATAAGTGCTATGAACCCAGTTCTTTCTGTTCGTCACTCGAACCGCTGTCCTCGTGGCTAGGAGCTGTTGCTCCGGTCCTCGCCACCTGGGCTCCAAGCTGCTCGACCTCTCGAAGATTTTCACCATTACATAGTCACCAGGCCAGAGTTTGTGGGCCTCACCTGTGGATCTGTCAGGAATAGCTTCTTGAACCTGTTGATGAATAGGAATCAAACTGTCAGTTAACCGTCCCAAGTAGTCACTCGTCAGAACGCAAGGTACATCATGTATGGGGTGTGGCTTAGCAACTCCCCAAATATTCATCGGTCTCCCAAATACCACCTCATATGGTGTAAGCCCAGATCGTGAATGTGGCACTGATCTAATGGATAACAATGCTAAGGGCAACACATCATGCCATTTCAAAGACATGGAAGTCTGTATTTTTGCTAGTTTCAGCTTCAAAGTAGCGTTATATCTTTCCACTAGTCCTGCTGATTGTGGGTGGAAGACTGCATGGAACTCCTGTTTGATCCCTAATCCTTTCAGGACATACTCAAAAACTTGCCCAATAAAATGAGGTCCATTGTCACTCCATAAAAGTTTGCAAACACCAAATCTAGGGAAGAACTCCTTTTAAAAGCACCTTTGCTGTAGTGAGAGCCGTATTATCCTTCGTAGAATATGCCTCTATCCATTTACGAAAGGCACATACTACCACTAGAACATACTTCAAGTTATTGCAACGTTCAAGTTGGATATAATCCATTTGCAACACTTCAAAAGGTGCAGCTAGTGTAGCAAACCCTCCTTTAGGAGCCTGTGTCCCTTTATCAGGATTATACTGAAAACAAATCAAACAGGACTGTACCATCTTTTTAGCTGTGCCGGCAATTTCTGGATGCTCCCAAACTTGCGCAAGCAATTTCGTTCTTGCGGAGGCTCCAACATGTGTAGGCCCATGTGCCATATGAACCATTGTGATCTGCAAAGGCATTGCCTTGTCCTGTCTTGTCAGTCACCTTCTTTTGTGCGCTACACTTAACAATAGTTATTTTCTTCGAATATGTTAGTGCAGTCAAAAGATTATGCACTAGTTCTCCGTGCATTATGTGCATCCTGTGGGATGTAAGAAAGCCTCTGTCCTTCCAAAGTAGGCCAAAATCATGGGCCACTCCAAAAGCATAGCAGCTATCCATATAGATATTCACACACAAGTCAGTGCTAAGTTCACACGCTTGTGTCAAAGCTATTAGCTCAGCTGCTTGTGCTGACTTCTGTGGTATACGAGCGATCTCCACTACGGTCTGAAGTGTCGTAATTGCATATGCAGCTGAGATCGTACCATCTGGTAACTTCAAACAAGACCCATCAACCCATAGTTCTCCGTTTACATTGGAAAGGGGCGTATCTTGTACATCAACTCGACCCTTTGTCTGTTCCTCAGTAAGGAATATACAATCATGAGACTCCTGTGACTGAGACTGAGACTGAGTCACTGGAAATGGTAACAAAGTAGCTGGGTTCAGAGTAGCACATCTCTTCAAGGTAATATCAGGGGCCAAGAGTGTCAATTCGTATCCTGTCAAACGGGCACTAGTCAAGTGTTGCGTTTTGGTCTGGTTCAAAAAGGCATCTAACTGCATGGGTACTAGCACCAACACTTTATGTGACAAAAGTATTCCTTCACTCTGACGTATAGACACGGCTGTTGCTGCAACCGAACGGAAGCCCCCAGACAATGCACGAGCAAAAGGATCAAGAACAGCTGAAAAATACGCACAGGGATGCTGTTTATCACCATGTCCCTGTATTAAAACTGGAAATGCACACCCATCTTTCTCGTGTACATAGAGTGTAAAAGCCTTCGTGTAATCTGGAGTTCCTAACACTGGTGCCGAACAAAGAGCTTGACGTAACTGCTGAAAAGCATTCTTGCATTCAATCGTCCACGGAAGGGGCATTGGAGTGTCTTTGGTCAAAGGTGCTAAAAGGGTTTACCAATGTGTGAAAAACCCAATATCCATTGCCTAAAAAAGAAATAAGACCAATGAATGCACGCACATCTTTCTGGGTAGAAGGCACTGGTGTGTCTAAAATTGCTTGAATGCGATCTGGTGTAAGTACACGCCCCTCCTTAGACAGAAGGTGACCTAAGTAGGTAACCTTCGGTCTGCAATATTGTAATTTCTTCCGTGACACTTTGTGATTTTGTAATGCAAGAAAGGAAAGCAAAGACAAAGTCAATTTTTCGCACTGTTCAGGCGTATCGGCTGCCAACAAGATGTCATCGACATATTGTACGAGAGACACTCCTTCAGGCAGAACGAAACAATCAAAATGTCTTTTCAATGCTTGGCAGTAAATACTAGGACTCTCAGTATACCCTTGAGGAATTCTACAAAATCTGTATGATCGATTATTCAAAGTGTAGCCGAACAAATATCGGCTATCAGGATGAATAGGAATCGAAACAAAAGCATTTTTGAGATCGATGACAGTGAAAGTAGTCGCTGTTGGAGGAACCAAAGAAAGGACTGTTGTGATGTCAGAAACCACTGGATACTGCAGCACTACAATCTTATTCACTTCTCACAAATCAATAATAAATCTGTTAATCCTAGTATCAGTATCTTTTTTCAAAATAGGAAGAATAGGACTGTTGCAAATATTGGGGCCGATTATGATGGTGGACGGACCTGAGTCCGTCTGCCACCCCAGAGTAGGAGGGACCGTCCGCAGGGGCAGCGGCGGTCCCTCCGTGCAAATTAGGATGTGACCGCCACCCTGGCGGTCACATCCTGTATTTTTAACATTGCGGCGGGTGCTGCTTGAAGCAGCACCCGCCGCAATGTTAAAAATGAAAGTTGTGCATTTGCATGCACAAAGTGGCAGGCACCGCGCGGTGCCTGCCGCTTTGTGCACGCAAATGCAGGGGGGTACAGTGCACCCCCCCCCCTTCACCACTGGGGGCCCGCAACAGGCCCCCAAACAAAAATCCGTATGCCTTTGCATGGCGGATATGCCGCCGTGTAAAGGCATAGTACTCCAGACATCCTAATATGGCTCAGAAAAGGGGGTGGTGATGGACAGAGCATCTGAGTTAAACAGAACACTCATACCTGGTCTGCCCTGTTCCCATGATGCACTGGGCCAGGGACAGACTAATTTGCATATAGCCAGGTTCTGAACTGGGATGGTGCAGTGAGCTAAAAAACGATGATGGATCAAGCCCTGATCTGTTGACTGGGTAGGAGTGTTCTGATTAACTCAGATACTCTGTCCATCACCACCCCCCTTTTTGAAATTATTTTGGCCACCATGAGTGTGGAAGGGTATGCTCAGACATGAGTCCCTTGCTCACTGCACCATCAGGATTCAAGCAAGCCGGGCCGAAGACAGCTGTAATTCCAGAAACCGGTCCCCGGAAGCTTGTTTCCTTTCCAGTGAAGAATTGGCTTGGTAGTTTGGTCTGCCCTGTTCCCATGATGCACTGGGCCAGGGACAGACTAATTTGCATATAGCCAGGTTCTGAACTGGGATGGTGCAGTGAGCTAAAAAACGGTGATGGATCAAGCCCTGATCTGTTGACTGGGTAGGAGTGTTCTGATTAACTCAGATACTCTGTCCATCACCACCCCCTTTTTGAAATTATTTTGGCCACCATGAGTGTGGAAGGGTATGCTCAGACATGAGTCCCTTGCTCACTGCACCATCAGGATTCAAGCAAGCCGGGCCGAAGACGGCTGTAATGCCAGAAACTGGTCCCCGGAAGCTTGTTTCCTTTCCAGTGAAGAATTGGCTTGGTAGTTTGGTCTGCCCTGTTCCCATGATGCACTGGGCCAGGGACAGACTAATTTGCATATAGCCAGGTTCTGAACTGGGATGGTGCAGTGAGCTAAAAAACAGTGATGGATCAAGCCCTGATCTGTTGACTGGGTAGGAGTGTTCTGATTAACTCAGATACTCTGTCCATCACCACCCCCTTTTTGAAATTACTTTGGCCACCATGAGTGTGGAAGGGTATGCTCAGACATGAGTCCCTTGCTCACTGCACCATCAGGATTCAAGCAAGCCGGGCCGAAGACGGCTGTAATGCCAGAAACCGGTCCCCGGAAGCTTGTTTCCTTTCCAGTGAAGAATTGGCTTGGTTGTTTGGTCTGCCCTGTTCACATGATGCACTGGGCCAGGGACAGACTAATTTGCATATAGCCAGGTTCAGAACTGGGATGGTGCAGTGAGCTAAAAAACGGTGATGGATCAAGCCCTGATCTGTTGACTGGGTAGGAGTGTTCTGATTAACTCAGATACTCTGTCCATCACCACCCCCTTTTTGAAATTATTTTGGCCACCATGAGTGTGGAAGGGTATGCTCAGACATGAGTCCCTTGCTCACTGCACCATCAGGATTCAAGCAAGCCGGGCCGAAGATGGCTGTAATGCCAGAAACCAGTCCCCGGAAGCTTGTTTCCTTTCCAGTGAAGAATTGGCTTGGTAGTTTGGTCTGCCCTGTTCCCATGATGCACTGGGCCTGGGACAGACTAATTTGCATATAGCCAGGTTCTGAACTGGGATGGTGCAGTGAGCTAAAAAACGGTGATGGATCAAGCCCTGATCTGTTGACTGGGTAGGAGTGTTCTGATTAACTCAGATACTCTGTCCATCACCACCCCCTTTTTGAAATTATTTTGGCCACCATGAGTGTGGAAGTGTATGCTCAGACATGAGTCCCTTGCTCACTGCACCATCAGGATTCAAGCAAGCCGGGCCGAAGACGGCTGTAATGCCAGAAACCGGTCCCCGGAAGCTTGTTTCCTTTCCAGTGAAGAATTGGCTTGGTAGTTTGGTCTGCCCTGTTCCCATGATGCACTGGGCCAGGGACAGACTAATTTGCATATAGCCAGGTTCTGAACTGGGATGGTGCAGTGAGCTAAAAAACAGTGATGGATCAAGCCCTGATCTGTTGAATGGGTAGGAGTGTTCTGATTAACTCAGATACTCTGTCCATCACCACCCCCTTTTTGAAATTATTTTGGTCACCATGAATGTGGAAGGGTATGCTCAGACATGAGTCCCTTGCTCACTGCACCATCAGGATTCAAGCAAGCCGGGCCGAAGACGGCTGTAATGCCAGAAACCGGTCCCCGGAAGCTTGTTTCCTTTCCAGTGAAGAATTGGCTTGGTAGTTTGGTCTGCCATGTTCCCATGATGCACTGGGCCAGGGACAGACTAATTTGCATATAGGCAGGTTCTGAACTGGGATGGTGCAGTGAGCTAAAAAACGGTGATGGATCAAGCCCTGATCTGTTGACTGGGTAGGAGTGTTCTGATTAACTCAGATACTCTGTCCATCACCACCCCCTTTTTGAAATTATTTTGGCCGCCATGAGTGTGGAAGGGTATGCTCAGACATGAGTCCCTTGCTCACTGCACCATCAGGATTCAAGCAAGCCGGGCCGAAGATGGCTGTAATGCCAGAAACCGGTCCCCGGAAGCTTGTTTCCTTTCCAGTGAAGAATTGGCTTGGTAGTTTGGTCTGCCCTGTTCCCATGATGCACTGGGCCAGGGACAGACTAATTTGCATATAGCCAGGTTCTGAACTGGGATGGTGCAGTGAGCTAAAAAACGGTGATGGATCAAGCCCTGATCTGTTGACTGGGTAGGAGTGTTCTGATTAACTCAGATACTCTGTCCATCACCACCCCCTTTTTGAAATTATCCTAATATGGCTGGCGGTGTCTGATAGACACCGCCAGCCATGTTAGTGCTTTTCCGCCGCAGACGGGAGGCGACCGCGGCGGAAAAGCTGAGGACGGAAAAAAGATCCCCCAGCCATCCTAATCTGGTGGGGGGTCTTTTTTCAGTCCGCAGCGGTTTTCCCGCATCCTCCGGGCCGGCGGTGGCTTCCGCCGGCCCGGAGGATGCGGGAAAACCGATATCATAATCGGCCCCATTGTAATGAACTTCTTCCACAACCCCCACTTCAATTAGATCATGAACAATGCATACAAGAGCCTCTTCGCCTTCTTGAGAAATTTTGTATTGAGGCAAGTGTGGCAATGAAGCGCCTTCCTTGGCACTAATATGTACTGGTGGAATAACCATTTGTCCTCCATCGGTGTCTGAAGTAGCCCACAAAGTACTAGGAAGTGAAGCTAATGCAATGTCCTCTTTAGGAAGATAAGATCCTTCAGAATAACACGCACACATTCTGGAGTACATTGTATCATAGCCCTAAAATACTTGAGCATATCAAGACCCACAATATTATCTGGTGTGTTTGGAGAAAGCAAAAACGGACATGGAGCAGTAAATTTGTCAATATGAAATGCAAGTGGTTGTGACAGTGGGCTTAGGGAAGGTGTTCCATCGAAACCTATCGATGTAATGGTTAAGCCAGACAGGGAAGCCCTTGTAACCAATTGTTTAGATAAGGTGCTACGAGTAGCTCCTAAGTCAACCAAAAACTGATCAGTAGAACCCAAAACATGTGCTGTAACATAGGGACTTTTCTGATCTTCTGGAACTTCAACTGATTCCTTACGCCATCCCAGGCAATCCTATGCATAAGCAGAATCTTTCAAATCAGATGGCGCATAATCAGACATTTGATATTGGTTTCGTCTATCGAAAGCATTGAACCCATTCTGTACACGTGTATTAGTATCAAATCTAGCACGATCGGAAGTGTTTCCTCTAGGCCCTGAATATCCTGAACGATTTCTCATCTGACCCCATCCCCACGGACACTGCTGAGCACGCAATTCCGGATAATCAGCAATCCAATGTCCAGATTTCCTACAGTACGCACACTGGTCAGGAGACAAAGTCGGACGAGCATAAGGAGGAAAAGACGGACCATAAGACGCACGTCCACCTCTGTCACTACCTTTAGAAGGCGGACCATAAGCCTGAGCTAACATAACCTTTGTTTTTAAGTCTTTAGTTTTCTTATTCTCACTACCCTTGGCTTCCAATTCCTGTCGTTCATAATACTGAGCCATAGTCGAAAGAGAAACCGGAGAAGTAGTAGTCCATGAACTCTGACTGGCCTTTAGGCAACTAGCTATTTCTGACAACAGGTTTGCGATGTATTTATAAACAAACAGATGCCTGCCCATCTGTCAATGACTAGCCACTAAAGTCATGGAATGCCTCCTCAAAACGTGTGAAGAAGTCAGAAACCGATTCATCCATCTTTTGCTTGCAAGATGCTAGTACAGTCCGATCTATCTTTTTAGGAGGAATAATCGTTTTTAACTTATCTAATATAGCTACTGACATGGTTTCCGTGCGGGCTCCCCTTCTTGGTCCCATTCTTCTAAATCTTTCCATATCGCTCCAAAAGTCGCACGATCATCAACTTTACGAATAGTTCTCCACATATCAGGGGGTAATATCAATCTAAAAAACATATCAATATCAGGCAAAGTCATAGTACAAGAACTAATAGCTCCCTCAACTTCCTCATAAAATGCGGCTGGATTTTTCCGCGGATCGGGCAATGCAGTTTTAAGGGCCATAACATCCGCTCTATTCCAAGGAGTGTAAACCCAATTATAAATAAAATAACCCTTTGCATCAGGGGAATCACTACTATCACTCGTTCCCGTACCTCTAGGAGGGACATACAACGGTGCAGCTTCCCGCATGGGTTTCGCATGAACAACCATATTTTGA
Organism: Lissotriton helveticus; assembly: GCF_964261635.1. Lineage (NCBI taxonomy): Eukaryota > Metazoa > Chordata > Amphibia > Caudata > Salamandridae > Lissotriton > Lissotriton helveticus. The sequence goes on along the minus strand of NC_136067.1, from coordinate 1,872,043,679 downwards.
TCTATTTCAGAGGTAGAGGCCTGTGTCACACCAGTCTGAGATGTTTGTACAGCTGCGGCTGCTCCCTTTTTCTCTTCCCGCAAACTGGCTGCTTCATTGCGTAGTTTAACCAAACATCTGATTAAGTCAGGCACTTTAGAGGGGAGAAAAAGACCATCACGCAATTGTTTAGAATCTGCAGCTATATCGCTAGGTTCTAATTCCTCAGAATATTTCTGAAACCTTTCAATTATCTCTGTGGCAAATTCTTCAGTAAAATATAATTGCTCTCTATTTTGACGATTTTGTACGTCATCTACAATTTCTGAAGCAGGCATAGTACTACGAAGGGCTTTGCGAGCAACGGATCTAAGGTAAGCCGCACAATCAACATGGAATGAGTTTCCCTTACCTTCTCTTGCTCTGCAGAAGAGTCCCCATCTAAATCATGAGGAGCAGAAGGAAAAGTATGCGGAGGTTGAGAACGATCAGGTAAAAAGGAATCATCTAGTGGTTTGTTAAGGATAGGATAAAGGGGTCACCAAACAGTGTATTGGCCAGTTACCTGCAACTCACGCTCCCTATCTTCTCTCTTTTTCATTTTTTTTATTTCTTTATTCTTCAATTCTAATGCTTTCGCATGAATATTTTTTCACTGTTCTTTTTCGATCAAGGCTTACTCTCGCTTGATTCGTTCGCGTACTTCTTTCTCCCAGATTCGTGCACAATCAAACATATCCTGCCTACTAGTGCCTAGTCTTTCGCTTAAACATACATTGTTCCACATACTGAATCTTTCGTAAATCAAATGATCTATGCATAGGCCAACGTAACTCAGGATCCTTACTAGTATATTTATTCCATAACGTGCTGTACATAATAGAAGAAATATCATGCTTAACATACATATCCCTAATAGGTGTCCCCTCCGTGGGGGGGCGGTTGTACTTCATCAAGTCTCAAATTGATAACACTACAAAAGCAACACATTCTACAAAGTGTGCTAAAACCAGGCATGCCAAAAATAGTGCAAAATATTCAGTATTATACGCAAAGTAGCACTTAAATCACGTTGTGCCGTTCAAATCTTATACAGAGTTGAGAAAAATCTCCTCATTACCTGCCTATATAAATTGCAATTTATATATTACTAAATCCAAAGTCCAAAATTGGCCAATACAAATTCCAAACCAAACAGCAAGCGTCGCATCAACGACCTTACCAATCCCAAATGTCCAGATTCCAACTGCCAAGTTCTTGAATCGACCAAATGGTCACTGCACGGCGAATCAACAGAAGAGATCTCAGTCGAGGACCGGCACCACCTGCAGGGTCAGATCAGAAAGAGAGGAAAAATGCCATGGGTGCCAAGACACGGGTGTCCAAAGGCATCGATCGTCCGTAGCAAGATTCCAATCCTTCGTTTTGACAACTCCTTCGGGCATCCGAGTCGCCGATGAGCCCCACTGGTTGGGTGCCAATTTGTCGTGGTGAGCCTCAGCTAGGCCTACCAGTGCTAGGGGTTCACCCTTCTCTGCACAAGTCCTCAGACCAATCGAATAGAAGTTGGCACGGAAACTGAAATTTAAAACAAAGCTCTTTATTAAACCTCATGAGGTGGAACCACCATCACACAGCACCCTTTGGTAGTGTATGAAGTAGCACACTGAATAGAAGGAATATGGACCTTTTATACCCACACAGGGGCTCAAAAGAAGGCGGTACAAGTACAGATGAGAAGAGCTTACATATATAAAAGGTCATACAGAAATGCACAGTCAACAGAAGGGAGGAGCTTAGCAGTATACTAATTATGGTACAAATACCCTTACAGTTACAGACTAAAACATATGCGAACAGTTACAGTGTCTTCTGCGCAAGTGCAGCGTAGCAGAGCCTAAATATAGTCTGTCCATAAGTAAAGCACAAGAGCAAACAATAGCAAGGAAGGACAGAGCACATGGTGAGCATGTGGCAAACAAAATGGCTACCGAAAACAAGATGGCTTCAGCTAAATGCTAACCCTGATCGCCGTCAAATTATAACACCACTAGAAGCCAGTTATGAGCATTTAGTGTGGGCTTGATTTGGTCATATTTGTTACGGTTAAGTCACAGTCTAGCTACCTATTTCTGTGGGTTTTAAAGTTTGACAATCAGTTTCTTAGGGAGACTAGTGCAGTTGACAGTTCAGTAGTCCAGATTTTAGATATATACAAATATAGATGAGCCCCAATGTAGGTTGCATTGCGGTTTTGTGATCCTTCTCCTTTCTTTTGTTTTACTTACCAGTTCCCAACATTTAAGACTCTACTAACCATTTACCCTTTAGCTAACGTTGCTCCCTTCTACATCATTCACTTGCTTAACTGAAGCTTGTTACCAGCTTCTACTGATCTGTTTTGTTGTCTTGTAGACTTGGACTTTGGACTGGATTTCTGTGCTTGAGACAGAATCCTAGTGCCAAGATATTGGTAAGCCATGATTTGAACACAATAATGTAAAGAATATTGTCTAAGCATTGCTACACATGTTTTTATTTCCTTTTTTCAGTTGTTCACCCTAGTGAGAATTAATGTACGGGTTAGAGCTGACTCTTAGTAGAGGAGTTCAGTGCAATGTACAGTGTACTCTAATTTTGAATGTGTTTCCTACTCTTTTCCTACTTGCCTTTTCCATGTTTAGAAACCATCTGAGAAACCATCTGAGAATCCTTTACAAGCTAATGCCCAACCAAGAACAATCATCCAAGAAGATTTTTTCACTGTCCACGAGGAGAGGATTTTCTTGTTGCCTGCAAAAATCAGATATCATGATTACCTTCTACAGCTGTTAGTACATCAAGAAAAATAGATGTCACTCCCACTAGGACTATCGTGGAATCCAGGGATACTTCAGCATTCTTTCAAGATTTGAAGGAGGAAATAAAGTATGTTATGTCCTTGGTGATTCTCTAAGGGGACTTTAACAGCTCTCATACTAAAGATCAATCGCAAGTTGCGATTCCCTAAATGCATTCGCAATTTAGTAATCAAAGAAAATTGCAATTCCCTAAATTGCGAATGCCAAAACCTACATGCTTAGGAAAAGGCCTTTTTCCATTCACAAAAGCTCAGATTCTGCAAATCGGCCTGTTGATGCATGTGCCCCTGAATACCGTATGTGTTTGTCATCACAAGATCTTTCCCCAGATCACTTGGATCTGCCAAAATTGACCTGGGTGAACTTATGTGCTTTATTTATTATACCTAGTAATAAGCTAATGTTAGGAGCTGTGCAAGACTCAAAATGATTATCACTGGCCAAACAGGGGTTCACACATGGATCAGAATCTCCATCTACATGTGTAAACAGTCCTTAGATGGTACTACATTGTTCTTAGGCGATTTATGTAGAAAATCTGCACGTAATGATAGCTACAGTGAGCTGTCAAACAGATTCAGTTTTAGCTCATAGATGAAGACTTCCTTTCTCACCATTTTAGGGAAGGTGAGACTATGGAGTCCATTTCATTACATTTTCCTAAATATATTGTCATGGCCATCGCCTTTTGAATCACCAAACACATATTTTGCTTAGCTTTGCACTCAAAACATCAATAAACAACAACAAATCAATCAGTAACCACAAGAAGACAGAATAGAAAATGGGATGTTATACATCAGAAAAACAAGTCTTTCAGTGGTGTCATGATACTCTGGCAGCGAAACATCCAAGGCAAAGAAGAATGCAGGACTTAATAACCAGGTGCTTTTGGTCGCCACAGATTCATCATTCCACTAAATATAATGATTCCCAAATGTTTGGTGTGCACTTAAGACAGGTTTTATTATGTCCCCCATATAAAACAGTGACAGCCAATGCCTACACGCCATCAACCACCATGGCTTTCCAACTCTCTTAATATTCACAGACTATTTCACAAAGGTAGTGCACTTTAGACCTCTCAAATAATTGTATAAAACAGTAGAACTAGCAGATATATAGGTATATTTGTGGATCAGGTTTATCATTAACATGGATATCTGGAAATAACTTTCACTGATTAAATGCACTGTTCAATACAGATTTTGGAAGGAACTCATGAATAGAGCTACCATCAGCTACCACCATCAAACAAATGGCCAAACTGAAAGTCTTAATCGATCCATTAAACTATGCATTCTATATTTTTCATGAGTAGCTGGGTTACTTGGAGCAGATGGAGTGCACTAGCAAAATAATTCACTTTCAATAATTTCCTCCACAATTCCTTGTGAAGGGTACTTTTTACTTCACTTAATGCTGTAATAATTCAGGGAACTATTTAATCCGGCCTGGTGGTGCCACAGTGGAAGATGTGGGTCGGTAGACTCAATAACTACTTTTATGCCACAGGCAAGACCAGCTGAGACCAGCAGAGCAGTGAAAAGGTCTCTGCTCCTCCACTTCAGAATCTCTTGAACATGGGTGATGATCAGGATTATGATGCAGTTGTGGCAGCGCTAAATACCTACTTTGATACCCAACTTAACCCCGACTGTGAATGCTTCAAGCTACACCGGGCCCGCCAGCGAGAAGATAAAACTATTGATGGGTTCCACTCATGCCTCAGGGCCCTGGCTAGCACCTGTATTGATGACGACCATGACAAGGAGGTTCTTGCGCAGCTCAACTAGGGGTGCCATTGAGCTGTACTATGCCGCCTCATTCTTTCCCAACTGGTGATCAAGCTGGAGGACATTTTGAAACTGGCCCACTCCCACGTACTATCCAACAGTCAGGTGGATGCAATTGGATATGTGCTGGCCCAGTACTCTGCACCCCGATGGTGGGCAAGACCCTAAAAGTCAAGAAGGAGGTGGTTGATGCAGTTTTTCAGTGCCAGAGGTGACCTCAGGCACAGAAACTGCCTGTGCCAGCACCAACCAAATGCAACAACTGCAGCCACGATCAGCACACCTCTGACATGTGACCTGCTGACGGCAAGCCGAACCACTTTGCCATGGTCTGCCAGCAGTGGGGTAGGAGAATGCTGGGTGGTTCCAAGACTACGTCCGCAGTGATACAGCTATTGCTGGAGGATCAGCCAGGGACACCCGCCACCCCACATGCCAGATGAGGACTTTGCAAGTGATGTCGAAGAAGCATTCATGATCTCATACGGGGGTGGTGCACAGAAAAACATGCACCCTCCACCCATTGATAAAATGATAAATAAATAAATACTACAGACCATTTAAATGATAGAATGGCCTGAGTCTGTTTAAGTAGAAAGCAGCAATCCAAGTGACAGCTAGGTATTTTGTTGTTTTGAATTTAATAGGCCCTACCTAGTCATCGGTAAGAGGGCCCAACCCCTTCACCAATAACATCCACCCATATGCAGCATCATCATCGCAGGGTGTAAAGTCAGCTCTCTGATAGACACAGGGGCGTCTGTTAATGTAATGGATAGGCAGCAGTACTTATCACTAACACCCCTGCCATCACTCGCACCTAGTTGGGTAACTATGGAGGACAGCAGCTAATGGCGCTGTTGGCGCATTCCTATTGAAAGTGAATAATGGGCAGTCTGGAGAATGATGAAGTTCCATGGAATATATGTCTTTGTCCCGCAGTCTTTTTCCTCGCAGGGATTCACAACGCGGTTGTTACAATGACTGTGTTGTGATTCCGCTTTCCATTACTCCGCAAGTCGGAACAGTGACTTGCGGAGGTGGGACGCTGGATGTTGGAATAGTATAATTTACTATTCCAACTCCAGTCTGTGCGGACACTAGGGAAGGTGTTGGATTTTAAATCTAACACCTCCCCCCTCGTCGTTGTTCCGACTGGCGGAGTAATGGTATGCAGAATCACAACGCTGTTGTTGTAACGACCGCGTTGTGATTACATGCGGGGAAAAAGTTTCATCATAAACGTTGTTTACCAGTTCCATGCAACCAAAGAAGAGAGTGGATCCCTGCTAGGCTGCCAGTCAGCAGAAGAACTGGAGTTGGTGTAATTTGCGAGCAGCATCCACGAGGCACAAGCCACGACATCCTGAAGGACTTCCAGCAGCTGTTTCATGGCCTGCAGTGCCTAAAGGGCACCAAAGTTACGCTCCACATTGACCAGACTGCCATGCGGCACAGGGGAGCACCATTCCACCTCCGCCAACTAAAGGAAGCTGAGCTAAACAAGCTAGTGAAACAAGGAGTCACTGAGATGATATTGGGGTCTATCCTGTGGCTCTCAGCTCTAGTGGTCACACCCAAGACAAAGCAACCAGGGGCCACCTGGCTGTGTGTTGACATGAGCCTCCCCAAAAAGGTAATCCAGCGGGAGCACCATATAACACCCACCATGGCCGACATCATCGCAGATCTCAGTTGTGCCCGTTGGTTTTCGAAGATTGACCTGAACACCAGGTACCACCAGCTGGGGCTCGACCTGGAGAGTAAGTATGTTACAACCTTCTCTGCACACATCAGGCTGCAGAGGTATCTATGCCTTAACTTTGATATTTCATCAGTGGCATAAAAAATGTAAATGCCATCAGCGAGGCGCTGTTTGGGCTGGAGGGAGTCGTCAACATAAGCAATGATTTTCTAATCTATTTCCCGACCTTTGCAGAGCATCGCACCCATCAGGGCGACCCTCCAGAGGCTAGCCGAACTCAGACTGACCTTCCACAAAAGCAAATGTTCATTTTTTGAGTCCACCATTGAGTTTTTCGGCTATGTCTTTTCATTCGAAGGGCTGCAAGTGGATCCTCACAAAGCGGGTGCCATTCAAAACGCCCCCAGACTTCAGACAATAACGGAGGTGGAGAGCTTCCTTGGTATGACGACAAACTGTGGGAGGTTTCCTCCAAACCTGTTGACCATCTCAGAGCCTCTAAGGGCGCTAATGAAGGCGAAGTCAGTATGTACATGGAATGAAAGGGCGAGAAAGGCTTCTGAAGAGTTAATGAAAGCGCTGTTCAGAGATGCCACCATGTTCTATTTTGACCCACAACACCCCACTGAGTTATTGGTGTGTGCCAGTCCATTAGGCCTCGGGGTGGTACTTACACAAGAACAGGCCACAGGGAAGTGGGTTCCTTTTGCATATGCCAGCCAGTTGCTGAAAGTGACCAAGACCATATATGCCCAAATTGAACAGGAAGCCCTTGCTATCCGGTGGGAGTCCAAGCACTTTCATCTATACCTGTGTGAGGGGGAATACTACATTGTAACTGATGAAAAGCCTTTAGTGGCCCTGTTTGCGGGAACATCGGGGAACCCACGCCCGCAAATCAAGTGGTGGGCAGTACACTTGCAAGCTAATGACTCTAGTGTGATCTATCAGTCCAGTGTGGTCAACCTGGTGGATTACCTCTCCAGGCATCCCCCATCCGGGCAACCGGTAAAGGACCAAGATGCTGATGCGGCAGAAGGGTTTATTAAGATGGCCCTGAGATCCGTCTGCTCAAAGTCCCTATCCATTGAAGAGATCGGGGAGGCGTAACCCAGGCCCTTGAGAGATATCAATGGAAAACATTTCTAGAGAGAGCCAAGCACTGGAGCCCGGGGGACCGGGCCATAATGTTTTAGCTCTGGAGGGTGAAGGATGATCTCAGCACTTCCGCAGCGGACATCGTCATGAAGAGGCAACGCATCAATTGTACTCAAAACCCTCTGGGAAAGGACTGTGCCCCTGGCTCAACAATGCCACCAAGGAAGGGTGGAGATGAAAGCAAGACTCAGTGAAAAGGTGTGGTTCCCTTGCATAAAACGATGGTGGAGACAAAGTTAGGGCGTGCCACCTGTGTCAGATCACTAGGCATCGATCCAGACTTAAGAAGTCAGCACTTTTCTGTGGAGTATACTGAGCATGGACTTTACCAGCTTCCCAGATGGCCAGGAGATGGTGGTGATTATAGACAGGTGCTTAAAATACCAGTCACATCTACCACTTTTTCCGCCATCTGGCCCATGCTGAAAAGGTATTTGCCATATTTGGGCTACCACACATCATCATGATGGACAATGGGGCCCCATTCCAAAGGCAGGAATTTGTAGAGTATCTTCAGTCCCTGGGGTGACTCATCGGCGAATAAAACCCCAGTGGCCCCTGGCAAATGGGGATGCGAAGTGATTCATGAGAACCATGAACAAAGCTCTCCGAATTGGAGTGTCCGAGCAGGAAAACTAGATCGCTGTTTTCATTGGTTTCTGAGGAACTACTGTAACACGTCACATACCACTACACCCAGGTCGACTGTGGCGTTACTGTTTGGGCGACTGGTGAGAGACAGCATACAATGTGTGCCAGGGTGGAAACCTGAGCCCATGGATGATGCAGCCATACAAGACAAAAGAAAACCCGCCAATGACTAATCCAACAAAGCCCAGTAAGCTAGAGATCGCATGATGCAAGTTGGGGACACAGTTGTACTAAGAGACGGGGGCCCTGGGTGGAAATTCAGGACCCCCTTTAAGAGAGGACAGCGGCGAGTCATGGAACGGAAGGACACCATGGTCACTGCTGCTCATGGGCGAGAGGTGGTCACTCGTAATGCCTCCTGTTTCAAGAGAGTTTCACCTGTGAGTGGACCGACAGCTCAGCAACGTGTCTGAGGAAGAATACCAAGCTGATTGTTATACAAGGACCTGTGAGTTATTCAATCTGCTATGCCTGGATGCTATTGTGTCCGACAAGAGGGGCCCACAAGGACTGGGAGAGTTACCTGATGGACAGGCTGAGAAGGGAAGCAGGGTAAAAGTGTGTTTTTCCAACCATCCCTCCACTGGAGGCACAACACTCGACTCCATGACTTTGGTAGGGTTGTCTCAGACAAAGGGAGGGAGACAAAGGGAGGACACACAGTTTCTTGTTGGTTTGATTTACTCTTATTGTGGAAATGACATGGTTGTGACAGTTTCAGTGCAATGTGGTCATACCTGCCCACTAACGTGGGGAGAGGTGTGGTGAACCACTCTGGCCGTTGCCACGTTGCCACCTGGTGACGTGAGCACATACCTCCCGGCCGGGCGCAGCCAAGAGTATAAATAAATGGGCGGGAAGTCGCTCAAGGCTTCTGCGGGAGTAGTAATACAAGGGGCTGTAGCCATGTTTGACTGCAGAGCCCAGCCCCCCCCTCACCACTTGCATTAGAGCCGACCTGTGATTGCAAGGGAGGAGGCAACAGTACTCAAGGAACACAGCTTTGAGTACGTACAAAAAACATCTGCAATTTATTTTTAATGTTAACCAGCGAATAATATTTTATCTCACACTTATTAATTTCCCAAAAATATGCATATCTTGGGAAAATGAGAGCAAGGCTAGGGGCCTTGTGTAGTGCATATAGGCCTGAGTGGCTGCATTCTTTAAGCAATGTGACCTTGGGATGTGTCCTTGGGTTCATCACTGTAGAAAGGAGGTTTTAATACGAGAATGAAATAACTTAACAACTTATTTTTCTAGTACATACGATGACTACAGGAAACGATTTACAGCAATCCCAGCCCACTTCATCAGAATCAATATCAAGTCACGCTGATCTCACCCGAAAGAGCTCCGAGTTCAGCTTTAAATTCACTTAGCATTTCTCATAAAACACTCGACAGAAGTCATTCCAATAAGGTTGTGGCCACCAGCTGATCTTGTTGTCTGACATGGGGCGTGTGTGATATAAACTTCTCACTGCTCCCTTGGTTCTGATTAAGTATAAAACCTTAGAAATTTGTAATTCTTAAACTATGTATTGAGCCAATTAGGAAGTCACAAAGTAAAAAAAAAGATATATATATATATATATATATTACCTACTGGCGGTCGTCAGTAGGTAGTTATAGTTAGGACCTGGCTACCATAGGAAATTCGCAACATTCTATTGGGAATAACTTTGGCGCCGGTAGAGGAATTTGCGTGCAATTTTCCAAAATTTAGGCCATCTCCGCTGCGCTCCTTCCCTGAATGTTTCGGGGGGATTCGTGAAGTGGGGGCCGAGAAAAAAGGGGGGTCCCAAAACGTGTTTTCCCCATGTTAATTTCCATAGCACGAATAGACAAGGCTACAGCCCGAATCGCTGAACGGAATTACACCAAACTTTGCAAAATTGTAGGGACTGGTACGCAGAAGTGCCTTTTCTATATTTGGTGAAAAAATGTATATATCCATATGCGCGCTTCAAGCGCTTACAGGTACGCGTACCGGGGAGCGCACCCGGCGCACTACGGGAGTGCGCGAGCAGAAAGCTGATTGGCTCTTGGGTGTCTGTTAACATTTTAAACAGTCCGGAGAGACCGCCATCTTGTGTCTCGGTAGAATCGAGACACAAGAGGCGAAAATAAAAAGGGGAAAATGATTAAAAGGGGGCAGAGTAGACCCCCCTTGACCCCCTAGGTCTTCTGAGGGGGGCCTAGAAGGACCCTGAAGGGCAAAAAAACCTATTTTTTTTGTTGAAATTTTCGCGGGGTAAGCGCTGGGTGCGTTCTCATGTACGCTTGCCGGTACGCGTGCCCTGAGCGTAGCACATGGAAAAACAGTGTTAGAAAATAGTGTAAAATAAGAATTTGGAGTGCTTAGAGGTAGGATAGCTCTAAAATGAGCTGTTGTGTTATGTGGGTGATTTAGGTACTTATAAGTAGGTACCGATTCAGAGTCTAAAATTCAAGAGAAAGACTCTGTTCTGCTCATCTGAGAAATGTACACCGTCTCCTCTGTAGATATCTTGCATGTTGTAATGCAAGTTATTGTGGTATATGGAACTCATACCATAGTCTCTCAGGAAAGCAGGAACAGATCCTTTTGGGACCGCCTGAGAAGGCCTAGGGGGTCAGGGGCACTCTACCCTGCCCCCTTTTCACGTTCTGAACTATTATATTTCACTCTCTTCTGTAACGACACAAAATGGCGGCGATAGGCTGCATCAGAGACAGACAGTGAAAGGAGGCCGGAGATGAAGAAGAGATGTCAAATACACATTGGAGATAATATAGTGGGAGAAGGGAAGTAAATATGAGTAAACTTACTATGTAACATAAAAATGTTGCACTCTATACTATAATGTATGTATTTATGTATTTGTTAAGCGCGGCTGCCACCCAAAGGGTATCCTGGCGCTGAGACTACATCTGTGCTACAGGCAGGACTACCATTACATTATTCTCGGGAACAAGAAGGTCTTAAGGTCCCTTTTGAAAGAAATAAAATCTTGTATGCTCCTCAACGTCAGCGGGACGGTGTTCCAAAGAGTAGCGGCCGTGAAACTGAACGCAAGGCCCCCCATCCTCACTCTATTGATCCTCGGGACCGTCACTCGAAACGCGGAGGAGGATCTTAAAGATCTGGTAGCACAGTACCAGGAGAAGAGATTTTGGATCGGTATCGGCCCCTGTCCATGCAGGGCCTTAAAAACAAGACATGCTGCCTTGAATGAGATTCTCTGCTGGACAGGTAGCCAATGAAGATCGGCCAGTGCTCTGGAGGAGGAAGCAGAGCGAGGGCGAGATAGGGCCAATTTAGCCGCCATATTTTGGATCCTCTGAAGTTTTAAGATTAAGGTTTTTGGGGCCCCCAGAAGTAGTGCATTGCAGTAATCTAAACGACTAAGAATAGAGCTGCGCACTACTTCTGTCCTTGCCTCTTTAGGAAGAAGCGGTAATATCTTGCGTAGGGCACGAAGTAAGCCCATACACGCCGCTATAGTTCTGTTCACAGAAGCATCAAGCTGCAAGTTGGATTCAAACAGAACTCCCAGATTACGAGCCTACTCAGCAGCCTCTACCGTGCCAGGAATAGATGTAGGCCAAAAGTCGTTCGGAAGTGGACGACTCATTTATAGTCTCATTTTATACTACAATCACTTCGCTACAACCTCATAAATTAAAAATAAAAATGAATAAGGTCTCAAACAATTTTTAATTTCTAAATATAAATGTATTCTTCTGAATTTTCATAATTTAAAAAACTAATAACGTGTCCTCATCAGGAATTTCATCTTCAATCATATCATCAGGAATCTCCTCATGAAAAGTCTGCAATGATGATTCTTGTAAATCTATGGTCTCCAAACATTCGATAAATTCGCCGTCAAGAGATTGATCAAAAAAATCATTCAAGTCATCTCCTCCTTGTGAAAATATTTCATTATTGGTGCTGTCAATTTCAATAAATGTAGTGGATAATTCAAAAGAAATTTCCACGGTCTCATCAATGTGATCCATTTTATTTTGAAATTTCTTGCTGTAAATTGCAGAAAAAAATAATCACTTTCATTTATCGTTTATAGTAATACATAATATAAAACTAACTTTATCAAGTATTTAGTTCTTTAAAATTAATTGGGCAGTGTATAGAATCAGGCAGGAACTAGAAATATAAAGCACTGAATGTGATGAAGCCTATCTTAATCCATAACTATAACAGAAGGACTGTAAATAACTAACAGAACACATTTTTCAAATTATCTTAAAGTGTACAACATAGTCCCCTTACAAATTAACAACTCACCTTTTTGAAAGTAGGAGAAGCGTTAGTACTGTGTAAATCAAACACCAGAAATTAAGCACCAAAAATTCCTCACAAATGTACCTCAGACAGTAGTATCACAAAATGGCTGTGTTTTCCTCTCATTTTAGATATATACATAACCAATCAAACTTCATCACACACAAATACAAAACCAAAGTAACATTTTAATTGGTTCTAAATTTCAACACTTTCAAATGTGTTTTCCCCATGCAATTTTCCATAGGATATTTATACACGGCTATAGCCTGAATGGCTGAACAGAATTACACCAAACTTGGCAAAATGGTAGGGACTGGTAGGTAGTAGGTCCTTTTCCATATTTGTTTAAAATTGCTCCAGTGTTTTTTATGAAAAGCAACTTCAAAAACACATATATATCATTAAGCGCGCTTCGAGCGCTTACCGGTACGCGTACCGAGGAGCGCACCCGGCACGCCACAGGAGTGCGCAAGCGGAAAGTTTATTGGCTCTCGGATGTCTGTCAACATTCCAAACAGTCCGGAGAGTCCGCCATCTTGTGTCTCGGTAGAATCGAGACACAAGAGGTGTTAAAAAAAGGGAGAAATGTTTAAAAGGGGGCAGGGTATACATCCCCTGACCCCCTAGGTTTCCTGAGGGGGGCCTAGAAAGACCCTGAAGGGCAAAAAAAGTTAAAACAATTTTTTGAAATTTTCGCGGGGTAAGCGCTGGGTGCGTTCCCATGTACGCTTCCCGGTACCCGTATCCTGAGCGCACCACGGGGAAAAACAGAGTAAAAAATTAGAGCAAAATAAGAATTTAGAGTGCTTAGAGGTAGGGTAGCTCTGAAAAGAGCTGTTGTGTTATGTGGGTGTTCTTTGTACCTACAAGTAGGTACCGATGCAGAGTCTAAAATTCAAAAAGGAAGACTCTATTCCCCTCATCTGTAAAATGTACACCATCTCTCCTATAGATGCTTTGCATGTTGTTACGCAAGTTGTTGTGGTAAATGGAACCCTTACCATAGTCTCTGACGAAAGCAGAAACAGATTTATTCACATGTTTCCTTGCTTTCTCAATTTGTGGACAAAATTGGTTGTACCAGTTCCATTTTTGCCTTTGGCATATATTAGAATATACAAAGGCAGTTTTTGGAAAAAGTGTCATCAATTGCCCAAAGATGTCCTTTAAAAGCATTTCCAGACCTACCCCAGTCAAAGTGCCCAGGTCATTTCCACCACAGTGCACAATTATGAGGTCAGGGTGTGGTAGATGCATAAAGGATTTTACCAATGGTATCAATTGGTGACATCTCAATCCTCTCTGGCCAATCCACATAATGTCCACATTTGGTAAATCAAGGTTGGAAATACCTCTGTTACTTGCATATTTTTCACTCCAGTGAACAAAGCTATGACCCACAATCCAGACTTTTGGCATCTTCAAGGTAGATGTGGTTGTATTCAGATGAGTTGTGGAAATGAAATGGCAGTTTGAAAGTAGGACTTAATTAAAAAAAAAGTGGTTGAGATTCAGTGCCCTTGAAAGAGAAGAAATGATTGGTGATTTTTAAAATTCTCCACTGAAAATTAGGGTGCATGCTTTTGTTTTTTCAAGGAAGGAATTCTAATGGTTGAGAAAAAGTCATTGAAAGAAACATTGCACATGATTAGCTAGTACATTGAGAGGTCAAACACCCTTGCTAGATTCATTTGCCACATAGTATGATGAACTTTTCAACTGTGTGCTGAGTTAGGTGGGAGTTACCATGGTAACAGGGTGAATGAGCACGGGGGGATGGGTGAATATTATGTGAGTTTGAAAGTGTTGAAATTAAAATGTCAGTTTGTTTTTGAAATAGTGTGGGAAGAATTGTTATTGGTTAAGTCCAGGGATATATGTGAAGGATTACAGGGAATCAGGGCCATTTGTGGTTGTAGTGTTGGAGGAGCATTTCAGAGATTCTGCTTAATAAAATCTGGTGTGTGTGACTGACACTGTTCTAAATCTTCTAAAGCATTTTTAAAGGTGAGTAATGATTCATTTAATAAAGGTAGACTGCTGTATGCACTATGGGGAAGATTAAGAAGCATATTGTGCATCTTTATTCTTGCATTGTGTGTCATGTTTTTTTGGTAATGCTGGTAAAAAATTTAAAGGTGCATATTGGAAATGTATTTTGGAAATGAGTTACCGTATTTTCTGGCGTATAAGACGACACCCTACTTTTCTTGATAAAATGTAGGTTTTGTGCTATACTCGCCGTATAAGACTACCCCCACTTCCAACGCCGTCCAACGCAGTCCTGCATAGCCATTTACATCCTGCAGTCCCCTTTATAAGGCCATGGACTGAGGAGATCATGTGGTACTGACGCTCCTCTCCGTCCGATGAACGTGAGATTTATGGAAGGAGAGAGAGACGCCAGATCAGCACATGTGGAGGAGCGTGTGTCAGACGCGCAACACAGTGGGGGCCGACATCTTAGGTGCTTCAGCGCTGCCCGTTATGTTTTCGAACGTCCTGCTGCCTCGTCTGCCTTAATTGGGGAAGTATGCATCGCAAGCGGTTGGAGGCGCGTGTGCAGCTGCAGTCTAGATAGGATTCACGGCGCCATTTGTTCTGTTTGCTACCTCTTACTTTTTGTTTGCTTTCGATACTTGCACAGTGCCACCATTGCCTACGTAACGTTTGTTCTTGTGTTTGAGTGCCCTCGATTTATTGCAATATTATACCTCTACGGCGCCATTTGTTCAATTGTCACTTTTGCCTCATGTAATGTACCGTACGGTACTGGTAACGTTTTGCGGCTCAGTGTTGGGTCACGGCGCCATAATATGCCTAACCAACCGGAGTATGGTCACTTTTTCATTTGTTCCCCAATCTGTATGACATAGTGGCCATTGTCTTGCAGGCATAAAGGTCTTGGTGCACAATAGTAGTGTCGCACTTAGCCAGAACAAGACACCAAGGTCAAAATGTTTTGATACACTGGATCTAGTGAGTAATTCAAGGATTGGGATCATGATTCTTTCCTTCTTTGAACAACAGATCTTAGGTCTGGCAAGGTTTAAAAGCGGAGTTATGTTTGTTTTTGCTTGCCGGGAGTCGCAAAAGCAAACCACTATGTGTTATGTTATGTTATGTTAATTGTTTATTTCTATAGCGCACGGCTACTCAAAAAGAGTGTCCCGGCGCTTTATTGGAGAAAGAGACAAAACTGCAACATACTAACATAACACCAGATAAAAAAACTAACAGAAAAGTGGGCCAAAGAATTCACAGAAAAACCGGCTACTGAGTGAAAAGCCAAGTTTTAAGGCCTTTCCTAAAGGCCAGTAGGCTAGTGGCTCCCCGCAGGGCCAGTGGTAAAGAGTTCCATAACTGGGATGCCAACAGTCCAAAAGAGCGGCCTCCGAGGCGCGCTTTCTTTACCCGGGGGACAACAGCAAGATGCAGGGCTTCCGACCTCAGAGACCTGGCCGGATGATAAAAGACCAGCCTCTTTTGGAGGTACTTGGCTCCCTCCTTGTGAAGAGCTTTGTAGGCCAAGGTCAGCGCCTTAAAGGCGATCCTCTTGCGGATAGGAAGCCAATGTAAAGTTGCCAGCAAGCCCGAGGCCCTGGAGCGCCTACTAAGGCCAAAGATTGCCCTGGCAGCGGCGTTCTGTACCACTTGAAGCCGCTGCAGCAAGTACTCTGGAAGGCCCAGGTAAAGGACGTTGGAATAATCCAACCTGGACCCAATCAGAGCCTGGACTGTCAGCGTCCTATGTTCCACAGATAACAGAGGAAGGAACCTCCGCAACATCCTAAGGATGCCAAAGCAAATGCCCGACACCCCCAAGATCTGGGATTTCAAGGTAAGCCTGTTATCCATCTTCACCCCCAGATTCTTAGCAACCTGAGAGGAGCAGGACGGAGGGAACATATCCAGTGGCCACCAGGTCTGCCAATCAGGCTCTGTATCGCACCCAAAGAAAAGTACTTCGGACTTGTCGGAATTGCACTTAAGGCTGTTTAGATGGAACCAATGAAAAACAGCCCCAAGGCAATTCCGAATACTCTCCCCATCAAAGTCGCCTCCTCTCTTACTATCCTGAGGGTGGCCACCTCAGGAAGTAGCAAGAGCCAGCACTTAATTGGGGAAGTATGCATCGCAAGCGGTTGGAGGCGCGTGTGCAGCTGCAGTCTAGGTTGGATTCACGGCGCCATTTGTTCTGTTTGCTACCTCTTACTTTTTGTTTGCTTTTGATACTTGCACAGTGCCACCATTGCCTACGTAACATTAGTTCTTGTGTTTGAGTGTCCTCCATTTATTGCAATATTATATCTCTACTTGTACTTTATACGCTTTTATAACCTGCACACATGTCACTTTTTCCTCCTGTAATGCACCATTTCCTATTGTGAAGCGGTCTGACACCTTCGGGTAAAGTCCGCTCTATATAAAAACGCTTGAATAAATACCGTAAAATTTGGCACCCGGCGTATAAGACGACCCCCGACTTTCGGGAACATTTTAAAGGGTTAAAAAGTCGTCTTATACGCCGGAAAATACGGTAGGTTCCTGCCTTGTTATGTAGTGGTCATTTAAAAGGGCTGTGCTCTGTGTCAAAAACGATTTACTATGGAAAATGTTTTTGGTAAAATGTCTGCCTTTAAAATTATGGACAAGGATCACACTGAGTATATGTGTGAAAGAAGAAATTATATTTTCACATTGGTAAATGATGTTACCTGTGTCTGCTGACAGTTTGCCTCTCTTAGCTTAAAGGGTACTCTGTGCCTGTGTCTCATGTCACTCTGGTAAATGTTTTCTGGTAAAATGTGTGGCTTTTAAATTTTGGTCAAGGATCACACTGAGTGTCTGTGTGAAATAAGGAATTATATATTCACATTTTTCAATAATGTCACCTGTATCTGCTGACAGTTTGCCTCTCTTAGATTAAAGGGTACTCTGTGCCTGTGTCTCATGTCACTGTGGTAAATGTTTTCTGGTAAAATGTCTGGCTTTTAAATTTTGGTCAAGGATCACACTGAGTGTCTGTGTGAAATAAGGAATTATATTTTCACATTTTTCAATATTGTCACCTGTGTCTGCTGACAGTTTGCCTCTCTTAACTTAAAGGGTACTCTGTGCCTGTGTCTCATGTCACTGTGGTAAATGTTTTCTGGTAAAATGTCTGGCTTTTAAATTTTGGTCATGGATCACACCGAGTGTCTGTGTGAAAAAAGGAATTATATTTTCACATTTTTCAATGATGTCACCTGTGTTTGCTGACAGTTTGCCTCTCTTAGCTTAAAGGGTACTCTGTGCCTGTGTCTCATGTCACTCTGGTAAATGTTTTCTGGTAAAATGTCTGGCTTTTAAATTTTGGTCAAGGATCACACTGAGTGTCTGTGTGAAAGAAGAAATTATATTTTCAACATTTTCAATAATGTCATCTGTGTCTGCTGACAGTTTGCCTCTCTTAGCTTAGAGGACACTCTGTGCTTGTGTCTCACCTCAAAATCACCGAACAATACATACAACCTAAGAAGAAATGAAGAGTCCAAATACATAAATGACTACAACCCTGTCATTTTGTCCATGTGGAATGCTAACATGGATATTCAATATGTTGCTGACAACTCTATTGTAAATTGTAAATTGTAAAATTGTAAATTGATATTTGTATAGCGCACTACTCACCCGCAAGGGTCTCAAGGCGCTTGTACGAATACCGAAGTGGAACCCATCCTGGCTTTCCCTGTGAGGTGTCCACTCCTGGGCACCCCCAAGGTGAAGGCCAGGCATCCTTAGCGTTGTGGGGGCCGTTGTGGAGATTAAGCAAGCTATTGCCCAGAGTTGCAGAGTGGGACTCCATGATTGGAATAGGCACCGAGGCGAGAATTATCAGGTCCGTGGAATTTTGAGCCCAAGACCCGCCGAGGCGGGGAGTTGAACCCTGGTCCTGGGCTAGACCTCTGCATCAGGGTCTGCCGCTCTAACCATTGAGCCACACTTCTCTTCTTCTGTGGCTCGCTATGTGACGTCTTACATCACAAAATCAGAAAAGACGGAACTGAAGGAAATGTGGGAGGAAATTTCACATGAAAAGAGTCTAAGTAAGAAATTATACAATTACAGTCGGAAGATGTTGTCGCATCGAGAAATTGGAGCATATGAATGTTCTGATCGGTTATCATCAGCAAATCTATATGCCAAATCTAGAACAATCATTTGGGTGAGTCTAGGTCTTGCTGCAAGACGAAACCGAGTTTTGAAATCTGTACAAGAAGTAGAGTATTTGGCGGAGAAAGAACCAAACAGTACAGATATTTTGAAGACAAGCATGTTGGATACATACTATCTAAATAAAAGTAGTCATCTTGAGAACGTTTGTCTCTATGAAGTTCTGCAAACCTATACTTTTAAGAGGAACATCACAGAAGATATCAATAAAGGTGTATATGCTGTAATTGGATGTGAAGGCTATCTGGTGAAACAAAGAAAAGGCCATTTGATTAATCATCGAAAATTGAGTTGTGAATCTCCAGACAAAAGGGAATATTACTATTTAGCTCTTTTGCAACTCTTTAAGCCATGGCGTACAGAAGAGGAACTACTTGGAGATTTTCTCAGTTATGAAGATTCATTCAATGCAACCAAGTATACCATAGAATGGCCTGTTTTTTCAAATTATCTGCAAATGTTGAACGAGGAAATACAGCAAGAAGCTACAATTGCAGCAGAGATTGCTAGAGACAGTTCTCATGACAGTCAGAGTTCTGCTTCATTGAATCAGGATCCACTAGGAGGACCAATTATCCAAAATGAAGCTGCCACTGCCATGAATGAAGTGGAAAGAGCCATGGAACAAGCTCAGGAGGATGTAGTTAACTTAGAAGATTTGGAAAAAGAACTAAACGTTGAGCAGAGACAAATATATGACGAAGTCACAGAACGGATTGAGCATGGTTTATCTCATGAGAAAAAAGAGTGCTCATGTACATCATTTATACCTGTCCGACTGTACGTGAGTGGAGAAGCAGGAACTGGAAAAAGTTTTCTGATTAAAGCAATTGCAACTTATCTACAGAAAACAACGGAGTAATCGCTGTCTTGTGTTGTTACCGCTCCAACTGTTTTGGCAGCACATAACTTTAAAGGGATTACTTTACATCGCTTATTGATGCTGCCAGTAGAGCATGATAATAAATTACAATACCACAAGCTATCTGGAGAAGCTTGTTCTGAAGTTTCAAGAGTCCTAACGAAAATGAAACTTCTTATCATTGATGAGGTAGGCATGGTATCAAATGTAATGCTTGCTTTTGTGCATTTAAGAATGCAAGAAATTCTTAAAACAGAGTATGATGTGTTATTTGGAGGCAAACACATCATTGTTTTTGGAGATCTACTGCAGCTAACTCCAGTGAAAGGACAACCAGTGTTTAAAATGCTTACACATGAAGATACCAGGAAGTGCCTAGGAAGCATTGGAAATGTTAACATATGGTTAAATTTCAAATATGCAGAACTGCTTCAAAATATGCGACAGGCAAAGGATGAAGATTATAAAAATATTCTACAAGATATAAGAATTGGAAAAGTAAGTGAGCTTGACAATGAAGCTTTACATGCACGATTAATTTCAAATTTGTTTCCAAACGAAAACATTCTCCCAGAGAATATTTTTAAGAAAATTCCTGAAAACAAATCTGTCATATGCTTGATGCCTACTCTGCAAGAATGTTCAAACTTCAACAACAAAATGTTAAAGTTAGAAAATCAAGAGATTGTGAAACTGGAAGCTATTGATAAAATAGAGCATGAAGGAGCAACTATTATTTTGTCAGAAAAGTTGAAATCAAAATTGGATTCTTTAGAGAAGACAATATCTAAAACTGCTGGTTTGGAAAAGACTCTGTATGCATCTTTAAATTGTCGTATAATTTTACGACGTAATTTACATGTGGAAAGAGGTTTAGTAAATGGAGCAATGGGTCATGTTCTTGATTTTGTGAATTACCGAAATAGAGATGGAATTGAATTTCTTATTTTGATGGCATTGAAGAAGTACAACGAATCAGTCGTTGTTCTGCTCGATTTTTGCTTGTGAAAGATTTATATGTCCGCCGAAAACAGTTTCCTGTTTCTTTGGCATATGCAGTGACTATTCATAAATCTCTAGGTTTAAGTGTAGATAGTGCTTTGGTAAATATTGGAAGTTCTGTGTTCAAGGAGGGTATGGTATATGTTGCTTTATCTCGAGTCAGAACTTTATCTGGATTGTACTTAATTGATTTTGATGAGACAAAGATTAGTGCAGATCTAAATTGTGTAAAAGAATATAATAGGTTAAGAAGAGAGTATGCTCCAAATTTACCTCAATATCCTCTATTTGAAAAGCGTGTAGTAGGCCGAAAAAGAAGAAATGAGAAAAATTGTAGTGAAGTTGTAGCAAAAAGAAAAAAAGTAGATGAACCAGTAATTGTAAGCAGAAAGGAAAAGGATTCAGTTAAAGATGTTGGATTTCAGTTTGAAAACAGTTCTGGTGTCAACTGCTATGCTAATGTAGTGGTTAATGTTTTTTTTTCTCCAAACTGTACAAGAACAGATTGTTGAAAATCGTGTTCAAAGATTTTGTTGTTTGTTGCATTCTGTGTTTGAAAAATTTAGCAGTGATAGAACAAACATACAAAGTGTTTCTGAAATTCGAAATGTTTTAGACATATGTTCTGGTCTAAATCAATTTTCACAGAATATTCAGCAAGATTGTCAGGAATTTCTAATGTATATGCTTGTTGTATTGCAAGATGAAGGTGTAGATGTAGAAAATCTTTTTGGCGTTTCTTATAAATGGCAGCATAACTGCGACAATTGCTCCTTTTCAAGTACTACTACAATTGACACTGAAAGATTTATATATTTGACTTTACCAGACTGCAAATCAGTGTCTTTTAATAATCTAGTTAGAGAAGCAAATCAAAACATGGTCTGTACTCAATATAAATCTGCAATGCTATCAACATTATTTATACAAAGATATGGACAGTATGTAATTTTAATGTTCCAATGATGTAGACCTGATGGAACTAAATTGACAACTTTAATTAAAAATGTTGTGGCTTCTCAATTATCAATTTCAGGACGAACCCTGCAACGGCAGCAATTACTTTCCATGATGGTCCTTCGACAACATCAGGACATTACACAGGTTATTTAAAATGTCAAAAAGGCTGGACTAATTGTAATGATACTCAATTGACTTTCAAACAACGTTTGCCTTTTGACTTACCAAATTCTTACCTAGTATTCTTACAACCGAAATTTTAGGAAAGGTAATTGGCCTATGAAGATTGGAGCAGTTAATAAAACTTAGTCTGCTGTTCAAAATTACTTTGTAAGTGAGATTGATTAAGATATTAAAAAACTTGTAGTTGTCATAGAGGTAGTGTAAGTGTATGACATAGTAAGTGATATCAGTATTATAGGAAATGTTAATCATGAGTGAGTCAGAGGTGGAAATATAACTATTGTTTCATGATGTAAAAGATGTTGAAGCTTTTCTTTCAGAAACTCGGGTTAATGGAAGTTTAAGAATACTATTGAGTAATTTCCAAAGAAAGGACTTTCCATATACTATTTGGCCTCGTGGAAAAGTACGTGGATCAAAAGTGAGTTAAGATATGTTTTTTCTAAATTTTACATTATTTATTGAAACGTTGTATGGGTTTTTTAAACACAATCTTTTTGATTGTGTTTTTTTTGCCCGCTGTCATATGATGAGTAGTATTGAACTCACTGTTTTAAGTGAAATTCAATATATTCTGAGAACAGCAAAAATAAACCATATAACATGTTGTACAAGTTATTTTGTTTTTTGTATTATGAAATATATATTATACTCCCCTTGTCTCATGCTCACTCACCTTTTTCCACCCTCTATCACCCCTCTTAACTCACCCTCAATGCCCTTCTCTCATCCTCCCTCACCGCCGTTCCGTTACTCCACTTCCCTCACGTATCCTCATTCCCCATCCTAAACTGCCCTTCCCCTCACTCTGCTCCCGCAGTCACCTTTTCACAGTCCCTCTGCTTCACTCCCCTTCCCCTTCTTTACTTCCTTTGCTCCCTCAGTCATTCCCCTTCCCTCACTCACCTTACTCCTCTTTACTCACTTCTTCTCTCACTCCCTCTGTTCTCTCATATTCTCACTCCTCTTCCCTAACTCCCTCTCTGTTACCCTCACTCCCATTGTCCCCTCACTGTCTTACACCCCTACATTCACCCTCGCTCACCTTCCATCCCTCATTGTCATGAATCCACCCTCACTCACTCCTCCTTCCCTGTCACTCACTCCCCTTTCCTTACTCCCCTTTCTTCCTTTAGTTGTCCTAACTCACATTCCTTTAGTCACCTTCACTTCATTTATCTCTCCTTCTCTTCCTCTCTGTCACTGAATGTACCATCTCATTATCCTCTTAGTACTTTGCTCTCCCTCTATTTCTTTTTCACTCTCTCTAACCTTCACCATTCCTTTGTTTCCCTTTCTGTGTCCTTCACTCCTACTTTATCTCTTACTACCCTTTTATGACTTTTAATCTCCTGCCTTGTCTCTTGTATTGTGAAATATATATTGTAAATATTATAACTTACTTTTTTTTCTCTTCCACAGATAATACATTTAGTAAAAATATGTAATTAAGTTTACATTATTTATGGGGTAAGTTTGACATGCAAAATTTACTTTCTCATCACTCTTTTCCTTATCCTCACTACTCTTCTCTCACCCACCCACACCCATGTTCCTTTACTGCGCTTCCCTCACTTATTCTCAATCCGCATGTTTACTCCCCTTTCCCTCACTCCCTTCCCACACTCACCTTCTTTCAGACCTCCTGTTTTACTTCCCTTCCTCTCTCTTCCCTTCCTTTGCTCCTTCACTCTTTTCCCTTCCTTTACTCACCTTACTCCACTTCACTAACTCCTTCTCTCACTCCCTCTGTCCTCTTACTTTGTCACTCCCCTTCCCTCACTCCTTTTCTCTTAGCCTTACTCTCTCCGTCCCTTCAGTTTCTCACTCCTCTTCTGTCACGCTCACTCCCTATAACTCACCCACACTCTTTCACATACCTTTCTTTGCTCTCTTATTCAGTCCTTTTCTCTCACTCTTTCCTTCACTACCTCTATGTCCTCATTCCTTCAGTCCCCTTGTCTTACACTCACTCGCCTTTATCCACCCTCTATCATCCCTCTTTCCTCAACATCACTGCCCTTCTATCACCCTCCTTTAGTCCTGTTCCCTTACTCCGGTTTCCTCACTTATCCTCATTCCCCATCCTTAACTCCTCTTCCCCTTTCTCTCCTCATGCACTCACCTTTTCCCAGTCCCTTTGCTTCACTCCCATTCCCCTTCTTTCCTTCCTTTGCTCCCTCAGTCATTCCCCTTCCCTCACTCACCTTACTCCCCTTTACTCACTCCTTCTCTCACTCCCTCTATTCTCTCATATTCTCACTCCTCTTCCCTCACTCCCTCTCTGTTACCCTCACTCCCATTGTCCCTCACTGTCTTACGCCCCTACATTCACCCTCAATCACCTTCCATCCCTCATTGTCATGAATCCACCCTCACTCACTCCTCCTTCCCTGTCACTCACTCCCCTTTCCTTAGTCCCCTTTCTTCCTTTAGTTTTCCTAACTCACATTCCTATAGTATCTTAGTCACCTTTACTTCATTTCTCTCTCCTTCTCTTCCTCTCTGTTACTGAATGTATCCATCTGATTATCCTCTTAGTAATTTGCTCTCCCTCTATTTCTTTTTCACTCTCTCTAACCTTCACCATTCCTTTGTTTTCCTTTCTGTGCCCTTCACTCCTACTTTATCTATTACTACCCTTTTATGACTTTTAATCGCCTGCCTTGTCTCTTGTATTGTGAAATATATATTGTAAATATTATAACTTACTTTTTTTTTCTCTTCCACAGATATTAAATTTAGTAAAAATATGTAATTAAGTTTACATTACTTATAAAGTAAGTTTGACATACAAAATTTACTTTCTCATCACACTTTTCCTTAACCTCACTACTCTTCTCTCACCCACCCACACCCCCGTTCCCTTACTGCGCTTCCCTCACTTATTCTCAATCCCCATGTTTACTCCCCTTTCCCTCACTCCCCTCCCACACTCACCTTCTTTCAGACCTCCTGCTTTACTTTCCTTCCTCTCTCTTTCCTTCCTTCGCTCCTTCACTCTTTTCCCTTACCTTACTCTCCTTACTCCACTTCACTAACTCCTTCTCTCACTCCCTCTGTCCTCTTACTTCCTCACTCCCCTTCCCTCACTCTCTCTCTCTTACCCCCATTCTCTCCGTCCTCTTAGTCTCTCACTCCTCTTCTGTCACGCTCACTTCCTACAACTCAGCCACACCCCTCACTTATCTTTCTTTGCTCCCTCACTCAGTCCCTTTCTGTCACTCTTTCCTTCACTACCTCTATCCCCTCACTTCCTCACTCCCCTTGCCTTACCCTCACTCACTTTTATCCACCCTCTTTCATCCCTCTTTACTCATACTCTCTGCCGTTCTTTTACCACCGTTTTCTTAGTCTGGTTCCCTCACTATCCCTCATTCCCTATCTTTCTCTCCCTTTCACTTTACTTTCATCCCCCACTCACCTTCTCTCAGTACCTATGCTTCAGTCCTCTTCCCCTCTATTCTCTTCCTTTGCTCACTCACTCATTCCCCTTCCCTCACTCACCTTACTCCACTTTACTCACTCTTTCTCTCACTCCCTATGTCCTGTCACATCCTCATTCTCCTTACCTCACTCCCCCTCTCTTAGCTTTACTACCTCCGTCCCCTCACTCTGTCACTCCTCTTCCATCACGCTCACTCCCTATAACTCTCCTACACTCCCTCACTTACCTTTCTATGCTCCCTCACTCAGTCCCCTTCTCTTACTCTTTCCTTCAGTCCCTCTGTCTCCTCACTCCCTCGCTCCCCTTGTCCCATGCTCACTTGCCTTTATCCACCCTCTATCACCCCTCTTTACTCACCATCACTGCCCTTCTCTCACTCTCCTTCACCCCCGTTTCCTTACTCCACTTCCCTCACTACCTCTCATTCCCCATTCCTTCACTCCCCTTCCGCTCTCTCCCTCCACCACTTACCAGCTCTCAGTCACTCGACTTCAGTCCCCTTCCCCTTCTTTCTATCTTTTGCTCCATCAGTAATTCCCCTTACCTTACTCACCTTACTCCACTTCACTCACTCCTTCTCTCACTCTCTCTGTCCTTTCACTTCTTCACTCCCCTTCCCTCACTCCCTCTGTCTTACCCTCACTCTCTCCATCCCCTCACTCTCTCACTCCCCCTTCACTCACCCTCACTCACCTTGTATTCCTCACTGTCATCAACTCACCTTTACTCACTCCCCTTCTTTCATTTGTTCCATGATTCACTTTCTCCCCTTCATTTAGTCATTTGATCCAAACAATTATGCAGTACACATTCGTTGAAAAAAAGAACGACACAATATGTAAGGAATATAGGTCTTTTTGGAGAATTGGAGGTAATTCTGAAAAGAACTCTTTTTTTGTTTTTAATTTTTTTTGTAAATTTTCTGAACGTTTTTATATTTTTTTGTTTTTTTTACAGAGCAAAAACAAAACTAGGGAATGGAAAATTGCTCAACAGGAGCAAAAAAAGGGAAAAATTAGGGATGAGGGGCATAGCGGTGATCCTTTTTCTTCCTAATAATTAATTCTATGCTTTGCTCCCCATAACAAAGCAATTCATCACAGTACTTGCAGACAAATTTCAGATCTGCAAAGTCCTGCTGCACAACAGGTATTAATCTTCCAGCTTGACTTCCAGAAGGTGTTAGACCACCAGTCGAGGTACTGCCGCCATCTCTTGGGGGATTCCGTGCCAGGTCCCTGACACTCTCCCGGGCATAGTTCGGGGGTTGCCTACTTTGTACATGTCGAATCATAGTGGCGTTGCCAAAACTGTATTTATTTCTTGAGTTACCACGTGATAGAATTGTGTGACATATTTTGCATTCCATCTTTGGTGCATTGACTTTTTTCTCACCTTCTGGAATGGTGAAAAACTTCCAGATGAAGTGCTCCTTCATTTTTGGCTGAGGAGGGTCCTCATGTAAAAACTCATCAGAGTCTCTGCTGCTTGGTGTCTTCCAGCCATTCTTTTCAAAGAATTCAAGAGGAGAAACAGGGAACAGGTCTTGCTCTCTCCAAAGTGAAAGAGGTAGTGAAGGAAATGGGTGGGGTTTTCATTAGTTGTAAAAAAACTGTTAACAACCAATGAAAAGTGTTATTTTAAGGTAACATGACTTGACGCGCTTACGCTATGCGCTCCGGAGCGCTTCCGGGTGCGCTTACGTGTCACATACGTAGGCGCTTCCGGGGGCGCTTACGCGGCGCGTCTGAATGACGTTTTGCTAGATTTTCGGAAATGCGTTTAAAGTTAAAATACAGTTATTTAAAATCAAAAATACTACTTTTATAAGTATGCCACTGAATGTCTTGCATTATTATTTACTTTAAATACATACTTATATTTTTTTTCGCACGCGGGAATAGCGCTTACGCTACGTTTACGGGTGCGTTTACGGGTGCGCGTACCCAGAGCGCTCCGAGGTAAAATTATTTTTTAAAAAACACAGGAAAAATTAATTGAAAAATTAATTTTAGAAAAATATACATTATTTAAATATTTTTTAAAAATATATAATAATTAATAGTTATAAAAAACAGCTATTAAAAAAACTTAATAATTCACTTTAAAAATCGTATGTTACAAACTCGTTATAGTAAGGAATTAGCTTTTAAAACACCTTTGAAATTCACTGAAAAAACCATAGGTTTAACACTCGTAATAGTTAGGAATTAGCATTTAAAAAACCTTTGAAATTCACTGAAAAAACCACAGGTTTCACACCAGTTATAGTTAGCTGAACATTTTACTGATACAAAACCATTGGAATTCCCACGTTATAGTTAGTTGGACTCACTATAACTTGAGCGCCCGCATTCCACTGCTGATGATGTCACATATTACATCATTCATGACATGGTCAGTGACATCACTGATGACATCACTGATGACATCTCAAATGACATCACTGATGACATCACTGATGCCATTTCAAATGACATCACTGATGACATCATCCATGTGATAATATGATGCACCTCCTCACACTCTAATCTAACCTTTGATACATCCAGTGTTGAATACAGACTACCATTCCTGAAACCATTGACACACCAATACCAGTTACTACATACACACTCACTGATTCCTAAGTCTACACACACATCCACTCATTCACCCATACACTCACTCATACATACAGTCACTCATCAATACAACACTATCATATGCACTCATACACCTGTACAGACACTCACACACAGCCAAGCATCCATGGAGTTACTCACACACCTAGTCAGTCATGCAAAGAATCAATCACACTCCCATTTCCTCATCTATACAGTTATAAACACAAAACCTTACTTATTCAAACATAGACTAACACATACTTACTCTCTTTTACAATCACTGATACAAGTACACATTGATCCATACAGTCACTTATGCAATCGCAGGCTCTCATGTATAGTCATTTATACATGCCAACTCTCATATGCACTGTATTTTACATATGTACTTACTTGGACATGTAGCACTGAGATATCCATTCACTCACCAACACACCCATGCACAGTCAACCGCCCATACAGTTGTTTTCACATGCACTCTTGAACCCATACACCAAGTGAATCAAATGCTCACACATGTATGCACAGTCATACACCTTCTAACCACCCACACACACACACGCAATCTCACAAACAAATACTTGGGCAACCAATCAATAACTCATATAGCCACTCATATAGCTACTGATCAACACATGCAGCAGCTTACACAACAACAGACATAATGATGCACACATTCAGACAGTTTAGTCACTAACCCATGCATTCAGTAAGACACATTTAATCACTCACTCATACAGTCAGTCACGCACCTACTAAATCCTTCATCCAGACACTTATACATCTACTCATTCTTCAATATGTAAAACATATTTAAACTTTAAAGAAACACACAGACACTGGATGATGTCATCAGTGATGTCATTTGAGATATCATCAGTGATGTCATCAGTGATGTCATTTGAGATGTCATCAGTGATGTCATCAGTGATGTCACTGACCATGTCATGAATGATGTAATATGTGTCATCATCATCAGTGGATTGCCGGCGCGCAAGTTATAGTGAGTCCAACTAACTATAACGTGGGAATTTCAGTGGTTGTGTATGAGTAAAATGTTCAGCTAACTATAACTGGTGTGAAACCTATGGTTTTTTCAGTGAATATATATGTATATATATATATATATATATATATATATATATAGAGGCAGCACCCTTCAAATCAAATAAAAGTATTATTTTTGGTACCAGCTATATCCTGAGTCTGTGTCCCTGTGTGTGCGCGACTGCACTTTGGACACAGCAATCACTGTTGCCCTTTACTGTGCAAATATCACTGGAGTACTAGAACCGATTCCGGGTCGGAAATACAACTGGAACTGAGGATCCATACAAAGAGATTAGAGCCCTGAAGAAGTCGCTGCGCACAACAATTAAGCGTGACGAAACACATGTTGGCTGAGGATCTCAAGATTAAACTGAGGTGACTCATTCAACGGAGGAACAAGAGTGTGTTTTATTATTGTCAATGATACATAATGTTTACTGTCAGGGTGTGCAAGGGACTGTTGTGTTGTATCTCCTTTTTAAGCATGATGTAATGCTCTCTACCATAATCATAAATTCTATAATAAAAATTGATGAAATGCTTGAATAGATTTCAGCCTCAGGGAATTTCTCGGGCTGCATCCCTGTCTATAGATATTTTGCACACCATGCCACTTAGGTTTGGACCGGCCATTTGTAAATCATTCTTGATCCTGCGCCAATGGGAATAGTCCAGACCAAACGGGCAGGCTTCGCCGTCCCGGTACCGGAACAAAAGCAGCCCAATACTGATTTTGTCCTTATTAGGGTTCAACAGTCAGGTATAGCTTGGTTTTAGTAGAACAGTTGTGTCGTCATAGTGCTTTTTGTTAAACTTTCAGCCACACTGCATGGCAGCGTAACTATGGTGCAACATGGCTAAAAACATTGATAAAGGCAATAGTTATAAAGGCGAGAATTTGGGTTTTTGCTAATGTTTACTATTTTATGTGTGTGCTGTTTCAGAGCTTTTTCAGTTCGAAAATATTGCTTTCTTTAGGTAGGTAGCTGGGGTGGGCTGCGTTTTGAATGATTGTACTTTCTATATTTGTCTTTCATTTATTTTCATTAATGCTGATAGTAGTGTGTTAACTGTCTCTGTGCGAGTGCATAGGTTTAAACTTGATGGTTCAATGGATTAATCAAAGTTATTCTGAAACTGTATGGGGCCAGTTACAAATAGTTATACTTCATTGATGTATCATAGGTAAATAATAGTTTTTGATGTGACGGGTAGCAATGTAGTTTTCAATTTCCCCCATAAATGCATGACTTTGTATCTGGTAGTGCCATTCCTGTTCTCATTGCTATTTCCATTTTGTCAAAACTAGATGTGATGACCAAAAAATATACATTTGTGAGTTCATTTGAACCGTAAAATTACATAGTTAGATACTTCAGGAAGGAACTCAAGACCCGACTCTTCGACTGAACCTCCACACCTAGACCGACCAGCAGCCTCCCCCCACAGCACCTTGAGACCCTCACAACTGAGTATCCGTGCTATACAAACACCAGATTGATTGATTGATTGATTGATCGAGATATTCTGTCAGTGTAGATGAGCTGTGCTTTCTCTAAGGACCCCCTGGAGGCTCACTCCCTCCGCACCTATATGTTGTTATAAAAATATCCATCATACATGGTAAGGGGCTTGTACGCTAGGTGACTAGTTTAGCAAGTTGGTGGAATCATAAACTTGTTCGACTATTCGCTTACCTCTCTCCTCATCTCAGGTTTGCTCTACCGCCTAGATCTCTGGAGCACGAGTTACACATGGGTCCCAGTTAGGCACTTCAAACATATAAGCAAAAATAGTTGCCGATAGGATATATAGTAATTCGAATTAACCTTGAATGCCGTCAGCTCTGATTTCTTGGTGAATCAACTTTGTGACAAAATACTGAGCTCAAGTGTCCATCTGGCTGCACTTATGACATGAAAGACAAAGGTGGAAATCAAATTGATCAAGTGGTGCATCATTACGCTGGCCAGGCTAAGGTGAAAAGGTATATAGATGGAACATCAGTGGTGCAAGGTGAGGAGTGAAGAAACCATAATGACTGTAAGAAAGAAAGAAAGGGTTCTCAACTCAAAAGACACAGAGTCAAAAAGGCCAATTATGCAAAATGCACAAGTGAGGTTCCTAACAAAACAAAGATAATGCTGAACACATCCCAGAAGTTGTCTGACACTGGAGCACTAAAGCGCGTGCCTTTGCAACCAGACATCACCGCGAGGAACCTCGTGATGCCTTCCGAGCTCATAATAACCACAATTCCTGACTCCATCTTTGACAACACATATTTCTAGCTAACACTCAAACCATCTCTTTCCTCCAAACGTCTAGCATTAATATGGATTTTCCCCCTTCATTTAGCCACGTTCTGGAATGTGATTCCTGCAAGGAAAAGAAAAATTGACGAAAACCTTTAATTTTCGGGGGAAAAAGAGTAATGTCTGAGATATAGCTTCACAAAGGAGATAAGCAGGCATCTGCTTGGGTGAAAGTGTATGTTCTCACACCTATCCTCGCCAACAAATTCTTAAGGCAGCCACATGTTTGTTGCAACATGTTTTACGCTTGTTTTCAAACTTCATTCAATACAAGCATCACTTACCGCAAAGGCCACATTACAATACAATATCACGTTGTCTCTGCTGCAGTCTGCATTCGCCATATTTGAACCCCTGGAAGTCTGGTTCTTAAAATAACACCATACAGCTTGCATGTGGAAAGACTCCGGGGCATATTATCAAGAAAGGCGTTAAAATGATCGCCGCTTTAGCGGCAGGAAACTGCCGCTAAAGCGGCGATAATGGGCTTGATAATATAATCCCTTGAGAATTCCAATACAAGCCCATGTTCACACCAGAACATGGGCTTCTATGGGAATTCACAAGGGCATATTATCAAGCCCAGTATTGCCGCTTTAGCGGCAGTTTCCTGTCGCTAAAGCGGTGATAGTTTTAACGCCCTTCTTGATAATATGCCACTTTATGTCCTGTGCGTGAAGCAGTCCCCCCTCACTCAGCACCAATATCAAAACATGCCTCCCTTCCACAAAGCAATGTTCCACCCTCTAAAAACACATCAGCACTTCCCACCTGAAAAATACCACACCACTACAAGTCTTAGAAGTAGTCGTAGTACACTTTATTGTTGAAAGTTTACACAAAAGTACATAGAATAGCTACTACTATAGTAACCACTAGTATATTACTACTACTACTGCCAAAAACAAGGCACTCTCCAACTGTCCCTCTTCCATCAAACGTTTAATAACAGAGGGTATGTGGAATTGAATCGCTTCTTTCGTGATATAAGCCATGGTTCAGACCATCCAAGGATGGTGAGTCTGTCATGATTAACCCTTTCTGTGCTCGCATCGGCCAACGGCCGACGCAAGCTCTACCTCGCGGGTGCTGCGAACGACCGTTGGCCGACGCAGCCCTGCTCACTCTGTAGAACGCCCGCACCACAGCGAAATGTCCACCGCGGTAAACGGGTTAACATCAGACCGGAGCTCCTTCTTTCACTAAATGGAGACAATAAAGCAGTCTTGTTGTCCCATTACCCCAGCCTGTGACTCCAGGCCACATCACACTGCTGGACAGTCTGGGAGTGTTTGCACCTCCCTTGAGTGGAGGGGCTCCTGGTCCTCCTTAACTCATGCAAGTATTGCTTCGGTCAGTAGAATCATAAGCCCATAATATATAATGGGGAAACATCCTTTACAACGCAACTTTTACCACGCAGTGCCTTTACAACGCAACTTTTACAACGCAAACCATTACAACACATTGCGCTGGGGGGCGCTCTAGGATAGGGAATAGGTTTAATTTACTATCCAACACCTTCCCTACTATCCACGGGGACTGGAGTTGGAATTGTAAATTTAACTATTCACTATACAGCGCCCCAAAGCACTATGCATTGTAAAGGCATGCGTTGTAAACACAGCGTTGTAAAGGCATGCGTGGTAAAAGCATGCGTTGTAATGTCATACATCCTATATAATGTGGAGAGGCAAAAGGAACATGCCTGTCATGCCCGCCTTTAAATGGTTACATTTGCCTAGTGGTGCTGTTGTTAGGACAGTACCATTTGAACTGTATGTAGATGACAATTTCCTTTCGATGTGGAAAAACAGGAGCTTAAGGCTAATATCACCATATGCCTGATCCACGTATCTATCATATGGTAGAGTAGAATCAGTTCAACAGCATTGAATAAACAGCCAATAGAATTTGTTTAGTTTTTTTCTGGACGTGAAGTGATATTCCATTTCCTACAGGAAAAGTGATCTTTAAAGAATAACAGCCTCAAGGGACAACTAGAGCTTTATTATCAAAAGCCAACGTACAATTCCAGTGAGCGCAAACTTATACTGCAGCGCAAAGAGGAAACCAATGCTGTGAATCATCAAAAGGATAGTGTGGTCTCCCATGCACGCACATAAGTCAAATAAGTGCACATTTCTGCTGAGACAAAGCAACCAGTTTAAATGAAGAGATGTATGTATACAGAAATAGAAAAGTGAGCAAATCTATACATAAAAGATAAATAACTGAAATGGGATGCCGATTGTGAGACATTGGGTTGTTGGTTGAGGAGGGTGTGAGCCCTTCACTAGAAACAGCCATAATCCTTGTCAGGATGAACCACAAAGAGTCTCTAAATTAACCTGTGCTTAATCCGCTGGTAGCTTGGCACAAAAGTAGTCAGGCTTAACTTAAATTCAATGTGTAAAGTATTCATGCAACCCTCAAACAGTAGTAAAGTAAAAACACAACACAAGAAAAATCCCACATCAATTTAGAAATATAGAGTAAAAGTTACTAAATGATTTGACACCAACATGACAAAAATCCAGTCAGTAGAACTGGAGATATGCACTTTCAAATATTCAAGGTAAGTAGAATGCCTCAAATCACAAAGTGCCACAAGCTGTTATATGGTTGTGAGAGACCAGGTGAAAGTCACAAGTTTAGGCCGATCCGGAAACAAAAATCAGGTTAGATCCACTGAAAAAATTACCTTCTCAAAGTTCAGCACAAAGAGTCCTGTTCTCGTTGGAGGAGGCAGCGAGGAGCAGGGAGAGTGTTGTGGATGATCATTGTTGTAGTGCAAAGGGCAGGCCAGGCATTATGAACAGCCGTCGCTGTAGTGCGAAGATCCTGTCAGGCGTCGCAAACAGTCTTTTCTAGAGATTCTCACTGACGGTCACCGAGGGCTGTTGATGTTGTAGAGCGAAGGAAAGATGTCGTGTTGCCCGTAGTCACAGGCAGTCACTGAAACACAAAGAGTCAAGCTCACTGAAGCTTCGTATTGGTGGTCAGCGCAGGCAGCAAGATCTTGGCATAAACAGGCTTGTTCACAGTTGTGTAGAGCCCAAAACTTCAGTATTTCTCCTTTCTCCAGGAGAAGCTCACCTGATGCCATACCAAGGGTTTAGGACCCGGGAGGCAACTCTTGGCGATCAGGAACTCACTCCAGCAGAGGCCTGCAGTGCTCAGGCAGGTTCAGCAGGAGGTCCAGTGCAGCAGTTCAACTGGCCAGTTGCAGAATGACCTGTAACTCAGAACAGGAGGCCAGCTAACTAGCCTTTAGAGTCACCAAGGTAGTCTGGGATGAAGGTTGCAGGTCCAGCCTTCCTTCTCAGACAGCAGGACAGGCCCTAAGCAGAAGAGCAGTCCCTCTTCTGCTGTATCCCAAGGTCCAGGAGAGTACTGACGAGGGGGCTGGGGATCCTAGTTTCATACCTGGTGCCAGCCCTGGGTATCTTGTATACCACTTTAGTAGGGACTTGGAAGTAAATTAAACATGCAAAGCAGGTGTAAGCCACATTTGCCATGTTTCTTTAGCACTGGTTAGCAGTGGTAAAGTGCACATGGTCCTAAAGCCAACAAAATTAATTCAGCAAAAAAGAAGGGAAAGGCAAAAAGTTTGGGTGTGACCCTGCAGAAAGAATGATAGGGAGGGCCTCTATCAGAAGCACAAAGGCCATTTTCACTCTGTGAATGTTGGTCTCAGTGAGCTGTAGTTTTACTGTGGTAAAATGGATAGTTGCTCTTCAAAGAATTGCAATGTTCGTGGCCTATTTAACTCATTTGCACATTACAAATACTCACCAAAGGCCTTGGTTCCTCCAATAAGGCTAGCAATTATGAAGTAAAACATCCACAGAGAAATTAGTGATTGTTCTATAAAACTATGACGCAATTGAAAGCCTTAGCAGGATATTCTTACATATAATACATCACAGATTTCAAGGTTGTTGACATTTAACATAATTTACCAATTACTGTTAACAAAGCCAAGTGCTAATTCCTCTTAGCACGACTTTCTGGTTAATCCATCAGAATATAAAAACACCTCACGTCAGCTTTACTGGATTTCCAAAGATGTGTCTTGTTCACAGTGTACTAGGGGTGAGTTCGAATGAATCAATCATCAGAAAAGGAGTGAAACATGTGAACTGTGCTTAGGTGTAAAACATGTTTTGGCTTAACCTACCTGAAACTCAAGCTTAAATCAGAGTTCTAAACTAACCTGGCAGAATGTTCTTGCTCTGAGCACAATGTTTTTAACAGAGGAGCTTGAGTTTAAAGTTGAAAGCAGTATTTGTCTGAATTACTCTGGATGCCGTTACTAGTTAAAGTGTTTTCTGTCTTCAGAATATATTTCCAACTAATGCAATTTAGCGTTGTAATGCCTCACTCTGAACTCAATTATTCAAAGCTTCAGTCATGTAGCTTTCCATGTACTCGACGTCCTATAGTGGTGTACAAAACAACATTATTTTAACTAACCTAGGCTATACTTACCTTTTCTATGACCATTTGATCAATTATATCACTCATTTTAAACGTTGTTATATGTATTTGATGTGAATGTAGTCATACTTAATTCATACATAGAAACACAAATGTATTCACTGTATATATATATAGATAAAGTTAGGACCTAGTTTCCATAGGAAATCTGCAACATTCTATTGGGAATATCTTTGGCGCCGGTGGACGAATCTTCGCGAATTTCTCATAGAAGATGGCCCGCTCCGCTCCGCTCTTTCCCTGAAAGTTTTGCGGGGATTCGTCAAGTGGGGTCTGAGAAAAAAGGGGGGTCCCAAAACGTGTTTTCCCCATGTTATTTTCCATAGGACGTTTAGACACGGCTACAGCCTGAACGGCAGAACGGAATTACAAGAAATTTGGCAAAATGGTAGAGTCTGATTCGCAGATCACGCTTTATATATATATATATATATATATATATATATATATATATATATATAAGTAAAACCTACTGGCACTTGCCAGTAGATAGCTCTAGTAAGGACCTAGATTCTATAGACAAAGCATTTTTTGTTTGCTAATAACTTTGCTGCCGTTTGACAATCACTGAATTGACAAAAGTAGTACACCAATCACTTCAGCTACTGTCTGGAAAGTTTTCGGGTGATTCTTCAAGCAGGGGCCAAGAAAAAGGGGCGGGGGGTCTCAAAAGGCAATTCTGCCATGCTAATTTTTTTTTTTTTAAACTTTATATTTAGAAATGTATAAATACCATACATTCGTACAAGTCGTCCAGCACGAGATTGAGTTACAGCAAATGGGTCAGTAGCCAGTGTGTTACGGGTAATACAAATGTAATGCCCACAAAGACATATTATATAGATAGAAACACATTCTTCGGGGTGATGTAGACAGAAGAAACACCATCTCTCAACAATACCATAGCCAACATAATTTAGTCATAGCATAACGTATCATGTGGATGTTACCCCTTTTCCGTGCTATGTCCGTAGCCTTTTATTAGTACAGTAATGTCCACCCATGGTATCTTTAACAGGAGATATTGCCCTCAGTAGCCTCCTCTTGCCCTCTCGTTACAGGGGTGTGAACTTCTACTGACGTTGTCCCCTGTTGTATCATGTAGGTCTGTAATGGGCCCCAGATATCTTTCGGCCTAGAGGTCATGGGATGAGTTTCTGCATATATCCTACTTTGTTCTTGGCAGTATACCATATCCTGAACCCATTCCTTGAATTTAGGAGCATGTCCTCTCCCCCATCTACAGGCGAGACGTCGTTTGGCCAACAGTAACGACACATCCAAGAATTTCCTGCTGCTTTTCGGCATCTGTGCCGTGTAGCCTAATAATAATATCAGTGGGTCTTTGGCAATACTAGTATTAAGCATTAGTTCTAGTGCACTGTGCACCTGTTCCCAGTACTGTCCCACTTAGGGCATTCCCACGCAAGGTGCAAGAAGCCAGCTCCAGGTTGCCTACAGCGCTCACGACAGTCCCTGTCAGCTAGGTGAAAACTGTATTTACGTGCAGGGGTGAAGGGTGTAGTATATTCTATGCAGGAACTTATAGTGAATGATTTTGAATCGACAGCTGGATGTTAAGTTCCCCGTAACACCAAAGCAATATTCCCATTGCTCATCTATCACCTCCCTTTCAAGATCCTCATTCCAGTGACCCCTACCCGTGCCTGTCACTTCCTGGGTATGGGTGCGAAGACTACCATAAATGTGTGAGACCAGGTGTGCGCCATCAGTGTTGCATAAAACAGCACTTAAGGGGGCAACGCAGATCGGCTCCTTCGGGTACTCTGGGAGTAGAATCTTCATACTTTCTCTCAGTCGTATATAGTAAAAAACCTCTAGAGGGTTAGGGGCGTATTCGCCAAAGAAACATTCTGAAGAGCGGAATTCACCTCTAATAAACAAGTCTCCCCATGTAACTATGTTAAGTTTTTGGCACATTTTCTGAAATCCTACTTCTTGTAGTAGTTCTACCCGCAGTCACCGGATGTTTTATTGTCTACCTGTTATGATTTGCTCCTTTTTTCTCCCTAACCAGGTAGATGCAGCTCAACGCAGGTATAATTACAGGGAATACTTTTTTCTGTTAGAATCTCCACTAGTCTGTACACTTGAAATAGACACTAGTGATAACACTTTCACATAGACAGTCATTACTCTAGATATTTGCTTTATATATACTTTTGGTCCTGAAGAATCGCTAGTTAAATTGACATAAGCGAGAAACATGTCGACCTAGTAATAAACACCAAGTGGAACGGAACTCGCTACTGGAAGCATAACATTACAGGGAGTACCTTTCAGGTTTATTTTATTTAGAGCAGGGGACCCCCAGAATAAATTCCTTCATGGCACCCCTAGCTTTATTTTAAACTCACATTTACACGTCTACGCTTTCCTGGCCCCACACCCGCACTTCATCTTAACGGAAGTTGGACAGAAGATCTCCGCCAAAGAGCCCCTCTTTGAGGTGACACCCATTGGGTATTGCACCGCCGACCCAAGGAGGAGCAGCCCAGATGATGAAGCATGACACCTGAAAGGATGTGTGAGGGCATTACATCCAACAAAATGGATGCCCAATGGTAGGACTCCTTGAGACCCTACGACATCCGACACACTACAGCGACACGTTCCTCCCTGAATAAATAATTAGGAACAGCCTAGCAATCCTTGTATTCACTTGCTTGTTGAGGGCACCACTGTGGCTGGACCGACCACTCAGTAGGAGTGGTGATTGCCCTTACCTTAACACCCCTCCCTTTTGTTGAAAAATATGCACCAACAGCGCAACCAAATATCCGGAGCAGGCAGCTGCTTATACTGAACATGGAACGCACAGCAACTGCTGGGGTATGTACCGCACTCCGGCGAAGAAATGTTTTCAAACGCCTCGGCCCAATCTCTGGAGCTTTGTTACTGCCGGTAGCGTGGCACCCTCCCTACATCTCATCCAACCCCGCCAAGCGAGGGGTCACAAATAGGAATAGTGTCAGTCGTGCCTAGCCACCGGTCTCTGAGGCTGGCACTCCGTCCGTGCGGGTGAGTACAATTGGGTGCGTTTCCTGTTGGGTCCGCGTGATTGTCCTGAAATGGCAGCCAGGATATCAACCGCCCTGCTGCCTTCAAATAAGCATTTACGGGTGTGCAGGCCTCTTGTCGCCGCAGGCCGTCCGGAGCCCAAATGCACAGCTCTACCTGCCGCAGAGATAAGCGGTTCTGAAATAGCTCCAGTGTAGCCTTGAGCACCCCCAGCTCCTTCTAATATCGCCAATCCCTCCTAGCGCAGGGATCAATTCCTTTAGCCTCCGCACATCCGAGCCTCTCTACTCCTGCAACATGGCCGCCCTGAAGTGCACCCTTGTGGTGTAGGGAAAGGGCTATCGGCAAGCATTCGATTCAGGGTCCGCACTCAGCCCAGCACACTCTGTTATCACCATATCCTTGTCAATGGGCTGTGGTGGCAATCAAAGTCACAGCCCACATTGAGAATGTTCCGCCTATGGAGCTCCACAATTACAGTGGCAGTATGGCCGCCGCTGTTGCGCCCTGTCCCCCGCCGAGGTTGCAATGCTCATTCGCCTCACCTCAGATGTTAGGCACCAGACATCTGACAGGCCAGGACAGGGTCCCGTTTCCAGATCCGTGCCGCTCCGCCACCGTGCACGGTCTGGATCACGCTGTGGGCTCCGCCGGACTTTTTGCGGCCTGCACACTACGTGGTCACCCCGGTGCTCTCGTAGCCGCCTCCTCACGTGCTTGGTTCCAGGCAGCCTGAAGGTTATCACCGCGGCCGCAGTCCCAGCCGCAGAGCAGAGCTTCAGTCGCGATCACCTCACTTCAACTCCTCATCATTGGCAACCACTGCAGTTCTGCCAGCTTCGCCCACCAATTCTAGTACATTTCAGTGCTGTACTGACAGGATAAATGAATTATAATCTACCGGACCGCGGGAGCCTCGCTAAGCATCACCATTCCGCAGATGCGCCACCTAGCGCCCTCGCCATGCAAATGTTTTTTAATTCAAGTAATTTTTATTGAATTGCCAAATGATGAACAAATAAGTAAATAAACACCATGATAATTATATAAACAATAGGAAAACACACCGATAATGATATAAACAATAAGAAATGCAAAGTAAATAGAAATAGAAATACACAAACAACAGATTACTCAAGTGCCTTACGGTAGGACTCACAGTGAAGCTGTAGTGACATACAGGTGGGGGATCACTGACATAATATCGACGACACAAATATCGAGATACACAAATATCGAGTCAAAAATATCGATTGACAAAATATCGACTCCCTATCTTCAAACAGGTAAGTACCAAAATATCGACTCCAAAATATCGACTTACAAAAATATAGACTGTCAAAATAGCGATTTTTTTAAAAATGTCTTAAAATTAAGTTAAAACTAATATAGTAATAAATATATTTAATATAAACTTAGAAATAATTAATAAAAAAATGTAATTTTAATAAATAATTTATATAATTAAAAAAATTATATCACCAAAAATTACACACACACACACACATATATATATATATATATATATATATATATATATTCACAGAAAAAACCATAGGTTATAGACCATATATAGTTAGGAATTAGCATTTACAAAACCTTGAAAATTCACTGAAAAAACCATAGGTTATAGACCATATATAGTTAGGAAATAGCATTTAGAAAACCTTATTTTACTCACACAAAACCATTGAAATTCCATATATAGTTAGTTGCACTAACTATATATCGCGCACCTGCAATCCACTGCTGATGATGTCACATATTACATCATTCATGACATGGTCAGTGACATCACTGATGACATCACTGATGACATCTCAAATGACATCACTGATGACATCACTGATGACATCTCATTTGACATTACTGATCACATCACTGATGACATCATTCATGTGATGATACAATGAACCTCTTCAGACTCTAATATAACCTTAGATACACTCAGTGTAAACAGACACTCACAGACTGTCACTCATCCATGGAGTTACTCACACACCTAGTCAGTCTTGCAAAGAATCAATCACACCTCGATTTCCTCAACTATATAGTTATACACACCTTACTTATTGGAACATATAATAACACATATTTACTCTGTTATACAATCCCTGATACAAGTTCACAATAATCCATACAGCCACTCACACATTCACTGGCTCTTATGCACAGTTATTTATATATGTCAACTATCACATGTACTGTGTTTTACATATGTACTTACTTTGACATGTAGCACTGAGATATCCATTCACTCACCAATACACTCATGCACACAGTCAACCGCCCATACAGATGTTTCCACATGCACTTTTGAACCCATACATCTAGTGAATCAACTGCTCACACATCTATGCACAGAGTCATACACCTCCCAGACACCCACACACACACTCAGTCTCCCATACAAATACTTGGGCAACTAATCAATAACCCATATAGTTAGTCATATAGCTAATGATCAACACATGCATCAGATTACAAAACAACAGACACAATGATGCACAATTTAAAACAGTTTAGTCACTAACCCATGCACTCAGTGAGACACATTTAATCACTCACTTATACAGTCAGTCATGCACCTACTAAATCCTTCATCCAGACACTTATACATCCACTCATTCTTCAATATGTAAGACATATTTTAACTTTACAGAAGCATACAGTCACTGGATGTTGTCATCAGTGATGTCATCAGTGATGTCATTTGAGATGTCATCAGTGATGTCATCAGTGATGTCACTGACCATGTCATGAATGATGTAATATGTGACATCATCAGCAGTGGATTGCAGGTGCGCGATATATAGTTAGTGCAACTAACTATATATGGAATTTCAATGGTTTTGTGTGAGTAAAATAAGGTTTTCTAAATGCTATTTCCTAACTATATATGGTCTATAACCTATGGTTTTTTCAGTGAATTTTCAAGGTTTTGTAAATGCTAATTCCTAACTATATATGGTCTATAACCTATGGTTTTTTCTGTGAATTTCATTGGTTTTTTAACAGCTAATATCTGTAGCTGTAAAATGTATTCTTCTTTAAATCCAAAAATATATTTTATATGTTTATGAATAATTTTTTTTTTAAATATTTTTTTTTCTTCGTTCCCGCTTCGCGAATCGGGAAGCTTCCCGTTAGCTGACCTTGATGCCGCGAAATAGACCGCGAGCCGGTAAACGTTTCTTTACCGCAAGTGCCGCGTTAGAAAACAACATCGTGACGCCTCCCGTCCGCATGACGTTCCACGTTGTCGCTTGATACGTCATATGACGTGCTACGTTAGCAAACTGGTACGCGAAGCGAGTGCCAAAGCGCAGGTTTCTGGAAGCAAACCGGGAGGCCCTGCAAAGCGCTTAACGTAAACACAGCAAGTCATGTGACTTGGTAATAACACTTTTCATTGGTTCATTTCACTTTTGGTTTCCTAATGATGTAAGACTAGGTCATATAATCTAAAATGAACACTTTTGATTGGTTGAGAACTCTTGTTTTTCCCAAATGATGAAAATCCCTCCTTCTTTCCTCACTCTGACTTTCATCATTGTGAGAGAAAGACCCTTTGTGATCACTGAGCAATGGCTTCTTTAGTAGCTTCAGCTGGTGCTTCCCCACCACCTCCACCACATCCAAGGAAGAGTGGACCACCTGCTCAAGTTGTAATTCAACAAGAAGAAGAAGAAGAGGAACAGGAGGACGAGCACGAAGAGAGGCAGTTTTTGCCTGAGCAGCCCAAGACGTCTCACCGGAAAGAAAACTTCATTTGGCAATTTTTTAAAATTCCCAAAGGTCAGAAAAAAGTAAATGCAAGATACGTAACTTGCCTTATATGTCAAGATAGACTGTCCAGAGGGACCGACAAAAAATACAGTTTCGGAAACTACACAATGCATCGCCATATGACTAGGTGGCATCCTAACAACTACAGTGCTGCACAGTTTCGGAACGACCTAGATAATCTCCCTATTATGGCCAGAAGATCTGTTGTACCGGAAGTAACGGGACCAGAGGGCAGGGAGATGGTGCCAAATATACAAATGAGATTTGGTGAAGTAAAACACACCTGCGTATTTTGCGATGGATTCATTTCCTACGGAGAAAGAAGCATCACTCTGATCAACAGAGCTATTGACTATCATATGCAAGTTTGTCCGAAACGCCCAAAATAATAAATACTTCTTTTTTTTGTTTTGTTGCTCCTGTTGAGCCCTTTACAATGAATCGTTTTCATTGCCCCCTCCAAGAAAAACCCAAAAAAATATAAAACTGTTCCGAAAAATTCAAAAACAGTAAAAAAATGTTCAGAAAAATAAAAAAAAAAGTTCTTTTCAGAACTACCTCCCCGTTATTAAAAAATTGGTACAATATTTGGAACTGTGCCAACCTCTATTTCTCTTAGTTCGCTTCCTAGTTCGCTCGCTGGTACGCGAACTGGAAGCGAACCAAAAACAGTAAGTATAAGGGAAGGAAACACACACTTATGTTAAAAGAAAGACAGCTATAGGGGAGTAAACTAGAGATACTATTACCCATAATCCACTACTGATGATGTCACATATTACATCATTCATGACATGCTCAGTGACATCATCAGCAGAGGATTGCGGGTTTTTTGGCAACATGCCTTATC
Source organism: Lissotriton helveticus (assembly GCF_964261635.1). Lineage (NCBI taxonomy): Eukaryota > Metazoa > Chordata > Amphibia > Caudata > Salamandridae > Lissotriton > Lissotriton helveticus. The sequence goes on along the minus strand of NC_136067.1, from coordinate 1,872,000,410 downwards.
CACGGTTTAATAACGCTGCCTTTTGCTTTATATAAGTTTTCAAATTGTATGAAATATATACCAATAGGTCTTTATGAACCTTTAGGTAGTGCTTTTGTTCATGAGGTCTGGTCGCTTCCATACACATACAGATGTTTCAAAAATGATCAAGAAGTTTATCTGAATGGAGAGGAATGCACTGAGACGCCAGATCATTCACTAATGTGTAGGCACATACAGTTACACGATTCATGCAACAAACACCGACCAAATATGGCTTGCGTGTTGCAAGGCACGCCAGTTCCTGCTATCATCCCCACGTTCAAGTTGTTGGAAAATGGTAGTTATTTGATGCTCAATAATGAAGATTGTTCTGAGTTAATTAAAAAGTATTCCTTTTATCGTAACAGTAAGTGAACGGGTTATTTGCTGCAGAAATGTTCTATTTCCTCCCACACATGAACATAGGGAGTTTTCAATCTGGCCACAAATACCAACCTTGGGACACGTTTCAACGGCATGACAAGAATAAGAGCTCTTTTGTCTCAGAGAGAGGTGGCCTTGAGTTCGGCCCGTGAAACTTTCGTACTTCACATAGCGAACACCCGTACACAGGTTTGCCTTTCAATTTCAGCAACATGTTTCCGACTATCTTTAACGCATCCTCCACAAAATCCCTGGCACACTTTTTTAAAGTTGTTACCAGTGGTCTCGTGACTTCATTTGAGAAAATCTTTGGAGTCATCCCTGCTCCCTTTCATTCCATTTTCTCCACTCTGGTTCGTGGATTGCATTTTTACTTGCATTACCAGCGGACGCTCTTGTGCTTTTTTACATTTTTAAATATGGATGTCCCTCCTATGCAACCTCCGACCCTGCAGCTGCTGACACTGTTCCGCAATCGCATGCTAGAATATTATGGCACAATGCCGTTGGCGATATTAAGCACGGCATATGGATTATCTTTTCGGTTCTCCTACTTCACCTGTGTCCAGCCTGTATTTCACTGCCTGACCTGTGATTTCGATTGGGCCATTGATTTGTGTCTCTGCGGACCGGTTTCTCCTGACGTCGACTTTAATCAGCTGATGACTCCTATCATTACTCACGAGTTGATTTGTCCTGGCGAAAGGATTATGGCTGTGGCATTGATGCATGGACTACTTGGTCCCTGGAATTTACTGGCGGCAGCACAGTCTTTCTTGGAACACAGCTTTCTTGAAAACCCACCGAGCTGTCCTCTGATGGTGATAGAGGATCCGGTGCTGGGAGAGCACGTATGTTCTTTTCCGCTTTTAAATTGGATGGCTGAACTGTTTTCGGATGAAGACGGTGACTTCCTATTGGAGGCTGTTGCAGCTTATTTTGCATACACAGTTATGTCATAGACCTTTTTCATGTTTGATATGCTGAGTACTAGCATTTCATTGACAATTCATTGACTTATTTGTCAAGTTTTTATTATTTACCTTGCCTATTGGCTTAAGACTCGATAAAGTACTTGGCTGTTTTATTTTTCTTTAGCATTGAATTTTCCTAGTTTTTAATGCTTTACCTTGCGGACCGTCCACATATAAACTTGCAATCTGCTCTCATGAGATGGCACTTCTATTATCTTATTCAGTTCGTTTCCGGATCATGAGGAGGTGTCATCTAGGTCCTGGATATCTTTACACCGTGTTAAGTTAGCATGGGCTCATTACCGGTTTAAACGCCATTTTTCCTTTTTTGCAACTTCTGCACACGACACTTAGTTGTTGCTTTAGCTTTCCACCTAGTAGTTCATCGTGGTTTACATGAGAATAATATGTTATTGGTCTACTATCTGCTTTACTTGTTAAACTATATCTGTACAGCGAGTGCTAAAGTTTCAAGAACAACACGATACAGAATTGTTATGAGGTCTGATCTCCACGACTTCATACTCATAACATAAGTGCAACTTCTGCCAATTCTGGGCATGAGGCGGGTTTTATATTGCTTTGCCGAACACACATACACAACAGTTGATGCGGTTCACATGAAGAGAGAGCTGGTGTATGCTGATGTGATTCCTTCAAATCTAAGACACTAAAGTATGGACACGCCCTAAACCAACACAAAGAGACCTTCTTAGCAAATAATATAATATGTGTATTAGGGAGGGTGAGATATAAGCAGCCGCGGGCCGTGGAGGGAGTTACGATGGGGCAGGGAGGCGGGGAGGGGGAGAAGCAGGGTGGAGCCCTCTCTACCTTGCCCCTCCCCCTCCCCGCCTCCCTGCCCCACCGTAACTCCCTCCACGGCCCGCGGCTGCTTATAAGTGTTGCTAACTCTTATTCATTTACAGCATGTTAACATACTGTCACCATTCGCTTTTTATGTACTAGTAACTATGCTGGTAATTTTGCTACTGATAATATGTGTACTTGTATTCTCCACCCTGCTTCTCCCCCTCCCCGCCTCCCTGCCTCACCGTAACTCCCTCCACGGCCCGCGGCTGCTTATAAGTGTTGCTAACTCTTATTCATTTACAGCATGTTAACATACTATCACCATTCACTTTTTATGTACTAGTAACTATGCTGGTAATTTTGCTACTGATAATATGTGTACTTTTATTATCTAAGGTACTACGCCTGAGAAGACGGCATTAGTAAATAAACATTTCAAATACACATGTGTTCTTCTTAACTCCATGTTCTGGTTTCTAAGAAATATATAACGACCGACTGTTCATGAGTTCCACGTATCCTGAGGTACTATAAGTTCATATTCTGGATTGTCTAAACATTGAGAGTTTGTTATATCCAATGTGACACTGTACCTAGCTTGCTAAATAGTTTTTGATTACTAACGTGAGTTTTGGGACACCCTAATTCGCCGAGGTTCCAATCCTCTGTCCACAGTTCTGTGTGAAAACAGAAACCCTGCGACAGGGGCACCCCCGACCCTTGCTGGAGCTTCATCACACTTGCGATACAACTCCAGCAATGCGCCACCTTTACGGCACAGATACATCACGCATCTGTGCTGTTTTTGCCCCATGATGCGCCGCATTGTAAATGCAGCACACCATAGGTGACGGAACAGCGGCACAGAATGACTAACACATCCCTGGTGATGCGCCAGTCATCATAAATCTATCCCTATGCTTCTTATCTTGTTAGAGATGAACCGCCATATGTATCATCAAAGTTATTTGCATTTCCTAAATAGCGAACTTTAAGGAATAAATAGCGATTCTTTACCATTCCTAGTTTGCGATGAGCTATTTGCTAATTAGCCGAATGTAGCCCAATGAAGCCCAATGTAGCCCAATGTAGCCCAAAGATGGCCGCCAGACACACAAAAAAACAAATGTAGCCCAAATATCAGCCAGATGTAGCCCAACTATAGCCCAGTGACAGAATGACCAATCAGCTTCGCAAACCTCCGTTACGCGAAGCGGAGCGCTGTTACAGATATATATCTTTTTTTGAACGTTAATTTCTCAAAATCCACTGGAGCACATATATTGAGACCTAGCAAAGGCACATCGGGCTACCAGTCCCTAATATTTTGCCAAGTTTCGTGCAAATCCATTCAGCCGTTCAATTATTATTTTTTTTTTTTTTTTTTGCCCCGCGGGGCCCTTTTAAAACCTCCACATCAAACCTAGGGGGTCAGCGAGGATCTACTATGCCCCCTTATAGTTATTTCCCCCTTTGTTTTGACCTCCTCTTGTCTCTCGATCCTACCGAGAGACAAGATGGCGGCCGCTACGGACTGTTTGGAATGTTGACAGACGCCGGAGAACCAATCAGCTTCGCTTCACAAAGCTCCGTTGCGCGAAAAGTCCGCGAACCAGAGCGCTAACCGGTCCGCTGTTACAGATATATATCTTTTTTTAAACGTTAATTTCTCAAAATCCACTGGAGCACATATATTGAGACCTACAAAAGGCACATCGGGCTACCAGTCCCTACAATTTTGCCAAGTTTCGTGCAAATCCATTCAGCCGTTCGGGCTAAAAGTGAGGCCAACCGCCCTATGGAAAACTCAATGTTAAAAACACGTTTTGGGACCCCCCTTTTTTCTCGGCCCCCACTGGACGAACCCCCCCCAAATTTTCAAGGGCTGCTCAGAAACAAAATGTGCCATTTTCCTGAAAATTTCAGCCGATTCCGTCCACAAACGCCAAAGTTATTAGACATAGAATTTTCAAAAAACCCATAGAGAAAAAATCCTAACTATATATACCTACTGGCGACCGCCAGTAGGTAATATATATATATATATATATATATATATATATATATATATATATATATAAACATATTATTAAATAAACATATATAACATTTTAGAAAATGTTTAAAATTTATTGTTACAACTATAGTGAGTTCAACATTAGCAAAAGTGTTGGATAGCGTAGAGGTCAAATTTACTACTCCCACTCCAGTGGGTGCAACAGTAGGGAAAGCGCTGGATAGCGTAGAGGTTAAAATTACTATTCCCACTCCAGGGATGTATGACGTTACAACGCATACTTTTACAACGCCTACCATTACAACAAAACTTTTACAACGCAAAAACTTTTACAACGCATACATTTACAACGCAAGATTTTACAACGCATATACCTGTACAACGCATACCATTACAACGTAAGTATTGGTAAGTATATAATAATTTTTTGAATATAAATTAATAAAAAATATAATTTAATATAATTTAATTTTATTAAATAAATTTAATTTAAATGTAATTTTACTTTATTTTTACAAAGTACCCCTGTACCCCAAAAACCCAAAACTGACCCTGAACCCTAAAAATACCCCTTTACCCATAAACTGAAAACTGACCCTGAACCCTAAAAATACCCCTTTACCCAAAAACTGAAAACTGACCCTGAACCCTAAAAATACCCCTTTACCCATAAACTGAAAACTGACCCTGAACCCTAAAAATACCCCTTTACCTAAAAACTGAAAACTGACCCTCATCCCTAAAAATACCCCTTTACCCCAAAAACTGAAAACTGACCCTGAACCCTAAAAATACCCCTTTACCCCAAAAACTGAAAACTGACCCTGAACCCTAAAAATACCCCTTTACCTAAAAACTGAAAACTGACCCTGAACCCTAAAAATACCCCTTTACCCAAAAACTGAAAACTGACCCTGAACCCTAAAAATACCCCTTTACCCAAAAACTGAAAACTGACCCTGGACCCTAAAAATACCCCTTTACCCCAAAAACTGAAAACTGACCCTGAACCCTAAAAATACCCCTTTACCCAAAAACTGAAAACTGACCCAGAACCCTAAAAATACCCCTTTACCTAAAAACTGAAAACTGACCCTGAACCCTAAAAATACCCCTTTACCCAAAAACTGAAAACTGACCCTGAACCCTAAAAATACCCCTTTACCTAAAAACTGAAAACTGACCCTGAACCCTAAAAATACCCCTTTACCCAAAAACTGAAAACTGACCCTGAACCCTAAAAATACCCCTTTACCCAAAAACTGAAAACTGACCCTGAACCCTAAAAATACCCCTTTACCCAAAATCCCAAACATATAACATTTTAAAAATAATTATATACTTACTAATACTTACATTGTAATAGTATGCATTATAACAGTATCTGCGTTTTAAAAACATGCTTTGTAAATGTATGCGTTGTAAAATTTTTTGCAATTTAAAAGTTTTGTTGTAATGGTAGTGCATAGTAAAAGTAGCGTTGTAAACGTTGCATACCCACTCCAGTGGGTGCAACAGTAGGGAAAGTGTTGGATAGCGTAGGGGTTAAAATTACTATTCCAACTTCAGAGAGTGCAATAGTAGGGAAAGTAAATACTTCACAAATATATATAAATAACATAAATAGTAATACCAATTACAAATAATTAAAATATTAAAAAAGTGTATAAAAATATTAAATATTTATTTATAAAAACAAAATAAAAATATTTAATTATAAAAATTGCCTACTCATACTAATTAATTACCTATTAACAATAAATTAATTTACAATTTAAAAATTAATAAATTATTTTCAATTACCAATTATATTTTAATTAATAACCAATTAATAATTAATTAACAATTAATTCTAAATAAATATCAATAAATAAATTAACATATTTAATAAATTATAATTAAATTACTTCCCACCCTATTCCCCTATAAACACACAACCCGCAACAGAAAATAAATTACTAAAATTAAAATATTTATCAATTAATCAATTATAATTAATTACCAATTATATTTTAATTAATTACCAATTAATAATTAATTAACAATTAATTCTAAATAAATATCAATAAATAAATTAACATATTTAATTAATTATAATTAAATTACTTCCCACCCTATTCCCCTATAAACCCACAACCCGCTACAGAAAATAAATTACTAAAATTAAAATATATATCAATTAATCAATTATAATTAATTACCAATTATATTTTAATTAATTACCAATTAATAATTAATTAACAATTAATTCTAAATAAATATCAATACATAAATTAACATATTTAATTAATTATAATTAAATTACTTCCCACCCTATTCCCCTATAAACCCACAACCCGCTACAGAAAATAAATTACTAAAATTAAAATATTTATCAATTAATCAATTATAATTAATTACCAATTATATTTTAATTAATTACCAATTAATAATTAATTAACAATTAATTCTAAATAAATATCAATACATAAATTAACATATTTAATTAATTATAATTAAATTACTTCCCACCCTATTCCCCTATAAACCCACAACCCGCTACAGAAAATAAATTACTAAAATTAAAATATTTATCAATTAATCAATTATAATTAATTACCAATTATATTTTAATTAATTACCAAATAATAATTAATTAACAATTAATTCTAAATAGATATTAATAAATAAATTAACATATTTAATTAATTAGAATTAAATTACTTCCCACCCTATTCCCCTATAAACCCACAACCCGCTACAGACTTATATTACACAAAAAATAAAAATTATTAACTTACCTTAAATTCGATATTTTTGTTGTCTATATTATGTCTAGTCGATATTATGTCCATTCTATATTTTTGATTCGATATTATGTCCATTCTATTCGATATTAATTTTCTCTAGTCGATATTTTTGTTGTCTATATTATGTCTAGTCGATATTATGTCCATTCTATATTTTTTACTCGATATTCTGTCCAGTCGAAATAAATGACTCGATATTATGACTGTACACCACAGGTGGGCAAACAAGCTGAATATTAGTGTAAAATACAATACAGTACAGGGGTGTTTTGTAAGTACAGTTACACAGAAGTAAAAATAGAATACATTATAGAATTCATTACAGATGATGTACAGTTGATATGGCGTTCGGTATGCATTGCCTTATGGAAAGTGTGAGACAATTCTCACGGTGGTCGTATGATAAGAAAAAGGCGTCAAGGGATTTCCAAAGCTTCCTGTGTGACTTGCGCCCGGGAGAGGCGTGAAGTGCACCGTTGTCAGCTCCTCTGAGGAAGGTTAACCATTCTTGCCACATCCTAAAGGAGACTTTTTTTGGAATTTTTCCACTTATTCAAAACAATTTTACCGGCTAAAGTAAGCATGAGATCTAATAATCATCGGTCATTCACATCTTTGATCTTAGGGTCCAGACCACCTAGAAGAATATGGGAAAATTTTCATGAGGGGACAATGTTGAAAGTATTGTTTATTCATTCGTAGATCTTATCCCAATATGTTTGTAAGATAGGGCATTGGAAGAGCATGTGGGCAAGATTACCAACCTGAGATTTACAATTTCAGCATGTAATCCAAATGTTGACCACGACTACAGGATGAACAGAATTACATCAAATTTGGCAATAAGCTAGATCTTGGTCCAGAAAGAGTGTTTTTTGTAATTTACTGGAATCATATTTCAGCTCAACCCACCGGTCCCACTTACATTAACCCCTTGAATGCTGCCGCAATTCTGCGCCTGTGCGTCTAATTCGCGAGTGGGCGGGTTTATGACGGCCCCCAGCCGTCATCAGCACACGAGCGCCATAGTGCATGACGGATGGGGGCCGTCATCATCATGCAAGGGGTAATGGATCCACTTTACATGTGAAATGACAGACCCCACTGTCAATAATGGAGTAAATGTCCTTTCAATTACCCCACTCACTGCAATGGAGTCACTTTCCTGGTCAACTCACTGGACAACAAATTTTAATGCAATGACATTACTGAATAAATCAATGGCACCACTTCCTTTAAAGGTATAACATCCTCCAGGTCATCTTAGTGAACCCACTGACTTTAATGGAGTCTCACCCGATGTCAACCCGATGTCAACAACAATCCTTATAGCCAATGAGTTGGTAAGCTGTTATCTGCCAACATGCAAACTTAAAATAAGGATCAATCAAAAACAAAGAACTTGGCAATGGACAGCTCTGGTGCTACACCTTACACCCAAGAGTATTTTAACCTATCTTGGGCGTACCCTATCCAGGTAAAACCTTTATAAACCAGTAGTAACAGTGGTGGCACACTATGCAAAAACCATACCACATAACATAACTTAACAATAATGAGACCATAACTTGACAAATTAAACCATAACATAGTAGAACATGGCATAATGTACCATAGAATAATATAGCATAACATAACAAAGAAGAGGCTAACATAACATTACGTAGTATAGCACAATATAACATAACGAAACATAGCATGGAATACACTAACATGTTATGTTCTTCTATGATACAACAACAGCTAATTACTTCTTATATAAACTCTATGGACGTTCTTCCCTTTTTCTGCGAATACCAATGACAAATGTGGTGTTTGACTTGTTAGTAAACTACAAATAAAATCTACCATTTTACCCTGGGGTCTTATAACTCTATGAAAAGAGTGTAGGCTTCGGATTATATATTCTCTTCTCTGCATTTTATTATTAACAACCATGGAACAGAATGATAAACACATAGATTATTTTTTTTAGTTCCAAATTACTACAATACCCATAACACATAAGAAAAAGCTACAAGCCACATGAGACCTAACAGGTTATTGGTAAATCACAGCTTTGATGGGATGTACACATGAACATCAGAGATAAGATAAGAACCACCTCTTCTTTGCCGCTTGCCAGCCATTTCAAGTACACTTTTTTCTATTGCATTATTACTTTGATTATTATTACATGTTTTTCTGCAGAATTGTCCTTGTAGGATTTTGTGGACTCATTAGGAGCCACACAAAACCTAGGTCAAGGGTGCCACAAATGTTATTTCAGTTATTTTGTCCCCACTGTTCAGGTCTTTCTGTTATGACCTTTTAACTTCTCCTCATGCAAGGGGTTAAGGACGTCTATCCTCACCAGTAGTGTGTCTCTGCAGAAGCTTGTGTTGGTCCACCCAGGATCTAACTTGGTTCACCCGCACCATCCCAGTAAACTCCATTTGCTAGTGCACTGAGAGTGATGCTTGGGCCTAGGGGAGCCACATCCCAAGGTTCCTAGGTCACCTCCTTCTTTCCACTCTCTGACCTCTTTCTCCACACCCAAAGAGAAGATAACTGTCCCTCTTTTGCCTGCCTTTATTACAGATAACCCAACCTTTTGTGAGAGGCCTTGGGAATTCTCTCCTCTTATTCCACACTAACCCGTTCCACAGCGCCCCACTGCTCAACATTGAGACACCCTGATTAATAGAAACCAGGAATGTACAAATGTATTGAAATACTGTTTTGGCTGCAGGACCAGTGGTTACTTGACCTGTACCAGCTTTTTTACCTCACCAAAGGGTGCTCCCCTTCTTTAGACAGTTCTTTCTGTGGCAAGTCATATATATATATATATATATATATATAAAACAGAGAGATAATTATATTAACTCACTTGGGGACTTTAAGTGGTACTACCAAAATACGTGATTACTACAAACACAATGTCACATGGTAATCCCTCACACATTCCGTCGATTTGCCCGCCGAAAATGCTGCTGAATTTGTGATTGGCTCTGATCGTTCAGCTTTAGACCAAATACTAAACAATTATGTCTAAATACCTTCTCTGCTTCTTTGGCCCAATAATGTAAACTTTCTTATCATTCCTTTCTTTTTCTTTCACCCAGTTGCCTACTGGAAAGTCTGAAAAAAATCCTCGTAGGGGCAATAAACGAAAGTCTAAACCAGGTGCTCTGGAAAACCTGAAGAGGATATACTTGGACAGAAGGCCTACTGTCCCACAGGAGGAAGAGGAAGGTGATAGGGCAGAGGTCAGCTAGTGTAGTTTCTATCCAGTCAACCGGTGGTGGTATAGATTTGGATGCCTTGGGTGAGGATAATGTAAGCTCTTGGCTTCCAATTCCAAAGAAAGGTGCCACAAAACCCCTGAAGCAGGTACCGAGTCATCAAAGTTCCAGCTTTCCTTCTCCCTGCTTTGAGATTCCATTGACCCGTTTGTCTGAATAGACTCCATAAATATGAAGAGTTGCATATGTTCAAGGCAGACTTCGGAAACCATTCCAGAAAGAAGTGCTATAGAGAAGTGCCATAGGCACTACTGTCTGACTCACCAATTTTTAGTATTGACAATTCTTCTCTCAGGCAATAAGAACAGTGAGGCAGATTGGAACTCCTATCTTCTAAGAGATTCCAGCAAATGGAAACTGAATTCATCCTTGCTCTACTGTACTCCGAGCCTGTCGTCCGCAATCCGGAAATCCAAGTCGGATTCCTTTCCGACCGAGCCCATCAGAATGGCTTGGTCGGAAAGGAATCCGGCCCACACATTCCGGTTCGGTCGGAACGGAGCCCTTCCGACCGAAATCGGAATCGGCCCCTCTATATTTAGCATGATGTTTTCGTTCAGTTTCATATCAAAAGCAAGAATGATCCTTGATGTAATTATGCAGCACTGCAGTTGTTCCTTGCAGAAAGAATTGGCAGCTCTCATGTAATCTCTAATGTTTATATGTACATTGAAGCTGTGATGGGCTATTGACATTTTAGGTCTCGTAGGAATTGCAGTTTGTAGTTTTTTTTATATGAGTGTTGTGTGTATTGGAGTCTTTTGGACGTATAGGATGTTTTTGTGTGTCTATGCTAACGGTTACATGGCTGCTAACAATAACAAGAAGAGAGGAGAATGTACACAGCTCGCATCGTGCCCTTAAATAAGAAATGAACATCCTTATTTACGTTTGCTATACAATTATCTAGAACGACCTAATAATGCACAAAAAAACAGTTTGTCTCTTTACTTCAGAAATGAATTAGGGACACATTACATTTTCGCCTCTCTGCCTTCTGCTAAAGCGGATTAAGCATTAGCGAGAATATGATGTTCTCATTACATGTGTGTTTGTAATTACTGTTTGTGTGTATGCAGGGATACGGTTTAGTACACTAATGCCTCTAGCAGATCTAGGGAAAGTTTATAAAAGTTTCAACAGCCACATATCAAAAAGCCACTAAAAGATATTCTGTTTGCTTCGCAGCACATGACGTCATCTCTTCAGCCAGCATGTTGTTCAGCCACTTGTTCGTAATTTCTGAACACAATTTTGACAAGTAACACGACTGTGCATTTTAACAATGAACACTGTTGGACCTAGATTACCCAAGCCTACATATGGTAGCTTGGCACAGTAGTGGTCTACAGCTAACTCCAGGCGTTGGCTAAGTACTTACACAGCTTACCCACAGTGACACATTGATGAACCACTAAAATAAAGACACAACACCTTTGTTTGCAAAAATACCGTTACCTTTTATAAAAATAATATGGCTCTTTGGATTTGAAAGCATACAGGTTATCACATCAATTGCTTTTAGGAATAAACATTGCACTTTTACTAGAGAAAATAGTTTTCACTCCTCCAGCTGTGGAAAAAGCAGTAAATCATATACTTTTATCAGAATTCAGCAGTACATTCAAAGAACTTCTTGGATAATTAATTGAAGCTCCTAGACTTCACACTCTACAGGGGTATTTTGCATTAATACACAATGACATCAATAACTCTTTACTACAGCCTACCAATTCATTGGTTATGTTAACATATCTAGGGTTACGTTGCCTAACCCCTTCTCTCCTTTGTCACAGAATGAATCTCCAGGGAAGTAGAAAGGTCAAGGCCCTTTTCTCTGCTTATGGACCTGTTTAAAATAGCTGTCAACCTTTTATCCCTTTTTACCCAACACTTCCCTCTTCACACTCCCACTCTCCTTACTGTCTGGGTGGCAGATATGCCACAGTCCATAGGCCTTCAGCTGGTACCCGCCTCTCAAGCTCCCCCGATCAGCTGCTTCCCTGCACTGACGTGGGAAGAGCCTTGCCGGCCTCCTCAGCCCAAGCGCGCGTTCTCCTGTCAGCGCTGGCTAGGGGGCCTCGTTTCAGGCTTAACGCGGTGATTTCCTGCGTCTGCGGATCACCAGGGGTTAGATGGGCGGTCGGTTGCCCAAGCGCTAGTTCCTCCAGCAAGCGCTCACAAGTAGGGGGTTCCGCTGTCAACGCGGCGCTCCGGAAAGTCGTCTGGCGCCACCTCAGGCAACCCGATGGACGCGCTGATCTCTGGGGCATGCGCGTTCCTCGCAATGGCTCCACCTCTCAGGTCGCGCTGCTCGTCGGCGCCTGCGTGTTCCTCCCCGGACCTCGTCACGCAGGGAACACTGCACCCCTGGGCCTGCTCGACCCTAGGCCCCTCCTGCTGAAAGAAGCGGTCGCGCTACTGGCTTGCGCGGAAGCGTTTCCTCGCTTCTCCTGACGCGCCTGGTGCCCCCGGGGTCCCGCAGACGGACCACACTGCGCCGCTCCTCACACGCTGCTGCTTTCCTCCCCCGGCTCCAGAAGAAGTACCTCACAGATCGGGCACTCGCTCCTCCAGGTGCTCCAGGCTCCACAGTTCCCCAACCACCTCAAGGCGCTCCAAGGGGACCACAAATGACTCGCTACCCTGGTAGGTGCAGCGCTGGGCAGGGCATATAAGACTGAGTTTCAGAAAGCAGATCCTGTCAGTTTCTACAGGAATGCTGATCCAGAAGGGTTTTTCTTCTCACGAAGCTTGTTTTCTTGGTCAATAACTGTTGTCTTGAGAGAGGGATCGGTCAAGGGCTAAAGGGGGAACAATCCTCTGAAGTAACTGTCAGCCTCAAATGACAACTAGCTGCTCTCAGTGTGTCCACCTCCTCTCACCACTGCCTCACTCCTCTACTCTGGGGTCAGCACAAAATGGCTGCTGGTCACTGGCCTTATATAGGGTGGCCTGAGACCTGCAGAATTCTCTAGGGTATTCTAGAAAGTTCCCTAATGTTAACCTATGGACCTGTCCTCCAGTGGTGTCCGTTATGGCAGTTGGTGGACACCATCTTAGGTTTCTTGAGATCCCTAGATTTTCAAGGGGGCTGACTAGGCCTCACAGGTTATGAGAGAAAAATGGCGTCATCGCCAAGGAGCACCTAGCCTCCTGACAGCATTAAAAAAATTCCTGATGGACATATGTAAAAATAAAAATAGAAAGTCTGGGAGGCTAAGGGGGACAAAAATAAATCATGGTGGTTAGAGTCTTCCCAGAAGCAGACAGGTCTAACACGCGTCCCCCCCAGCTGAAAGTGGGGAGAACTACCCAACCCCTTGGGAGTCCTCATCACTAAGGCGGAAATACCTGGATAGACCGTCAGCATTGGCATGGTCTGCCCCAGGTCGATGTTCCACCCTGAAGTCCATTCCCTGTAGGGAGATGGACCACCTTAGCAACTTGGGATTCTCCCCCTTCATTTGCATCAGCCAACGAAGGGGGCGATGGTCAGTCTGAACTAGGAAGTGCGAACCAAACAGGTATGGTCGCAGCTTCTTCAGAGCCCAAACCACCGCAAAGGCTTCTCTCTCAATTGTACTCCACCTCCTTTCCCTGGGGAGTAGTCTCCTGGACAGGAAGACCACGGGTTGATCCAAGCCCTCATCATTTAGCTGCGATAACACTGCCCCAATGCCATGTTCTGACGCATCTGTTTGGACAATGAATTCTCTAGCAAAATTAGGGGCCTTGAGAATGGGAGCGGAACACAATGCTTGTTTCAAGGTCAGGAAGGCTCGCTGGCAAGCCTCCGTCCAGACTACCCGTCGGGGTTGCTTCTTGGAAGTAAGCTCAGTGAGAGGGGCCACAATAGTGCCATACCCCTTCACGAAGCGACGGTAATATCCAGTGAGGCCCAGGAAGGCTCGGACCTCTGTTTGAGTCTTGGGGGGCTCCCAGGCGATGATAGCCTCAATCTTTGCCTGGAGGGGCTGCACCGTCCCTCTGCCCACCAAGTGACCTAGGTACACCACCGACCCTTGTCCGATCTGACACTTGCTGGCCTTGATGGTCAAGCCAGCCTGTTGCAGGGCATGAAGAACAGCTTGCAGGTGCTGCAAATGGTCCTCCCAGCTGCTGCTGAAGACAGCAATGTCGTCCAGGTATGCAGCAGAAAAAGCTTCCATTCCCGAAAGGACCCTGTTCACCAGCCTCTGAAAAGTGGCAGGGGCATTCTTGAGCCCAAAGGGCATCACACGAAATTGGTAGTGTCCCTCAGGTGTAGAGAAGGCTGACCTTTCCTTCGCCTCCTCAGTAAGGGAAATCTGCCAGTATCCTGAAGTTAGGTCAAAGGTACTTAAGTATTGGGCAGCTCCCAGCCGGTCAATAAGCTCATCCGCCCGTGGGATAGGATGTGCATCAGTTTTAGTCACTGAGTTCAAGCCTCGGTAGTCCACACAGAATCTCAATTCAGGTGTGGTGCCTGGTGGGGCAGCTTTTGGTACCAAAACCACCGGGCTAGACCAAGGGCTACCAGAAGGTTCAATCACCCCTAGCTCCAGCATCTTGGCGACTTCACTTTTGATGTTGGCCTTCACCTTGTCCGACAGCCGGTAGATTTTAGATTTCACAGGTGGGCTGTCTCCTGTGTCCACGTCATGGGTACACAGGTGGGTCCTACCTGGGACAAGGGAGAACAGGGGAGAAAATTGCTCCAGGATCTGGCGGCAATCACTTTGCTGTTCAGAAGTCAGGGATGGCGAGAGAATCACTCCCTCCACTGATCCATCTTTTTCTTTGTACGAGAGAAGATCAGGGAGAGGTTCACTTTCTTCTTCCTCTGCTCCATCGGTCACCAGCATTAAGACAACCTCGGGCCTCTCATGATGTGGCTTGAGACGATTGGCATGCAGCACCCTGAGGGGCTGCCTTGGGGTCTTAAGATCCACCAAATAGGTAGACTTCCCCTTTTTCTCTAAAACCTCAAAGGGGCCTGTCCAACGGTCCTGGAGGGCATTCAGCTCTCCAGGTTCCATTACCCACACTTTCTGTCCAGGCTCCAGTTCCACTGGGTGAGCGTTGTGGTCATACCACTCTTTCATAACTGTTTGGCTGGCCTCCAAGTTGTCTGAAGCCTGCTTCCACAACTTAGCCATTTGGCTCCGGAAGGCCAGCATGTAGCTCACCACGTCCTGGGGAAGCTTCCTGGGAGTCTGTTCCCATCCGTCTTTCACCAGGCTGAGAGGTCCCCTTACAGGGTGCCCATACAAAAGTTCGAAGGGGCTGAAGCCCACTCCCTTCTGTGGCACTTCCCTGTAGGAAAACAAGAGACAGGGTAGGAGGATGTCCCATTTCTTTCGTAGGCTCTCAGGAAGACTCCGTATCATACCTTTCAAGGTTTTGTTAAACCTTTCCACAAGACCATTGGTTTGTGGGTGATAGGGAGTAGTAAACCGATAGGTAACACCGCACTCCTTCCACATGGCCCGCATGTATGCTGAAAGGAAGTTAGTCCCCCTGTCGGAAATGACCTCCTTGGGGAAACCCACTCTGGTGAAAATCCCCATCAGGGCCCTTGCCACTGCAGGTGCAGTGATGGTCCTCAGAGGTATTGCCTCTGGGTACCGGGTGGCATGATCCACCAAAACCAGTATGAACCGATGTCCAGCTGAAGTTGGTGGATCCAATGGCCCTACAATGTCGATGCCCACCCTCTCAAAGGGGGTGCTAACGACGGGTAGTGGTTCCAGGGGAGCTTTTAGCTTCACCCCAGTTTTCCCACTGGCTTGGCAAGACACACACGTCCGACAATATGTATCCGACGCCACTTTCATTCGAGGCCAGTAGAAATGGGGGACAAGCCGGGCAAAGGTCTTGTCCTGTCCTAGGTGTCCTGCCAATGGTATCTCATGAGCCAGTTCCAGTAGAAAGGCTCTAAAGCATTGAGGGACCACCAAGGCTCTGGCTGAACCGTGGCCAGGTGTCTTGGGCTCACTGTAGAGGAGTCCATCCTCCCAGTAAATCTGGTAGCTCCCCTCAATGTTTCCCGCTGCCTGGGCGTTGGCCTGTTGCCGCAGCCCCTCGAGAGTAGGACACTCTTTCTGAGCTTTGCAGAACTCTTCCCGGGAAGGACCTCCCTCCACATGCCATTCAGTGGGGATGGGTAGGTTTTCCAGGGAAGCAACATTCTCCCCGGTGGACTCCAGATCCACCTCCGCAGGTGGTCCAGTTGTCTCACGAGGTGGAGATGTCGAGGCAGGGTCCTCCGGCCTCCTGTCCTTCTCCTCTCTGGCAGCCGGCTGGGCCATTGTTCCAGGCTCCAGCGTCAATGAACTCCCCCTTCGGGCAGTCGCGGACCTTGTGCTGACACAAGTCCAGTCAGGGGGTCCCAGCATCTCAGAGTGAGTCTGGTACTCCACCCTCCTCCAAGCATTGTGCTCCATATCATTCCCTAACAGGCAGTCAACAGGCACGGCAGGGCTTACGGCAACTCGAAGTGGACCTGCAACCCCTCCCCACTCAAAGGGAACCTGAGCCACAGGATAGTGGCCCAATCTGCCGTCAGCCATTACGGCGGGATGGAGTACATCTGGGATGACCTGCTCTGGAGACACCAGCTGACTCCTTACCATAGTCATGCTGGCTCCTGTGTCTCTCAGAGCCTCCCCTCTTCGGCCATTGATGGTGACCCACTGCTCATACTTAGTAGTATTAGAGGGCAGCTGGGTCTTGGGAACCATCTCTTTGTCTCCCAGGGACACTAAGGTGACACCCGCCCGCTCCCCTCCATTAACCAAAGGTATCTCCTCCCCGAGCACTACACTAGTGATTCCCGGGGCTTTTCCTCCAGTGGGAGGGGGTGGTCTTTTTGGGCACCTCACATCTCCTTTATAGTGTCCCACACCACCACACTCAAAACAATGAACAACCCTTGGCTGCTGGCTTTGGCCAGGGGTAGGGTTGCGAGGGGGGTTACTCTTGGGGATGAATCCTCTGCCCCTTCCTTGCGAAGTATTTTGTGGCCCTTTTGAGAACTCCCTCTTAGTTTCCCCTCCCTCTTTCCTCTGGGGGGCGCCCTGTCCTTGCTTCTGGGAATTCCCTCCAGTCCCCTTAGTCGACACCCGGGTACTAACCCAGATGTCCGCCTCCTCAGCAAGCTTCCTGGGGCTGGTCAGCTTGCTGTCCACCAGATGCTGTCTTAGCTCGGGAAGACACTTCTCGAGTAGGTGTTCCTTGAGTATGAGGTCATATAGTCCCTCATAGTCCCCTACATCGCTGCCTCTTACCCAACCCTCCAGGGCCTTCCTGGAGTAGTCCAAGAAATCTACCCAGTTTTGCGTGCCCAGCTTGTAGCTGCCCCGGAACTTTTGCCTATATTTCTCAGGGGTCAACCCAAACTTCTTGAGCAGCGCTGATTTCATAGCCGGATAGTAGGTCTGTTCACTCTGGTCAAGAGCCAACAAAGTATCCCTGCCAGTGGGGGGCATGTATTTGTATAACCCACCTCCCCAGTGGACTTCCAGAATCCCATGGGCCCTTAGCGAGACCTCGTAGGCGGCTAGCCATTTAGCAATGTCGTCACTGGGTACATAACAAGCCATAATATCTTTTGGTAGGTACGGTCTAGGTTCTTTGATGTTGGTCTGGGTATCGCTGCCACCATTCTCTGATTTGGGGGATCCTCGGTTTAGGGCTTGTAAATCCATCTCTTTGATGGTTCGCTCATGTGCCAACCTCCTATCCTCCCTTTCCATGTCCATCCTGGCTAGTTCTATTTTCAACCTCCTCTCCTCCCTCCTATCTTCCAGCTCGGCTTCGGTTAAGCCCCTGTCTGAAACACTGCTGCTTGCCCTTGAAGGTAACCTGGGACCTGTCAGAAGATTCCCTCTCCCCATTTGGTTCAGCAATGCAGCCTCAGTAACAGTGTCCCCATCACCCACTTCCATTTCTGGTTCCTCCCTTAGGCGAGCTTCTAACCATGCCCTTATGCTTGTCAGCAACTCTCCTTTCTTGGCACCTTTATTGAAAAATACCCCGTTCTGCTGACACCAATCCCTGAGTTGGGCCACAGTATTGGCTTCCAACTCTTTAAGATTCACCTCCAGCTTTGCCATGGTATAAAATTACTCACAGGAGAAACCCACGAAGTGACTTGAGGTTAACCTCCACCCACCACCAGAAGTAAATTTAGAAAAATCAAAAATATAAATTAGGAGGGCCGCAGGGAGAAAACTCCAGGTGGGGTCTCGTGGTTGTCACTGTGTTACTAATAAGTGAGTGTAAGTACAAATCCGTGATCCCACCGCTGAAACACCAATTATGTTGGACCTAGATTACCCAAGCCTACATATGGTAGCTTGGCACAGTAGTGGTCTACAGCTAACTCCAGGCGTTGGCTAAGTACTTACACAGCTTACCCACAGTGACACATTGATGAACCACTAAAATAAAGACACAACACCTTTGTTTGCAAAAATACCGTTACCTTTTATAAAAATAATATGGCTCTTTGGATTTGAAAGCATACAGGTTATCACATCAATTGCTTTTAGGAATAAACATTGCACTTTTACTAGAGAAAATAGTTTTCACTCCTCCAGCTGTGGAAAAAGCAGTAAATCATATACTTTTATCAGAATTCAGCAGTACATTCAAAGAACTTCTTGGATAATTAATTGAAGCTCCTAGACTTCACACTCTACAGGGGTATTTTGCATTAATACACAATGACATCAATAACTCTTTACTACAGCCTACCAATTCATTGGTTATGTTAACATATCTAGGGTTACGTTGCCTAACCCCTTCTCTCCTTTGTCACAGAATGAATCTCCAGGGAAGTAGAAAGGTCAAGGCCCTTTTCTCTGCTTATGGACCTGTTTAAAATAGCTGTCAACCTTTTATCCCTTTTTACCCAACACTTCCCTCTTCACACTCCCACTCTCCTTACTGTCTGGGTGGCAGATATGCCACAGTCCATAGGCCTTCAGCTGGTACCCGCCTCTCAAGCTCCCCCGATCAGCTGCTTCCCTGCACTGACGTGGGAAGAGCCTTGCCGGCCTCCTCAGCCCAAGCGCGCGTTCTCCTGTCAGCGCTGGCTAGGGGGCCTCGTTTCAGGCTTAACGCGGTGATTTCCTGCGTCTGCGGATCACCAGGGGTTAGATGGGCGGTCGGTTGCCCAAGCGCTAGTTCCTCCAGCAAGCGCTCACAAGTAGGGGGTTCCGCTGTCAACGCGGCGCTCCGGAAAGTCGTCTGGCGCCACCTCAGGCAACCCGATGGACGCGCTGATCTCTGGGGCATGCGCGTTCCTCGCAATGGCTCCACCTCTCAGGTCGCGCTGCTCGTCGGCGCCTGCGTGTTCCTCCCCGGACCTCGTCACGCAGGGAACACTGCACCCCTGGGCCTGCTCGACCCTAGGCCCCTCCTGCTGAAAGAAGCGGTCGCGCTACTGGCTTGCGCGGAAGCGTTTCCTCGCTTCTCCTGACGCGCCTGGTGCCCCCGGGGTCCCGCAGACGGACCACACTGCGCCGCTCCTCACACGCTGCTGCTTTCCTCCCCCGGCTCCAGAAGAAGTACCTCACAGATCGGGCACTCGCTCCTCCAGGTGCTCCAGGCTCCACAGTTCCCCAACCACCTCAAGGCGCTCCAAGGGGACCACAAATGACTCGCTACCCTGGTAGGTGCAGCGCTGGGCAGGGCATATAAGACTGAGTTTCAGAAAGCAGATCCTGTCAGTTTCTACAGGAATGCTGATCCAGAAGGGTTTTTCTTCTCACGAAGCTTGTTTTCTTGGTCAATAACTGTTGTCTTGAGAGAGGGATCGGTCAAGGGCTAAAGGGGGAACAATCCTCTGAAGTAACTGTCAGCCTCAAATGACAACTAGCTGCTCTCAGTGTGTCCACCTCCTCTCACCACTGCCTCACTCCTCTACTCTGGGGTCAGCACAAAATGGCTGCTGGTCACTGGCCTTATATAGGGTGGCCTGAGACCTGCAGAATTCTCTAGGGTATTCTAGAAAGTTCCCTAATGTTAACCTATGGACCTGTCCTCCAGTGGTGTCCGTTATGGCAGTTGGTGGACACCATCTTAGGTTTCTTGAGATCCCTAGATTTTCAAGGGGGCTGACTAGGCCTCACAGGTTATGAGGGAAAAATGGCGTCATCGCCAAGGAGCACCTAGCCTCCTGACAGCATTAAAAAAATTCCTGATGGACATATGTAAAAATAAAAATAGAAAGTCTGGGAGGCTAAGGGGGACAAAAATAAATCATGGTGGTTAGAGTCTTCCCAGAAGCAGACAGGTCTAACAAACACGATCACGGCTAATTATTTTCACATGTCCTGGGGTTGATTTACGGCTACATCATGTATTAACAACCCTGAGGAGTTGTACTTTTTCGCAACACATAACAGCAGTAAACGGAGTGAGGTCTTCACAAACACAAATATGAATTATACTTGAATAAGGTTCCTTTATAAATGGGCTTCATATGTCATTAAAGCTCTGCGCTTTCAGAAACACGTTAGTTGAATATTTTGAAAAAGAGAAAGTCATCGAAATGTGAGTCAAACACACGGCACCATGACCGCAACAAAATCACGCTCTACTGTAGAGATTCATAATATAAGTTTTACACAACTTTTGCACTACGTTTGCCCATTTAAGGTGTAAATACTGAAGTAACTGCTACACAACTCAATTATATGCTTGTTTCTACTTCTGAAAGATGGAAGACTGAGCCAACCCTGCAGGACAGTTAGGCTCTAACCTGCAAATTGTACACAGACCTCAAACAGAAGAGTTCAACTATTATGAAGAGCTCTCAGATACTTATACAAAAATGTCCATCACTCTCTTATTTTTAGACCCATTAATGCTCATTTTATAAACGAAGGCACCATAATAGATATCCTATATATAAAAACAGTAATCGCAATGAGCCTAGTAATTATAGGCTCATTGCTTTAACGGATGTTGACGCAAAACTTTATGCCTCATGCTTATTATTACATCTACAGGACTGGATGGAGGGGAAAGGTTTAAATCCCAAATATCAAACACATTTGTCAGCCTGTTAGCGATTGCACTCCTTACAGAGAAAGCAATTTTAAGGAAATTGGGTCTATTTGTATGTTATATAGATTTAGAATCGGCTTTTGACAGGGTTTCACGAGAACGACTATGGTCAAAATTGAAAGGATGGGGGATACCGCAACAACTAATAAACTCTATAATATCCCTCCATAGTGAAACCTGGGCCCGGGTGAAGCTGGGAGATGGTAGCATAGCATCAGCCAAGATAAATATAACAAATGGGCTGAAACAGGGGTGTGTCCTGGCCCCAGGCCTATTTAATTTGTACCTTGCAGACCTAGATAAGCACTTGTCAAAAGTAAATGGCCATGCTCCGAAATTGGCAGAGAATCACATAAAGTATCTGCAATATGCAGATGATATAGTGGTCTTAAGCCAAACCCCTATTGGTTTGCAAAGAGTCATCGACCATCTGATTATCTACCTAGACCAACAGGGGCTGGAGCTAAACAGGAAAAAAACTAAGGTGGTGCATTTAGTCGGCCCAAGCCCTAAAAGAAAATTCAAGTGGTTCGCCAATTGTAAAGAAATAGAGGAAGTTGGTAGCTATAACTATCTGGGTATCAATTTAGGGCGCTGCATGTCCTTCAAAGATCAAAAAAGTCCAATAAGAGCAAAAACCAAACTTTAATTTGTGCCTATAAACAGCTCCAATTAAAATTGAGGTGCCCATCTTACAGTCATCTTTTAAAAACAATGGCAGCGCAATTACTTCCTGCATTGGCTTACGGACTTGAAATATGGCATGGTCGGGAATCCGGAATTTTAAACGAATTACAAACAAAAGTGTACAAAGCTGTCTTTCATCTCCCAAGAGCAGCGTCACCAGCACAGATTCGCCTGGAATTTGGACTCCAAAATCAGAAATTCCAGAGGCAATCTGTCTTTGTGAAATTATGTTGGAAATGTCGCTCTTCGGAACACGGCCCCTGAATAATCTATACTGGTTAGTAATAAAGGCCCAGTTTGATGAAAAAATCCCGGGTTCATGGGGTGAATACCTAAGAATAGCTCTCGAAGAACTGGGCATTCAAGAGGCATGGGATAGCAAGATGGAGAAGGTGGCGTTCAACAAAGTGTGCAATGGCTCCGCAAAACAACTATCTTTTTTGGAAGACAAAAACACTATGGTAAAAAGGTGACATTCCTGGACAGTGATAAATTCATATGTAAATTTAAAACTTCAAGCCTATCTAGCAGCTCATTTTAATTTATTCCTGAAAAAGAAGTTTATGCTGTATCGGTTTGGGGTATACGAAACAAAGGATTTGCAACCAAGCTGGAAAGTGAAATACGATAATGCAACTTGCAGATTATGTGGATATCACAAGGAGTCCCTTTGTCACATGATGTGTGTCTGTCCAGCAGTTGGTGAAGCAAGAAAAATGCTCTTAAAAACCATCTTAACAGAACTTAATATACGTACCTGCAGGCAGACCATTACCTGTTGGGCAGGGGGGTCATCAAATATCTTAATCTGTAGAGGGGTAAAGCTTTTAAACATGATTGACTCACTTTAAAAAAAAGCGGACATTGAATCAGGAAATACGGTACTAATGAATTGTACAATCTCGTATTTATCCAGACACCATGATGCACTTTATCGTGAATACGGTTACTAGATGAGTGGAATCATTTTTTCCTTTTGTATTTATTAAGATTTAATGATATATATTTTATTGTGAAATTGTTTTTCAATATACCTTGTAGTAAATTTTAAAGTGTTACATTTTATGGCTGTAAAAAACCAAATAAAGATTTTCTTCATAATAGATATGAGGACTCTTTAGAGGATTATGGGTAAAAACAGTGCGGATTTGGAGGAGGGTAACTACCCTTATGACCATTGGACCTTAGAAGGTGCACAAGGGTTTCCGGTCGCAGTTGGGACTTCAATTCCCAAGCTGCCATGCATAGTGAGGTTGGTATTCTCATAAGATACACACAGGGTTTCGGACGTTTCCAGAGAACACCAAATTCTGGCAGCCATATTACCTGTTCATAGAATAAATGCCACACCTGATCCTAGTCATCTATGGTAAGCAACTGGAGCAGCGTAATTTAGACTCCACCTTCACACGTCATGAAAGTGAAAATTATATATGTGCACTTGAAATTACACCCACTGTCTGCATTAACCTTATTAAGGTGTGTGAATCATTTAAACACATTACTGAAATGTAGTCACAGTAGGGACTAGAGATTTAGACATGTATGCACTAATGTTCAATTTAAACCTGAAAGCATGTATTTCTTATTCATGTTTGACACTGGGACTTCAAGTTATATTGCATTTATTTTGAAAGTTATATTTGCACATGTAAACATGTATTCTTTGTAATTACATTGTACATTTATTCTTAAAGCTACACGTCCATGTATAACCATGTATTCAAAGTGCACTGTTAGACCGGTCATCCTTAGGGTGGTATTCCCCCAAACCTTTTGCTTTTTGCCTCCACATTTTAGGCTAAATCTTTTTCTTGGCCCTAGGACTCTGACCACTTTACCACCGCTGACCAGTGCTAAAGTGCATGTGCACCTTCTCTAAATGTGTGCAATTGGTGTATACATGACCGGCATATTTCATTTTCCAATAGGTCCCTTGTAAAGTGGTATACCATGTACCCAGGGGCTGTGAGTTAAATGCTACTAGTGGGTTTGCAGCACTGATTGTCCCACCCCTGGAAGTAGCCTTTCAAACCTGTCTCAAGCCTGCAACGCAGTGCTTGTGTGTTTTATTTACTGCCACTTTGACTTGGAATTTAAAACTACTTATCAAGCCTGAAATTCTCCTTTTCTCACACATAAGATAGGCCCTACGTAGCCCTAAGGGCAGGGTGCTGTGTAAGTAAAAGGTAGGCTATGTACTTTTATGTTTTGCATGTCCTGGTAGTGGTAAACAGCTACATTCATTTTTCACTACTGTGAGGCCCACCCCTCCCATAGGTTAACACTGGGAATTCCTCAATAGACTGTTAAGCTGTAATACCTGATCAGAGAAGAGTAGCCAGTGCATGTTTTATATAATTTGGAATGGTGATGATAAATCCTCTTTACTGGTGAAGTTGGATTTAACAGTCCTGTTTTGGAAATGCCACTTTTAGAAAGTGGACTTTCTCTGCACTTAATGCTCTGTGTGCCTGTCAGCCTGTTTCCAATTCACGTCTTAGGTGGGCAACAGCTACACTTTGTGCATTCCATCTAGACAGCCACAAACACAGGAAGGCAAGACGTGTCTGAGTACCCATCTACATGCATCTGCATTCTGATGGCTCTGTCTGGGCAGGATGGAAGGGAGGGGCTAACACTTCACTGAATAGGTAGTGTCCTGTCCTCACAAAAAGGGTTGATTTAGCCCCAGAGACACTCTGGCAGACAGGGCTGGATTGAAAGGATACTTGTGAACTTCAGAGGCACTTTTGTGTAAAAGTACTGCGTCTCTGATCCCTAAAATCAGACACTACTGACCTGCTTTTCTGTTTGTGGCCATCCTGCCTGCTGCTCTCTGACTTTTCTGAAGGAGAGCTCGACTCATCCTTTTCTCCAACTGTGCTACAAGAGATTATTGGCCTGCCTCCTGTTGTTTGAGTGTCAGAGATTTCAGCCTCTACCCCAGCTCCTGTGCCTGGTTCACCGGAAGTGGTCCTAGATACTTGCACATGGACATCGACTCGTCTCCTGTCTGCATGTAGCAGAGCCTATGCGTCGACCCGGTTGTGGGATTAACATTGGCGCTTCACTCTTGGAACCAACGCAGCGCCACAAGAGCCCAACTCATCGGAACTGTGCATTGCCATCGCAGCAGCTCGGAGAGATCGACATATCCCTTGAATGAGGGGAGAAACCCGGTGCATTGCTCCATGGAACCAATGCATCTTGGCCCAGCGTCTCCCCTTCAGAGCCGATGCATAGCCATCCCTGAGTGGAGAAGAATTCATGCATCCTCAACCTGCTGGATCAACATCGACACATCTCCTGACGCATCCCGCAGTTGAACTGTGTTCACCGGGGCCTACATGGGTCCTGTAGGCAGCTGGCGCTAATTGCTTCTAAGTGCTATTTTTAAATATTATTCTCTTGAAATTAAATAATTCAACTTCTATACATTGGATGTTTGTCATTTTGGTCTTGTTTTGTTCAGAATATAATCATCTGTTTTACTAAACATGTGTGGAGTCTTTTCCGGTGTATTTATTTTGTTACTATGTGTGTGTTGCATAAATACTTTCCACATTTCCTCTTTAGATAAGCCTGACTGCTCTGTGCCAAGCTACTAGAAGGTGTGCACAGGCTATCTTTTAGTGTGTACTTATCTTACCCTGACTAGAGTGGTTGATCCTGCCTGGCCTTGGTGCATACCTAAGCCAACTAGGAATCCCAGTTCAAAAATGTACATTAAATGCTTGACTAAAGTTAGCCTAACAACAGGCCACAGTTGAAATACTTTTGCTTTGCCATCATGTTTTCTCTTTCCCTTGCAGGTTTATCGTGATATTCATTAGCTAGGGAAAGTTATATTGTCTGTAGTAGATGGCTGATAGAGAGGCCTGAAGGGAAACGTGGCAGTAAACATGAAAAAACAATGGTCGAAAGATGCCTTCTGTTCACATGCACCAGGCTTGCAAGAAGTTCAAGGTTGAGAACTGAAGCTGTAGTTTGATGCAATGTGAATCTGAAATAATGTTACAGATACACTCAAGTAGTGAACTAATTGATCCCTGGTGGTATGAGAGAGATAAGAATGTTCAGAATTTCTTGTTACTTTTATTTTGGTGTTCTCATACCTCTATGATTGTCTTATTCTTGCATGTGTACCGCCTTATGCTAAACACGTATTTCTCTTTTTTTGGACTTCTACTGAAGTCTGATCATGCTGACACCTACCTCTTCTTGGCCTATTCTCCCGATTTAGAGACATTTGCTAGAAGACCTTATATTTGTTCTATGTCAGAAGAGAGAAACTTCGCATTTCGGAGTTTGTTATGGAACATCTGTTTGCTTTAATCTATATTTATACAATTGTGATGGTTGCAATTCAAT
Organism: Lissotriton helveticus; assembly: GCF_964261635.1. Taxonomy (NCBI): domain Eukaryota; kingdom Metazoa; phylum Chordata; class Amphibia; order Caudata; family Salamandridae; genus Lissotriton; species Lissotriton helveticus. The sequence continues at coordinate 1,871,974,003 of NC_136067.1, read as the reverse complement.
ATATTATTTTGTTGTGTCTTAACCTGCTGATATACGTCAGCTTACCTTTTGTATTGCTACACTTACTGAGCTTATTTCTGGTCAGCATATATACTGGATTGATTGGTAATCTAAAATACAGCCGTTTAACTATATTCAGTCATTCCTGGTCCTTATTGAGGAGTCGCACTGGCTTCACAGGTTAGAAATGTATTGTTGATTATCACTCTCTTTCAATGTCTCATGTCACCTAATAAAGATCCTTACGACCAATGGGGAAAAAATCTTTGATGACTTGACTAAAACATTACGTTTTAGAGCCCAGTGCTCCATCACACCAAAGACCAGGACCTGGAAGATTTCATCTCTTCCTATGGCCTTGATATTGTGGGAAGAAAAGGTCAACATCTAAAGGACTCAGCGCCAGTCTGAAACATAAAACTGACAATTAATGACTGTGCGTACTGCATAAAAACAAGTTATTAGTAAAGTAACAATCTTGGAGTGCACACTAGATAAAAGCAAACTTTTAAGAAACTAAAACTCATTGAACATGTCAGGAAGGCAGAAGATATCAAGAGTTTGTGAAAGACAGAAAAATGTTAGCAAGACACAAACATTTAAAAAAACTGCTTGAAAAGATTTGGAATGTTTAGACTAGATCTCATTATGTGATGTAGCAATGCTCACATGAGCATGGCAAAATGTGACCGTGTTTTTAACAAATGGGAAAGAGCAGACTCATTCAACATATATAATACTGATGTCCCTGTGAATTATCACACAGGTTCATGAGACTGAAGGACATCTATGGTGACAGTTGTTTGAATGTTCAGTGAGTGGAAGGAATGTAGAACAATTCAGTAAACTGGATATTGTGAAGTTTCCCACAGAGGAGAGAATTTCACACAGAGGAAAGCAACCCTGTTGTTTCAACTCCGCTAACAAGCAACTTCTAGGAATTGCACTTAAAAATCTGAAAACATTGAGAAACCTTTCATGAAAATGATAAGATGTAGGGCTCAAGATAGTTTTATAAATGTATATACTTATTTTTAATACACTATGGGTCTGACTATAAGTGCCCCAGTAAATTGCAATCCCTGCACAAGCCCCTGTTTGCATAGGTATCTCTTTTACAAGCACACAACTGGTGATATAAACCCCTTGTTACATTTCAGCAGATCAAGCCTGCTATAATATAAAAAGTGCAAAGGACTTTGAAAAGACTTGAGCTTTTGGATTTTGTTTTAGTAATCACCAAAATGCATGTTTTGGCCCATTTTGAGGGCAAAACTCATATAGGCAATAATTATTGCACTTAATAAATACAAACCATCCAAGTGTCAGATGTCATCGAATACAGTAACTATTATTCCATCCGACCTAAAGTACACATTGTCAAGCCCTATGTTTTTAAAACATGTTGTTTCTTAGATCCAAAAAGCCAGGAGCCAATCAGTCAGACCAGGCACGAAGGGGGAGGATTTTCCATGAGAGACAGGTTCAGCTTTTTCATGGTGAGGGCACACTTCTTGAGAGAGACTTTTAAGATGTAAAAGACGGTGGCAGATGAGAAGCCCAGGAAAGCTGTGAGCCCATAACTAGGGTGAAACGGGTCCTGGGTTGCTGGTGTTCCGGTTCAGGGACGCCCTGACCTGGCAGTTCAGGTAAGACTGTTCCGATTGGAGCAGGGTCAAGACTGATTTGCATATAGCTGGGCCCAAATTGAGGTGACATGGTGTGCAAAAAACGATGGATTGGGATATAGCCAGAGTAGTTACCAGTGGCTGAGATTCATTCAAGAATTCAATCCATCACTTTCTTGTATACTGCAAACCCGAATGGGGAGCATTATGCATGAGAGCCAGCTTCAGTTCTGTCCTGGCGAGGGAAGTTTTCTTGAGAGAGACGTCTAAAATGCACAAGACTGTGGCAGATGAGAAGCCCAGGAAGGCTGTGGTCTGTGAACTGGTGCAGAATACATTTTCTGTGTTAAATAAGTAACTGTAGTTGTGCAGCTGGACCTATAATCATATCGAGGAGCTACCTCAGGTTAATGGGGTAATGCTTCATCAACAAAATGTCGTCCATCATGTGTTCCTATTGCCTTTGTGGGAAGGTGTTAGACCTGGCATCCTTGGCGTGGTTTCCCCCTATCTTTTTGCCTCTACCTCCTGTATTTTTTTTGACGCTGTGCTGGATTTTGTTTTTGCTGGTTTAGATACTTTGGGCACTTTGCCACTGCTGTTCAGTGTCAAAGTGCAAGTGCTCCCTGTGTAAATTGTTATTGTAATTGGTTATCCATGATTGGCATATTTGTATCACCAAGAAGTCCCTAGTAAAGTACACTGAGTTTGCCAGGGCTGGTTATCCAAATGCTACTAGTGGGCCTGCAGCACTGATTGTGCCACCCACATGAGTAGCCCTAAAATGGTGTCTCAGGACTGCCCCCGCAGTGCCTGTGTGTAGTCTGTGAACTGCCATGTCCTCCTGGTCAGTGTCCCGACTGACCAGGCCTAACCCTTACCTTTCTGTGCACATTGGTCACCCCTTTGGAAGGCCCAAGGTACCCCCTTGGGCAGGGTGCAGTGTATGTGAAAGGTAGAGCATGTACTAGTGCAGGTGACATGCTCTGGTAGTGAATGACAGCCATTTTCGTTTTTCACTATTGTAAGGCTACCTTCCCCATAGGCTATCATGGGGAATGCTGGCTACAGTGCCTACCAGCATATCTTCCCATAGGAACAAGGTAGGACATAAAAGTCTGGTATCCCTGAACTCAGAATTTAGAAAGCTGCTGTTCTCTTGTCTGACCGTTCTGTGTGCCTTGGCCTGTTTGTGAATTGACTGTCTGGTTTGAGAGTGACAGGGGCTGGGGAGCCCCCAGGAGGATGGCTGGGTCAGCCCTAGGCTGAATGACTGCATCTGCATCTTGAGTGGTGGGAGGGTATAGCACCTGGGCCTGAATAGGGCTGTGCCTGCCTCCCACAATGCTGGCTCCACCTCCTGCTGGGCGGCTGACGACCCTGACCCTCTCTCTGAAAGGAAAAGAGAAGCCAGGAGAACAAAGGGCTCAGGGAACACCCAGAACTGGTTCAGACCGGGCTCAGAGCCCTCCTGCACAAAGGGAACAAAGACTTTTAGGGGTATAAGTACAGGACCCCTGACTACAGAAGATTAGATCATCCTGGAATCAAGAATGAACCTCTGCCAAGGAGAAAGCTGGAAAACTGAAGAAGGAAGACTGTCCTGCTGTTGATTTGCTGGACTGACCTGCAGTGGCTTTTCTGCCAAGGAGAGGGGAAGGACTTTGCTTTGTGCTCTGTCCCCTTGTTTGAAGGAATCTCCAAGGGCCTGAAGAAGAGCTGGCTCCCTGTTAAGAAGTCCCAGGAACAAAAGGACTTCACCCCCAGCTTCCCTAAACTCTGCTGAGAGAGTTCTGTCCTTCCTAGAGTGCTTGGGCCAGTTGTGGTGCCTCTGGAAGTTGTACCTGTGTTGGGAAGCTGGAAACCAAGATTTGAAAGACTTTCTGCAAGTTTTAAAGCATTGCTCGCTTGCAGAGAGCATCCCCGTCAGTGCGAGGAAATTCCCGCCGCTACAAAGACCGAGATTGTCGCAGCGCCTGTTGCCACTGCCAGAGTCATCGCATCCTTCGTTTGCGGGACGCACCAGTCCGGTGCGGGAAGATTACCATCGCTGCGAGTATCGTCGCAGAGCCTGTTGTCACTGGGTGAGATCGTCGCACCGCTTGCTTGCGGACCGCATCAAGCCGCTGCGAGAGTCGTCGCAGAGCCATCACATCGAGGGGCTGCGAGAGGAGAAGATCGACGCTGAGCCGCACATCGTCGTCGCACTGAAGATCGTCGCCGCCCCGAAGATCGTCGCATCGTACCTTTTGGGAGCCGCTTCCACCGAAACATGTGCACCGGAATCCACGCAAGGTATTGCATTCCTCCCCATACAGACCAGAGTCACCGCAACACGCCTGCTGCGTCCAGCGGCCTGTGGCATCGCCTCCCGACGGTCTCCGAAGTGACGCATCGCTTGCTTTTCACCGCTACAGCTTTTGCTTGGAACTTTTGTCGCAAATAAAGGTACTGTTGGCTAAAACATGACGCAACTGTGGATTATTTTAACACAACCTTAAGAAATCTTTTGAAACCATATTCTTGAACTGTGTATGTTGGATTTTTGTCGTTTTGGTCTTGTGTAGTTTAGATTAAATACCTTTATTTTTCTAAACTGTTGTGGAGTCAGTTTGTGGTGTTTTCACTGTGTTACTGTGAGTGTTGGTACAAATACTTTACACATTGCCTTTGATAAGCCTGACTGCTCATGCCAAGCTACCAGGGGTGTGAGCAGGGGTTATCTAAGAGTGTTTCCTCCTTACCCTTACTAGTAGCAAGGGTCCCTATTTGGACAGTGGTACCTACCTCTGCCAACTAGAGACCCCCAGTTCTAACAGAAGGGTATGCCCAGATGTAGACTCCATCAGTGGCAGCTGGAGCAGGTAAGTGTGGTGAGGCGGGAAGGGGTGGGAGTGACAGAAGAAATAATAGGTTAAATAAAATACCTAAATAAATAAAACCACTTACCTTGCGTTCGCCGCATCCCAGAGTCGGCAATGTGACGAGCGCAAGGTAAGTGGTTTTATTTATTTATTCATTTTACCTAGTCCATCGTCTGTCACTTCCCCCCCCCCTGCACTGCCCCCGCCTACCACTCTTTCCTGCACCGACCGCCACTGGGTCCCGTGCTGACTGCGCCACTGGATTCAAGCTAGCCTGGCTGATGAGGGGTAATGCCCCGAAACCGGTCCCAGGATGCAAGCTTCCGGTCAAAGGAGGACATGGCTTGACAATTCGGGCTGGACTGTTCTCATGAGGAGCACGGTCAAGTCTGATTTGCATATGACTGAGTCCCAACTGGGGTGGCGTGGTGTGCAAAAGAACTATGGATTAAACCCAAATCTTTGCGACTGGAGGTGAATGTTTGCATTGTTCAGCATTCTATCCATCATTTGTTCCTTTTGCCTTTCCAGGTAAGGAGGCACACACCCATCCCCAAGAGATCGATCACCACACCTCTGAGCACAATAGTGATGGACCATAGTGCAGAGCACAGGCCAACGAGTAGACACTGGAATTGTCACATTTTACTCCATCGTTCAATATCAGCAACTACTATTTGAAACTGGCCCTGACCATCCTGCCATCTGGCCCAAGTGCACCCAAAATATGGTTTCCATGTGTTCCCATTTTCATGGCAGTCTCTTGTTTAATTGCTTTGTGCCAGAATGACGAGTCAGGAAAAGTGACAGGCTCTTAAATTTGGAAACTTCAGTAATTCATTTGCGTTAAAGGAGAAACAAAATACAGCAGTCGGTCATCGCAATCTAAAATTTGAAATATCTCTTTCCAAACTTTAGGCATGCAAATATACAAGAGTACTTCATCATATCGATGATAAAGTATAATTAGATCTTTATGAATTTGGTAAACGATGTTCATTGAAAAGGAATTTGTTAAACAGGCCTGAATCACCAGCAGAGTGCGAGGTGTTAAACAAGTATTTGTGTAATGTAAGTCAGAGGGGTGACGTAGACTGGAATCTGGCCACCCCTACACACCGGTTGGAGACTCTAGGTTAAACCTGTCAGGCTTCCACCTCATGGTTGCAGCAGCAGTTCAGCTTATTTTACTAGGTATAGCGACCTGCAGCAAGTGTTCCAGGGTCCAAGAGTTTCACCTCTTATCCACTCTCCAGCGAAATCATTTTAGTTTTGTTTAAGGAATGATGTTGACAAGAATTACCAATACACAGTCCAGAGAAGGGTGTACCGTTTTACCTTGATTTCCGTTTATTCTATCTAAAGTTGCTTATTTAATGCAGTTTGATTAAGTCACTTTGTGAATCCCTCACACTCTGGGGCATATTTACAAGGAGTTAACGCAACCAGAATGTCACTTTTTCTGATGTTTTGGTGGCGTTAAGTCCGTCACCTTATTTGCAAGGCAGCGTTAAGCCACTTAACGTGGCTTCATGTCGCTTTGTAAATAGTGGCCCATCTTCATGCAGTACTTAGCATGAAAGGGACGTGCAATGGGTGTTGCAGTGGGCGTTCTGCTGCAACACCCATTGCTGCCCTATATTTATAAGGTATGGGTCAGCGCCAAAAATATCGCCAAAGAATACCTGCTCTTAAGCAGGCGATACCAGGGGAAATGTTTAATTTCTCCTCCTATTTTGCTCTTTCCATGTGTACACAGAAACAGCAAATCACCTGGAAAGATTATTTATGTGCAGGAATGGTCCCTGCCGGCAAATAAGCAATCATCCCTGCAGCACAGGCACCCTTGCAACATGATGTAAGGGTGCCTGCACTGGCCCTAGGCAGCTTCTTGAGCGCCGCTCCTAGGGGAAACGCAGAGATGTGCCACATTCTTGAAAAATACCAATTTTGGCATAACACCGTGCTATGCCAGTTTCTAGTAAATATGCCCCTCTGTTTCACAGATACTTGACTGTGTTTTCTGCTTCTCTTCACAGGCACAGGTGTTGTCGGGCAGGAGACTCTTGTGAAAAGAACAGGCACATAAGAGTGGGATGAAACAACTAGGAGGTCTCTCAAAGGGGTGTGGCTTAAACACATAAGCCAAAAACCTGAGCTTAGTAAAGGGGGCTGCCTGATGGGTATTTTGCTGCCTCTTTCTGTTATTGCATCCAGATATATAATACAACAACTAACATTACACTTAAAACAAGCCAAGACTTTGGAAATGGTTCTTAGTTGCATAAGGTAAATAAGTAACAACAATGACTTTGTTGTATATAATATTAAAAATGTTTAAATTATGAAATTATGAGATGAGATGAAAAGAGAAGAGATGAAAAGTGTTATGAAATAACTATATATTGGAGGCCAGTGATGTTTGTTACTGCTGCTAACGTAAGATTTTTTTTCACTATGAAGTTAAGGACAAAAATGAAGAGCTCGATAAGAACTCATCTCAGCACTTGATTATTAGAACTGCAATGCAGAGCACCAACAGGACCTGACCCACTTAAAACCCTGGGTACAGGTAAGTGGTCAGCTTCCTATTCCCACAGATACTTCTTATTAACCATTCTGTTTTATCCCCTTTAGGACATCCTGTGTTTCTTTTCCGTCTCTCAGATCATTCACTCCCTTTTTGTATGCCCCAAAACACACTCTCACTCTCTCGTAAGTGGTTTCTGAGGTATTCCCCTTCTTAAAGTTTCTCCATCTCTAAACTAAACCATAATTGGTTCTTGAATTTAATTAGGGATATTAGTTTCTCACCTTGCGGCTTTCCTGTTGATGGCCTTGGCCCTCTCTTCTGGGTCATCCACAAACTTATTGTCCTCACCCTCCTGCTCATTTTCACCCACAAAGTTCTGCACACTAGCTTTTTGTGTCACCAGACATCTTGCGACAAGGGCAGGGAGGCAGGAAATTCTAGAGACTTCTGTGGGGCGGGGGAACTCCAGATGCTTCTTCCACTTCAAAGCTGGCAAGGCTGGCACAAGGTATAAAACTAGGATCCGCAGACCCACTATTCAGTACTCTCCTGGAACTGTGGATACTACAGTAGAAAAACTTTCCTGCTGACAGAAAGACTACGCTGCGGTCTGGGGCCTGCCTTGCTTGCTGAGAAGGAAGACTGAACCTGCTCCGTTTATCCCAGGCGCCCTAAAGTGACACAAAGAGTCAGCTGACTGACCTCCTGTTCTGAGCTACAGGGATATAAAAAGCTCCAGAGAGCAGCACAGCTGAACTGCTGTACTTGACCTGCCTGGACCTGCAACTGGATCTGCCTGAGCCCTGCTCACTTCTGCTGCTGCGAGTTCCTGATCCCCAAGTGGTGCCTCCCCAGGTCCGGGCCCGTAGCTGGTATCAGAGAGAGATCCTCCTGGCCTGACTGTAGGTTCCACCAAATGCATCACAAAGCAATGCAAAGCCTCGACACAGAGCTGCTAGCCGCATTGGAATTGACACCAAGCGATACAAAGCCCAGCAAAGTCTCACCTCATTAAAACTGATGCCGTGCAATGCAACTTGGTGCAGCACCTCACCTTGCAGCACCTTGCGGCTCCGCATCTGAACCAGTGAAACACAACACAACTCGACTCAAAATCTCGCATCGCAGCAATCCAGACAAACGCTGTGCAGACTAGGCACCAAGGACATAAAGTACAATCCTCAGTAGGCTCAACTTAGTCCTGTGCCCATCCTGCTTTCCATGGTGGTCGGCCTGAACTTGTGACTTTGTCCCTGTCCAGCACGATCAGACACCCTCCTACTGGTCTTCCCTTCCCCATCTCATTGACAGCCCCGCAACTTTGCACCCACTTAGGTAAGCCACACTCCTCCGGGAGCGTTGCAGGGGCCTGACACCTCTCCAGTCCACATAGTGTAGCAGTGAGGAGAACCAGCAGCTCTGCTTGAGGTCTCCTCTCACTCTGCTGCTTCCTCTGACCACTATCTTTCCAACGGTCCCAGGCTCCTGGGTAAAGGCGCTCTTCTGCTGAGAAACATGGTGGTTTATCTGCTTCGCTCCTGATGGAGCTTTTCCCCTGGCTCATCCCATCTGGAAATCCTTATTTTGCTTCTGTGTTTTCCCCTCTTCTGTTTGCCTTTCCTTTTTTTGGCATCACTTTTCTCTCTTTCAGGTTGGGGTTGGAGTCATAGGGCGCCTGAATTATCAAGTAAGTTCCCATATTGTTCCTCTCATCTGTAAGAGTTCCTTTGGGGAAAGACTTTTGGAAAGCTTTGAGAACCACAGGCAGGTGATTGAAGGGGGGTGCATATGCATTTAAACGTACTGGCGATCCCTTGTCAGTAGAAATTGTCCCAGAAAATAGAGATCATTAAACAACACTGTAATACCTATCATTGGTCAGGAACTTTGATCTCTCCAGTGATGTAAAATATCTGAGAAATAGTCTTCGAATTAAATTACATTGAGGTAAAGGATCTAAGGTTATAGCAAAAATAAAAATTAAACCAATATCGGCACATCATATTCAAAGTGAATCAAAAATATATTGAAGTTCATAAGCAGAAAAAATAATCGTTAAAAAGTGAGTCACTCAAGTTAAAGGAAATGATAAAAAAAATCAAAAGCCTCATCAGTGAAAAATAAATAGTAAACTGATACTCTAAAAGTTAATGGTCATCACATTAACAATAACAATGGAAAATAATGGTTTCGAGACTCAACAGCAAAGTCAGAATTAGGAAAAATTATAAAAAAGTGAAATTAAGTTCCATTAAGCTGACCATGATCTACCTGTTTTGAGGCCTTTTGAGGCCCTGGAGTTCAGACAGTGCTACTGAGTTATTTGTGTTCTAAGAAGGAGTGGGCGAAGAATTCCGCTCCGCTCCGCTCCGTTGGTGGAGTTCGTGGAGTTTTGCAATCTTCACGCTCTGTGCAGAATTCCCCAAAACTCCATGAAGTCACGCAGAGCTGAGTTTTTCCTTTTGAGCGGCTCGCCACCATTAAGTTGGCAAGAGCTTGCGAGAAAAGATTGAGCACAAGACATCCTCCCGGCGAGATACCCTTAACTCGCGTTGAGGAAGCTGCTGCTCGAGTAGAATGTCTACTCGCCGGCAGAAAGCAGCTGCACCATTTGGCACGACGCCTAGTGACGTTCGTGCTGATTTTACAGCACGGGACAAACTTCTGGTGCTAAAAATCAGTGTGAGCAGTGCAACTTAACAGACTCGCAGAGTGCTGCAGAGTTTTTCCGGCATTTTGCAGATTTTGTAGAGTAAATCTCTGCATACTCCACCCAGGCCTAGTTCAAATTAAAGAAAAAGTCAAATTCCCTACCGTGGACAAACCTGCACATATATTGCTTTATTTGTACTTCGTAATCCATATCTAACAGATCTATGTCAGTCTCATCACTTCAATAAACCAAATGCTGATGATGAAGAGCAATATGATGGTCAGCAGTAGAGCTGTAAGTAAGGGAGCGAGATAAGAAAGAACTTGAGACACTGGGTCTCTTCACTGCAGAAGCACTGATATCTAAAAGGAAAAATATTTCTTTAAGTATTTTACCTTTGAAGTTTCAATACACTAACCTTATCATGACATATACCATACCTTATGTTAGTATCAGGATTTCTGAATCTAGGAGATTGAACCTCTGTGACTTCCTGGAGCTGAAACTCAAATGTAATCTCTCTTATAGGTGCAAGGGAATTCTTGAGTTAAAACATTTCTAGATATATCACTAACTACCTTATATGTTTTGCAAATTAAGTCTGTGCTCTGAATGAATCTTAATGTAATCAGTTCATCAGCTGCAGCATATGGAATACATATCAGTATTGAACCTTCCCTTATGAAAAGAAGCACTCACTTCCCCATGTTCAAATAACGTAATACTGTATTGCGACTAAAGAAAACAAAAAGAGGTCTGCATGACCGAAAAACTGTAAGAAAAGAAGAAAGTAGGAAACTGCTTGAGATAAAGGGGCAGGGAGTGTCTGGTAGTAGGTTAAGACTATGCAGCCTTGGTGTTCGGTGCACAAATAGTTAATTGCACCAGCTGCAGGCACTGGGCACCGGCAATTATTCTTTGACAAATTAAGTATTAGGACCAGGCCATCTAATACAACCAACGACTATTCTAGCTGAATATGGTGAGGTGCTTCGCTGTGGTGTTGCAATCCCCGGGCTGCTGCCCACTGCTGGAGGGAAGTCCTCCCACCATGACCTCAAGCACTGCAGTTTCGACACTTTGCTCCATTACTTGCTCAAGATTCAGTTCTCTCTGAGGACAGTCTGTCAATGTGACACCTTCAATACAGATGACTTCATGGACACGCCCTGCAAAGACACACAACATGGACGACTAACTCCTATGATTCGCTCTCTATTATGCTGAGGCAGTGCACGGACCATCTTCACTTTGGAAAGTCCCTGAAAACATTCTTGTTTTAGATGCTTCATATAGTATCTGCACTTTCTCATACGTCCGCAAGCGCAGAGATGCCCCTGCGGGGGTGATTCAGGTGCTATATAAATAAATAGACAGTGCCACCCGACGCAGCGGAACAAGCTGTCATGACGCAACACCAAAGGTGGTTCCTGTGAGAATAGATCAGTTGAGGATGAGTTGTTTTGGGTGGGAGGTACGAAAATGTCTGTTTGTGATGTTACACACCAGTGGCTGCCTCAGTAGTTTTTTAGGCATCTAGGGGCCAGATATAGGTAAAGTACATTTACCGATTCTAAAACACTGAATTTTACCTATACGGTATTTTAAAATCGGTAAATGCTATGAAGCAAATAAATCGGTAAAAATTACCAAATCGGTAAGATTCGGTAGTTACCGAATCGGTATTTACCGATTCGGTAATTGCCATTCATTCCTATGGGCCTGGAGGCCCATAGGAATGAATGGCAATTACCAAATCGGCAAATACCGATTCGGTAAAATGGGGGACACATTCAAGAGTGCCAGGGTGTCACTTTGACACCCTGTTGCACCCCTGAATCTTGCTTGTGTGCAGATGTGTCACACATACATGCTCTAAGGGCATGTATGTCTGTCACATGGCACAGTTGAAAATGCACAGATTTGCATTTTCAAAGGTATTCCTTATGTACCACCTACTTATAGTTGGTGGTAAATAACGAATCCTAAAATGGGAATAGAATTCATTTGAGTGCTCCCTACATTGCGAATTCGGTAATTTACGATTCGGTATTTTAAGGAATCGGTAATTTACCGATTATTTAAAATACCGAATCGGTAAATTACCAAATTTGCAATTTAGGCCACCTACATCCCAAATGCCCAATACCGGTCGGTAACGACCGAAATTCGGTAATTTCGGCCGTTACAGACCGGTATTGGGCCACCTACATCTGGCCTCTAGTCGATGAGGAGTGCTGTAGTGTGTGGCTGGAGGGAAACAGCGTTTTACTCGACTGGTGGTTGGTGGTAGAGAAGTGGTACTCCGGCATTTGCAAAGGATCATTAACAAGCTGCACTCTGCCTGTTGCAGCTTAACTTGTACATGCTGAGCACTTTGTAAATGTAAACCTTAATGTCACTTCCTAACAAACACCTTGCTAGAAGGTAGCAGGTCACATTTTTATTAAGAGATTCCTATTGGCCAGGAAAGCCTGGCATGCCCTCTAGTTATGACTTCAACATGTACCGTTCATTCCAAGTTTTTATATGACCCTGGTCGAAAATGACGTTATCCCTCCAAGCAGGGTCGGACATCTTGTTCTTTGGATACACTGAGCACTGTTTGAAAAATCCATCTACGGATGCCGCTTAAGCTCAAATACAGCCTGCGGTCACTGTTCACTGGTGTGGTCTGTGCAGAGTGATAATAATCTTTTCTGAAACGCAGGTCTCAGACAGAAGGAATTTCTATCTGGAAGAGCAATACAAATTAGGTTGGGCTGCCAGTTTCCACTGATTATTAGTTTCCAGGCGGAATTCCTTCAGATTCTTCAGGCATGACCCATGATGAAGAAAATAAACTAAACCCTTTTTACAAATGGCTGAGAAATTCCAGATAACTTTCGCTAGAGATTTAATTTTAGAACATGAGAGCACCGTCCTAGTTGGAAAAAGATAAAACTAAAATGGGACTAGTAGGTAAATACCATTACTCGAGAGTGAAGTCATTTGAACTTATTACACAGTGCATATATCTTGTTTGTTAAGATACTTTTATGTGTATTACTCAGTGCACTTTGGATTCTCCCTCGTAAATGAGAAAAATGTCTCAGCAGATATTCAGCATTAGCAATGTATTATATATAAATCATATGATGTGATCATTTGGGAATATTAGTGCAAATTAAGAACATTGATTTCGACGTTGCTACTAATTAAAACTGTCAAAGGTCTACAGGCAATTCATAGCTAGCATATTTGATTTTGGTTATTCTAGAGAGATCCGCGTATAGGGTTCAGTTCTTAGAGGTTCTAGGTGGATGGATACTCCATGCTTTCAACTGGTGCACATGAGTAAGAATTTAATTGGTCACGGCTATGCTCGTGATCAGTGAAACAAATTGAGAGAGAAGGGGAAGTTCATATGTCTTGCCTGTACTGATTATTTCAAAACATGAAGAATGAACCCAGTACCAACTCCACATTAGGTGTTCTTTGTCCCTTAGTCCTTCTGAAAAAAGGAACCCTTAGGTTCTTTTAAAAGAACCTCACTCACCGACTGTGCCTTTGGCCATTTCAGTCAAGAAATGTAGGTTAAATCCTGAAAGATATAGGCAAACGTTAAGGAATACCCTCAAACTCCCTTCACATACCTGGGTAGATTTCCTGGACTACTCCAGCAAGACACTAAAAGGCTGTATGAGTGGCAGTAAGGTAGATGATTTCACTAGGCTTTACAATCTAATTTTGAGAGCGCACATGATGGATATCTGTTTTCCCGAGCTGTGCCAGCACATAGTGGCTAGCAGAAATCAAGCTGACTGTTTCCAGGAAGCTTACTGAGAAGGTTGACCTCTGGGTCAGCATCAGAGTGTCCAGTATGAAGGTATCGGGGGTTGACTCCCAAAAGGTTTGTCAGGGTTCCCACCAGAAGAAGGTAGGGGTGATTAATAGAAGGAGATTTCTCAAGACCCCCAAAACAATTCTATGGGGAAAGGGTCACATTCCCAATATGCCCACCAAAAAAAAGAGCTTCTGAGACAAGAGTCACTACAAACCCCCTAAGTGCTATGAGTGCTTTGAATATGGGCATGTAAAGGGAGTTCCCGAATGCACTAAGAGAGCATAGCCTCTCACTGGAGGTGACACCAGGTGTACCTAGTGTAGTGCTTGAGGAGGAGTTTGTCTCAGCTAGTTGTGGGGGAGACTAGCAGGGTGACCCTAGTGTCCCTCGGTGATTTGGAGATGGTCCCAAAGACCCTTGTGCCACCCAATGCTACCAAGTATAGGCAGTGGGTTACCATCAATGAGCGAGATGTGGTGGATCAGGGGGACACTGGTGCCAGTATGACTGGTAAGATACCACTGGCACCTGCTTTCATATGATGCGTCTGCTATGAAGAGTCTTTTGTTTCCTTCCACTTTTGGTGAGCAAAACTTTGGTTTCTAATGAACTGGTGCATGGGATGATAAGGGCCCTGGTGGTCCCTCAATTCTACCATTCCTTCCTAGTGAGGCTGGCTCATGAAATTCCCATGGCAAGACATCTGGGCCAGCATAAGACCTTTGCATGGCTTGTCCCCCACTTTTACTGACCCCGGATGAGTAGATCTTAGATTGCATTCTGTAGGACATGTCTTACCTGCCATGCCAGTGGGAAGAGAGGACTAAAGCTAAAGGCTCCCCTCTCTCCCTCACCTGTCATTGGCACACCCTTTGAGAGGGTGGGCATCAACATTGTAGGGCCTATGGATCCCCAGACTACTTCAGGTTACAGGTAAATCCTGGTTCTGGTGAATCACACCACTAGGTACCCAGTGTCTATACCACTACCTATACCACTAAGGACTACCACTGCACCCACAGTGGCTAGGTCCCTTTCACCAGAGTTGGTTTCCTGAAGAGGTGGTGTCTGACAGGGGCACCAACTTTATGTCGGCATACATGCAGTCAATGTGGAAGGGGTGTGGGGTTAATTATACGTTCTCCACTCTACATCATCCACAAACCAATGGGCACGTTGAGATGTTCAATAAGACCCTAAAAGGCATGATTAGGAGCCTGCCTGAGGTTCTAAGGCATACGTGGGACATCTTGCTGCCATGCCTGCTTTCTACTTACAGTGAGGTACCCCAGAAGTGAGTTGGGTTTAACCCCTTTGAACATCTGTACAGCCACCCTGCCAGAGGACCTCTCAGCCTGGTAAAGCAAGAGTGGGAGCAATCTCCTAGGAAACCTCCCCAGGATGTGGTGAACTACATCTAGGCCTGGGCAGAACTCACAGAGTTTTACTATGTAGAATTCCACTGAGTTACTGAAAAATTCTGAAATTCTGCGGAGTTCCGTGCCCTGACAGAGTAACTTGAACCAAGCTTATAGTAGTGTCAACCTTCAATGAATTGCTGCAGTCCTTGCTTACTCGTAAAATATTGACTACACTAGTACTACATGTTGCCAGTAGATGGCGCAATTGAGTTAAAAATGCGTCTGGAATACCGGGTACTATTTGGCAGTCGTCTTTCACTTTGCAAATCGGGGAGGAGGTTGTGGAGATTAGATCTTGCAAAATCCACTTTCCATCAGCCCTGTCATGCCACATGAAAGCTGGAAGGTCTGTATTGTCATCCACTTTTTTATGGACAGATAATTGATAGCTATTAGCATGATTGAGGTTAAAAGGCTACCACGTAGGTGATGTTTTACAATAGCCTCCTCTCTGCCATCTGACTACTGCTCTGTATACAGTGCACACTGCGCTGGGAAGAAGCATCTGATGTTCCATCTTGGATTGGCTGTAGGAACTTCTAACTGCCAACTCCAAGGATAGCAGGAGAACTGCAGTGCGAATGTCACACTGCGTGAAGAACAATCCTGTCCCACTGCTCCGCTGTTGGGGGCCGGAGTTTTTGCCAAACCTTGCGCTCCAAGTGCGAAGTGCTAAAAACTTCGAAAACTCCACTGGCGGAGTGGAGTTCACTGCCCACTGCTGCTTCCGGAGCTAGATGGCCAAGTTGTGAAAGCTTGGTTAAGATAACAGAGGCCAGCCCGGAAGTGATAAATAAGTGGCAGGACTAGACAGCAGCCCCTGCGGACTTATAACCTGGACTGAAGGTGTGGTCATTGAACCTGTGGAGCCTTGGACCCTCCAAGACCATTGGACTGGACCCCACGAGATTGTTGAGATAAAGGGGGAGGCCACCTACTTGGTGGACCGCAATACCCCCGGACAACCCTTAAGGATTATCCACCTCAGCCGTCTCAAGCCCCATTATGAGAGGTCTGAGGTTAACAAGCTGTTGGTGGTAAATGGAACGGGGAAGATGAGAGTGAATCTCTCCCTGACCTCTTAGCCTCCAAAGAGAAGAATGGGTCAGTGGAAGGTTTAAACTTTTCCCCTACCAAGACTTCTGAGCAGCATAGGGACTGTTACCAGTTACTGGGACAGCTTGCCTCTCTATTTTCCCTCACTCCTGAGATTACACACTTGTGTATCCACGACATTGACACAGGAGACAGCTCCCTATCAAAAATGAAATCTACTGGCTGTAGAACAAAGTGAGGGCCAGCTTTAAGGAAGAGGTTTTCCAAAATGCTGGAGTTGGGGGTGATTGCACGTTCCAGCATCCCCTGGTGCAGCACTGTGTGGCTGGTACCTCAAGCAGCCCCAAAGGGCAATACACCAGAACTCAGGCTCTGTGTAGACTGTAGGGGGCTAAATTCAGTCACCAAAACTGATGCTCATCCAATTAGTCGGAAGATTAGCTGATTGACAGATTAGCAGCTGACCAATTCCTGAGTACTTTTGACATCACATCAGGATACTGGCAGATCACCCTAACTGAAGGAACAAAGAAGAGGTCACCCTTCTCTGCCCCAGAGGGGCACTAACAGTTCAGAGTAATGCCCATTGGGCTCAAAAATGCTCCTTCCACCTTTGAGAGGTTGGTAAACCATGTCCTGTGGGGATGGAAGCCGTCAGCACTGCATACCTGGATGACATAGCTGTCTTCAGCAGCAGCTGGAAGGACCATCTCTTTCACCACCAGAAAGTGCTTTATGCCCTGCAGGATGAAGGTCTGAGTACCAAGGCAAGCAAATGCCAGATAGGCAAAAGACAGTGGTATACATGGGTCACCTTGTGGGAGGGTCTAAGGTGCAAAGCCTCGAGACCAATATAGAACCCATAAACTCAGGCAGAGGTGAGAGCCTTTTTAGGCCTTACCGGTTACTACAGGAGGTTTGTCAAAGGGTATAGCTCCATTGTGGCTCCCTTGACTGAACTGACATCAAAGAAACAACTCAGAAATGTGATTTGGACACAGGCATGCTCAAGAGCATTTGACTACCTGAAGCAAGCCATGTGTGGCGCAGTACTGTCACAGCTTAATGAGGAGGGCCTGGACCAAGCTGTAGCCTTCATCTCCAGGAGGTTACTACACCGGGAAGGGAGGTGGAGTGCTATTGAGTGGGAAGCTTTTGCTGTGGTCTGGGCTCTGAAGTAGCTGAGACCATACCTGTTTGGGACTCACTTTTGGACTTAGACCGACCACAGGCACCTCAGGTGGCTAATGCAAATGAGGGCTGAGAATCCATAATTATTGGGGTGGTCCATCTCCCCACAGTGAATGGACTTTATGGTGATACACAGACCTGGGTCAGATCACACCAATGTTGATTATCTCTCTAGATTCTTCGGCCTTAGTGATGAGATCTCTCAGGAGGCTGTGGAGCTCTCCCCACTTTCAGCTGGGGGGGGGGGGGGCAGGTGTTAGACCTGTCAGCCTTAGGGTGGTCTTCCCGTACACTTTCTGCCAGCTTTCTCTCACTTTTTGCATTTCAGTTTTGTTTGCCTTAGGACTCTTGGTACCTTACCACTGCTCAGCAGTGTTAAAGTGCATGTGCTCACCCCCCTAAAACATGGTTACATTGGTGTATCCACAATTGCCATATTTAATTTAGTGATAAGACCCCCTAGTAAAGTGCACAATATAGGCCCAGGGCCTGTAAATGATATGTTACTAATGGGCCTGCAGCACCTACTGTGCCACCCACAGAAGTAACCCTCAAACATTTCTCAGGCCTGCCACTGCAGAGCCTGTATGTGCAGTTTCACTGCCATGCCAACTAGGGATTTAAACCCCTTGCCAAGCCTTAAACTCCCCTTTTATTACATATATGTCACCCCTATGGTAGGCCCTATGTAGCCCACAGGGCAGGGTGCTTTGTAAGTAAAAGCGAAGACATATAATATTTGGTTTTACATGTCCTGGTAGTTAAAAACTCCCAAATTCATTTTTTTTCACCACTGTGAGGCCTGTCCCTCTCATGGGTTAACACTGGGTAATTCCTGATTAAGAAGCCATAGGATTATTATTATGTTTGGAACCTATGGGCCTGTAGTGGCAGATAAATCCTCTTTAATGGTAAAGTTGGTTTTATGATTACAACATTAAAAAGGACACTTTTAGAAAATTTGCATTTTTCTGGTCTTAAGCACTGTGAACCTCTGCCTGCCTCCAATTCACATCTGTGGTGGGTGACAGCTGGGCTTTGTGCAGTCCCTCTAGACAGTCACACACAATGGGAGTTTTGTGTGAAGTATCCTTGTTCCCGATCAATCCAGAGAGTTAAATGGATGAAAACATAGGCTTATTGAATCCAAAGAAAACCCAGCCACCAGCTTGTAGAGACTTCTCCCAACTGTCACCAACCTTCTCACAAATCAACAATATACATTCTAAATGGAACACTGCAGAAGCAGAGAATTAAGTAGACACAAACAAAGAGCAAAGTAATACATATTAATACAAATGACATAAGGTGCATAATAGGCAGACAACAAAAGCACATTACCACAGTGTATCATTCACATCCTGTTGGCCATCACCAGGCTGATGGGCCTTCCTGAGCTAGATGGTAGGGGGAGTTGGCACTCGCATCTAAAGAGGGCTGTGCCTGTCCCCACACAAAGAGTTGCATACGCCCCTGTTGTGTGTCTGGAGCCTGCACAGGAAATGGATGACCTGTGTTCACTCCAGACTCACCGACCCGACTCTGTGACTCAGAAACAACTCTGGGAGTCCTAGATGCTTGCGCCATACTAAGGTACTGTTTAAGCGGGGCATAGCTGGCTATTGAATCCGACCAACGCTCAATTGCAGTTGGCTTGACAATATAGATTTCACCCAGTACACAGCACCTGCAAGTTACCTATTGACGCTGTTGACTTATAAGCACTGTTTTTGGATTTAACCTTCAAAAATTCATAACTCTGGTTCTATCTATTGGATTTTGGTTATATTGGTCTTGTTTTGTTCAATAAATCAGGCTCTATGTTTCTAACCATGTGTGGATTATTTTGGGTGGTGTTTTGTTCTGTTTTACTTTAATAAGTTTTGCACAAGTACTTTATACATTGCCTCTTAAGTTAACCCCTTCGCTGCTAGGCCTTCCCCCTCCGTGCTAAGCCTTTTTTGGGCTATTTGGGGTAGTTCGCGCTTAGACCCCTGTAACCTTGTGACCACATAAGGCATCCACGCCAAATTTGCATCCATTTTTCCCATCATTATGGGGATTCTAAAGGTACCCAGGGATTATGGATTCCCTTGGAGGGGACCCAGAAATTAGCCAAAATACAGCTACATTGTGTTTGGTTTTTGGAAAAATGGGAAAAAGGGCTCCAGATGAAAGCGTCTGTTTTTTCCCCTGCAAAAGGTATCAAAAAAGAGGTTGTGGTTCTGACATCACCATCTTCCCACCTTTCAGGGACAAGCAGACTTTTGTCAGAAATCCAACTTTTTTTACACAGTTTTGGCATTTTTCTCAGACATAGCCTATTTTTGCTACTTTTTGAGCTTTCAAACTCCTTCCAGTTAATGGTAGAAATGGGTATGAATGCAATAATGGAGCCTGGAAGCCTATACATTTTAGAAAAGTAGACACAATTCTGAATTCATCAAGGGATCGTTTGTGTAGATCCTTCAAGGTTTCTTCATAGAAACTAACAATAGAAACTAAATATAGGAAAAATTGAAAATTCGTTGAAAAAAACAGCCTTTTGCGTCAACGTTTTCACCTGTAACTTCTTCTAATTATGACAGCTGTTTGAAAGCAATATACCATTACATTTGTTAGACGGTTCTGTTTGTGGGAATATATAGGACTTGTAGGTTCACCAAGAACCCTACGAACTCAGAGCCAATAACTTAGCAGCGTCATGCAATGTTTTTTTATTATGGACTGGATATATAGCAATTAGTTTGGGAAAATGTATACATGGAAAAATCGGTAAGAAAGACACCTTTGTATTTCTGAAATGGAAACAAAATATAGAGTTTAGAAACAGTAGATATTTGCACATTTCCGAAATTCGGAGTACCCATACTAGCATGAGAATTATAGGTCTTTTTTCAAAATGACTTCTTTTTTACACATTGTCTTTCATTTGGAAGGTAGAAATGCATCGAAAGTCAATAGGTAATAACAGTTGTTCTACAATTCTGTGTTTCCCTAAGTCTCCCGATAAAAATGGTACCACACTTGTGTGGGTAGGCCTTGTGCCCATGACAGGAAATGGCTCAAAACACAATGTGGACACACCACATTTTCACGATGAAAAATGACCCTTTTTTTGCAAAGTGCCTAGCTGTAGTTTTTTAACCCTAGCTCTGCCTGCACCTAGGGAACCCTAGCAAACCTATACATTTTTGAAAACTAGACACTCAGGGGAATCCAGGATGGGGTGACTTGACAACTGGCTCTCACCAGGTTCTGTTACCCAGATTCCCTTGCAAACATAAAAAATTGTCCGAAAAAACACATTTTCTTCACATTTCTGTGGTGGAAAGCACTGGAATCTGCGTGGATCCACAAAATTCCACCGACCCCGCATTTCCCAAAGTCTTCCGAGAGAAATGGTACCTCACTTGTGTGGGTAGGCCTAGTGCCTGCAACAGGAAATGGCCCAAAACGCAACGTGGAAACACCACATTTTCACAGTGAAAAATGACCCTTTTTTTGCAAAGTGCCTAGCTGTAGTTGTTTAACCCTAGCTCCTAGGGAAACCTAGCATACCTATACATTTCTGAAAGCTAGACACCCAGGGAAATCCAGGATGGGGTGACTTGACTGGATCTCACCAGTTTCTGTTACCCAGAATCCCTTGCAAACCTAAAAAAACATTTAAAAAACGACATTTTCCTCACATTTCTGGGAGAGAAGTTCTGGAATCTGCGTGGATACACAAAATTCTACCCACCCTGCATTCCCTAAAGTCTTCCGAGAAAAATGGTACCTCACTTGTGTGGGTAGGCCTAGTGAACCCTAGCTCTACCAGCACCTAAGAAAACCTAGCAAACCTAAACAGTTTTGAAAACTAGGTACCCAGGGGATTCTAGGGAGGTATGGCTTGCGTGGATCCCCCAATGTTTTCTTACCCAAAATCCCTTGCAAAACTCAAATTTAGCTGAAAAAAATCACTTTTTCCACACATTTTTGTGTGGGAAAGTTATGGCATCACCAGGCTGATACAAATTTCCTACCACCCAGCATTCCCCTGGGTCTCCCTATAAAAGGTGGTACCTCACTCATGTAGGAGGCCCAAGTACCCGCGACAGGCAAGGTCCCAAAACGTATTGAGGCAACATCACAATTGCCTATCACAAAACGACCTGGTTTTGCAAGGGGGGTCACCTGGGTTTTTGGCCCCGTGCTCGGTGGCCATCAAGGGAAACCTACCAAACCTACACATTTCTGAAAACTAGACACCCGGAGGATTCTAGGGAGGTATAGCTTGCATGGATCCCCTAAAGTTTTCTTACCCAAAATCCCCTGCAAACCTCAAATTTATCTGAAAAAATCACTTTTTTCACACATTTTTGTGTGGGAATGTTGTGGCATCACCGGGATGACACACATTTCCTACCACCCAACATACCCCCGGGTCTCTCAATAAAAATGGTCCCTCACTCATGTAGGAGGCCCAAGTACCTGTGACAGGCAAGGGCCCAAAACATATTGAGGCAACATCACAATTACCTATCACAAAACTACCTGGTTTTTCAAGGGGGGTCACCTGGGTTTTTGGCCCCGCGCTCGGTGGCCATCGAGGGAAACCTACCAAACCCACACATTTATGAAAACTAGACACCCCAGCAATTCCAAGGAGGTATAGCTTGCGTGGATCCCTCAACGTTTTCTTACCCAAAATTCCCTGTAAACCTCAAATTTAGCTGGAAAAAATCACTTTTTTCACACATTTTCCTGTGGGAAAGTTGTGGCATCACCAGGCTGACACAAATTTCTTATCACCCAGCGTTCCCCCGGGTCTCCCAATAAAAATGGTGCCTCACTCGTGTAGGAGGCCCAAGTACACGCGACAGGCAAGGGCCCAAAACATATTGACGCAACATCAAAATTGCCTATCACAAAACAACCTGGATTTGCTAGGGGGGGGTCACCTGGGTTTTTGGCCCGTGCTCGGCGGCCATCTAGGGAAACCTATCAAACACGAACTTTTCTAAATACTAGACCCCGGGGATTCCAGGGAGGTATGGCTTGCGTGGATCCCCCTATGTTTTCTTACCCAGAATCCCCTACAAACCGCATATTTAGCTGAAAAAATCACTTTTTTCACACATTTTTGTGTGGGAAAGTTGTGGCATCATCGAGTTGAACCAAATGTCCTACCTCCCAGCATTCCCCCAGGTCTCCCGATAAAAATGTGCCTCACTCGTGTAGGAGGCCCAAGTAGCCGTGACAGGCAAGGGCCCAAAACGTATTGAGGCAACATCACAATTGCCTATCACAAAACGACCTGGTTTTGCAAGGGGGGTCACCTGGGTTTTTGGCCCTTGCCACTACACCATTCAAATAGACACCTCTGGTTTCCATGTGTTATTCCTAAGTATTAAGTAGGCCTAGGCAGAATTTTGCCTAAGCTAGAGTAATTAGAGTATTTTAGTAATTCCGCACTACTCTTTGATGTGGAGTTACTGGCAATTATGCAATTACTCCTCCTTACATAATTAAGAATCATTTGAGGAAAAATCCTACCCCAAGAGCACATTTAGTGATCATGAGTGGCTGGTCATTCTCTCTATTTGTGTTCTCTTGCCTTCAGTGCTATTTCTTAGCACAAAATGCATCTTCAGTCCATTTCCGACGCAAGGGGCACTTTTGCACTAAGAAATAGCGCAAAAAGCAGAATGACTCTTATTGCTTAGTTCAAGCGTAATCTTGCTGGATTCTTAGGTAATTCCACATGATTGCGGTACATGAAATTACACAAGTTACGCCCACGCCTAGTATTAAGCAAGACAATTGCTGTTGGAATTCACCCTTACTTTTGGCAGCTTTACAGAGAGAAGAAGGTGCAACTATTGTGCTCAGCTATTGACATCCCGGACGTTTCAGCAGAAGCCTTTAGACAGTCTCAGAGTGTTTTAACAATGGCTTTTCCAGTCATGATTACTGAAATTACTGACATGATATCCTTGCTTAACCAGTTAAATTGTTTTGATGATCGCCTATTACCATCTTACGTCAACCACATCATATCTGTCCACATGCAAGCCACCAGATATCATGAGAGGGAACCAAATCCAAGCTGAGCCTAAAGTAAGGAAGTTAGGACAATTATGTGTTTCAATATCAGTATATTTGGGTGAAGAAGTAATTACAGAGGATTATAAGGTTCACCATGAGAACTGTCAGACCTCGTTCAGGGGGCCACAGGGAAAGCAGGTGCTTCTGGGCCACCACTGTGGTGGTTGGGGAAATATGCCTCCACAGACCTGGTGTCCATTATACCATGGCTTTGCAAACTGGGCCAAGTACACTCTTTCCCCACTTGACTATTAGGATAGCAAGGGTGAGCAGTCAAAGGCATCTCAGGGAGGTAGTGTGGGGAGAAGTTAGAACTCTACAGTCAAACAACAGGCACAATAATGTTCCAGCCCAGAGCTTTTCTTTAGTAAAATGAGAAATACTTTAATCACAACAAAATGAGATACTACATGCAGGAATTGTTAATTACCACAGTTTACATATTATGCTTGCTACTGGGATTATCTACACAGAAACCAGTAGACTAGATTACACATTGTGTGTGGACTCAATATCAGTGCGTTCCCTAGTTTCTGTGACTAGTAGGTCAGTCTGTATTTCCTTTACTGCACAGTTCTCTTTAAGCAGGTCTATTTGTAAAGCATGGATCTCACATAAGCATGTAGTAAGTTCAAAGTCAATGTTCAGGCATATTTATCCTGAGATGTTGGGCACTTGCTTGGCTTATTTACAAATATGCAGGCCACAAATGACACAAACAAGCACACTCACTCACCAGTACAGTGAATAATCCAGACAACACTGTTTTCTCTTTGTGCCTAGTGCAGGGCAGCAGAGTCGTCTCCAAAAAGGCAAATACAGGCACTCCTGAATTCCATTGTGCTTCCCTGGTGGCGATTGCTGCAGTGGGCACTCTATGGAGGTGGATGCACTGTTTCATCTCATGTTGCTTAAACACAAAAACATTTGGGGAGGCCGGGTGACATTCAGGCACATTCAGGTTAACTCCATTTACTCTCTTTCAAACAGTCTACTCTTCTGGTCTGCCTCATTTCCCATGGGCCACAGGGTCAAGACTGATTTGCAAATGGCTGGGTCCGAACTGGGGTGTCGTAGTGGGCAAAAGAAAAATGGATTTAACCCAGATCTTTTGACTGGGGGAGAATGTTTGCATTGTCAGCATTCCGTCCATAATTTCTTTGCTGTAACTCACTTCCAGGCTTGGCAGTTTTGCTTCTCCTTTCCCAAGCAGTCTGCTCCAGTGAAGTCAGACACTGTTTTCCACTTTCTCAGCAGGTCAAGTAAACTCCCAAGTCACAGGATTTCCCACAGCTCATCCTTCAAGATGCACAATCTTCAGGCAACGTCCCCTCACCTCTGGGAGACTGACTATCTGACAGACACAAGACATGGTCCTCAACATTTCTTTGAGTACTCTAAGGAGCACTCCTTTCCTTGGTCTTAAAGAACTTTGAATTGAAACCAACTGGGGTGGTTTGGGTCGCACTTTTATACTCACTTCAAAGAGAGGGGATGGCAAGCCCACTCCATGCCCAGGAACTACTTTTGAGATGTTCCATTCTATATTGTATGTTCTTTCTGCAGTGCAGACACAGGCTTTGTAAAATGTGATAGCTCTCATAGCAGGTAGTGATGACGCTTGTCCTACACGGGAGTACCCACACCTCAGTGCAATGGTCTGTGAAACCTCTGCACCAGGCTCTCAACAGCCTTCCTGAAGTAGCACTCAGTGAGAGACAAAAAGTCGAGCCGTACCTAGAAGGTTACATCCTTCTAACAACAGAATCTTCTGACTCTCTTAATTCCCTCACCTTTAACACAAATGGCAGTGCTCACACAAGACTAATCAGCAATCCAGTGCTAAAAAGGTTACCACAGAATTTCTAAATGTAGCCCTGCTGCAGTCCACCCACAGTCCGGTGTTCAGGGTTACATCCTTTAGCTCAGGAATGCTTCTGCTGTCTGGAGAGGCTGTACTTTAACCTCCATCTTATTCCATGTAAAACTAGGCCAATCTAAAATGGATCTTGCTGCCTCAGCAACCTTACACTCACATCCACATGGAGTCTTACTACCAGGCACGTTTTACACAACGCAACCTCAACATGCACACAGGATATTACCACCTTGGTCTCCATAGGGCTAATGCAGGTACACTTGCGCCATAGTGCCAAGGTTCCTGCATTACAGTCAGGATGGTTCCTCTGCAGGAAGGGATAATCCTCTTTTGTGTGCCGCAGATACTTCTCTTTGTTACACCTCTCTCAGGTGGGCGTACACCTCTCTCAGGTAGGCGTAACCCTTAGTGCAAACACAGGTTTACTGCCTTTAGTGGAATCTGGGTTTGTGTAAAAATTATGGGTAGATGCATGGCCATGCTCTAACCATGTAATGCCTCTCTGTTGCAAAAGTAGTGCAAGGTGCTGTGTTGCACTATTCTGCAGCTGAAACGTGACGCAATACCATGCAAATCTTGCTTTGTGTAGCTTTGTAGATGTCACTTCAGCACTTGCATTGTTTTGTATCTACTCATTTGATGCAATGTAAACGCAGGTGCATAGTAAATCTGGGCCCTGATATCACATGGAGTTTGGTGGCGCTGCACATGGGTTAAAAAAGCTTTTGCCATGCAGGAGACGTTCCTGGCCCGACAAGGATATTTTCAGAAATTAGGGATCATTGACGGAATTGGGAATACCGCAACTGATCCCGCCGGTAATCCCTTATTCCTTTGTGGGTGTATATATGCAGGTGTACAGGGCCGGACTGGGAACCCAAAGCAGCCCTGGTAATTTTAGCAGTGGGGGGTGCACAAATGTGCACTGCTGCTTTTGTTACTTGGGGGCCGATATTGCAGCACTATGAAAAAAACGGTGCCCAGTAACAAAGCCAACCCTTTACGCTTCCAGCTCCTGGGGAAACGCCTGATACCCGACATGGCCATTCCGGCCCTGCAGGTGTATGTTATTGCATAAACCTACCTAAAATGCAGTGACGTGCTAAACATTGCAGTTTCACAAATTACATTTCACCCAGACATCTCAGCTGCTTCCAGCATCCGCAAAATCCAGGTGACATACAACGAACATGACGTAATCTAGCATATCTCTTAATTCCAATGGGGCTAGTAGTTCCCTTTAGCAGCCCAAGAGAAACATTCTTAATAAGGCTTTCATTGAAAAATGTTTTAATGCGAAAAACTCCACCGTGTACCACTCTTTGAGGAGACATAATAAAGCAAGGTCATTTTAAGACCTATAACGCCACCACCCCCAGCTGATTCTGTTAGCTCAGGGCAGTGCAAAGGATCATATTTTGCTCCCATGCCTTGTAGTGTTTTAGTTGGTTAACTCACTTGCCAGTTTGTCTCCAAACTCTCAGTAAAGGATTTCACATGGCAGGTTTGATCCATCTAAGTGGACAGTCCGCCCAGAACTGCTTGCTTAACCTCGATTCCCTTCCCTCTTCCCAGGCACAAAAACAGCAAGATTGGAGTGTGCGATTCTTAAAGGGCGCCACAAGCATCTCGCCTGGGACCGGGGAAGACAACTACGGCAGATTGATTGGACAAACAACAGAAAGTGATTTACTGCGAGCGTTAGTTATCGTTGTATGTCCAAAAACACCAGTAAATCACACAGAAAATTGCCGCATGGCGTCTTTGCAAGGCAACGTATAAAAGACACTGAAATCATAATTGGCACTACTGTTCTGGCTCGGAACAGCCCTGCATCAGGGGCCTCTTTCCCCGTTTCACCTCTAAGTTGCTGCGATTACTTGCTTTAGTTGATTCCAAATGAAATGGGATGCTTATTAAGAGCGCGCGCTCTGAGATCATTGCTGCCGCAGGTTCCATCACAGAACAGTAGAAAATAGTGACGTGATGCATGCAGCAGCCCGTGACAACTTAAGGCAAATTCACCAAAATCACATGGGTAGCGGAAGTGACTTCACATGTCAATTGACCTTTACTTTCACTCACCCTCACATGATTACACAAACACACGCATTGTTTACTTATTTTAGCTGCCAGTGAGGGCCATATTTCAGTTAATTGTACTGCATTCTTTATTATACTAATAGTGAATAATGTATAATTCACTATTAGGGTAATAAAACATTGATAGAAAATAATGGAAGTTGAACCCCAACAAACGTCTGCTGCCTCTGTGTTCCTGCTACTGATTTTGACACTTCGAAGGCAAAGGGTCACAAAGGCAGTTTCAGCGGTTGCAAGAGGCAAGGCAGTGGTTGCAGCTGTGACCACTAGCAACTCCTAATGGTGTCTGTTAGACCTGGCTTTTTCAGCTGGTTTATCCCCAGACTTTTTGCTTTTTGGCCTCCTGTTTCTGACCTGTTTCTGTTAGTTTTATAACTCTGGGCACTTTACCACTGCTGATAAGTGCCAAAGTGCGTATGCTCTCTGTGTAAATTATTATTATGGATTGGTGTTTCCATGATTGGCTTATTTGGTTTACTGTTAAGTCCCTAGTACAGTGCACTGTGGGTGACCAGTGCCTGTAAACCAAATGCTGCTAGTGGGCTTGCAGCACGGATTGTGCCACGAACATGATCAGCCTGTAAATGTCACTCAGCCCTGCCACAGCAGTGTTTGTGCTGAGTTTGGTACTGCCATGGTGAACTGGCAAGTGCACCCACTTGCCAGTCCCTAACCTTCCCTTTTCTTACATGTAAGACACCCCTAATATAGGCCAAAGGTAGCCCCTGTGGGCAGTGTGCAGTGTTTGTGAAAGCTAGGACATGTCCTGATGTGTGGGGCTTGTCCTGATAGTGAAAAACTGCCAATTTTGTTTTTCACTATTGAAAGGCTATCTGTCCCATAGGATAGAATGGGAGTTGATTTATAACATCTTATAAATATGACTTCCCATTGGGACAAGATAAAAAGGAGGAGTTTAGTATGTCTGAACTCAGACCATAAAAATGTGTCTTTTAGTAAAGATGATTTTTATACTGTGTGTTTGAAAATACCACATTTAGAAAGTGGGTATTTTCTTGCTTAGCCATCCTGTGTGCCTCTGCTGGTTTGGGGATTGACTGTCTGGCTTTTGAATGACAGGCGCTGGGGATGTGTATTATCTCAGAAGGCCACGGGGGAGGTTGATGTGTGTCCTGCCTTTCCTGCATGAGTCAGGGCAGGCTGAATAGACCTGGCCTGTAATTAGAGTAGGGGAAGGAGATTTCTTTAACACTTGATTGGGCCTGGTCTACCTTGGACAATGCTGTTTCCACCTCCTGCTGGGCAGATGCACCATAGAGGACAGAACTGCTTTTGGCTAGGCAAAGAGCTTTTCTGCTACCAGAGAACAAAGGAATTTGTTCTATAAAAAGTGGAACCCAGACCCCTGAACTTTAGATCCGTTCTGAACTAAGGAACCTGCTAGGAAGAAGGACCGGGAAACCTGGAAGAGGAGTACTGCCCCTGTGCTGTTGGGGATGGCCTGGAGTGGTTGCTTCTGTCTTGGGTAGGGAAAGGACTGGACTGTGCTTTCATCATCCTGCGTAAGGTAGAGCTTACTTCCTGTTGGAAGTCTCAGGTATAGAAAAGACTTCAAAGATTACTTCTGGGATTCAAGGGGAACCTTTGCCAAGGAGAAGAGCTGGAGAAGAGCTGGAGAAACTGAGGAGAAGTACTGCCCCTTTGCTGTGTGCTGTCTGGGGTTCGCCTGCAGTGGCTGTTTCTGCCTAGGACTTGGGTCTCCAAGGGCTTAAAGTAGAGCTTGCCTCCTGTTTTTTTAAATCTCTTGGATGTAAAGACTTCACCCCCAGCTCCCCTAAACTTCCTTGCTGGGAGTTCTGGCCTGCCAGGAGGTGCCTGCTGCTGTTCTGGGCCCCTTGAGGTTGTTTCTGCTGGTGGGACCTGGAAAAGCGATGCAACTAAGAGAAACGCGATGCATCCGCACCTGTTTCCGACGCATCGCCGAAGAAACCAACATAGCGCCTGCCTTTGGCTTGAGAAATCGCTGCAGTGAGTGCACCGATCCACGAAGGCCGAGATCACGGCACCGATTCCGACGCAGGCCCTGCTGTGCGGCTGCAAGAACCATCGCATCATCCTGAAAAGTCACGCATCGCATCGAGTCACCAGGTCTGTTGCATCGCTGGGGGACGCAGTAAGAAACCAACGCATGACCTTCTCACACAATAAGAAACAGACACATCTCCTCCTCTCTGGTAAGGAACTGACGCATCACCTCCCCTGCACAGCAGTAAGGAACCAACGCATCACCTCCCCTGTGTGTAAGGAACCAATGCATCACCTTCTTTGTGCCCCTTTTTGGTTTGTGCATGTGATGCATCCAAGGTACTATGTGTGAAAAGTGTTGCATCTACAATTTGCTTTGAACAGAACTGTTTCTACCTTTTGAAAAGTCATATTGTAAGTAAGTAAGTAAGTAAGTAAATTTTATGATGTATAGTTAATTAAAACCAGTACAATCGTTACATTTAAAACAATTTCTTAAAATGTGGTAAAAGGGTAGTCTGTGTAATCGTCCTTACCGAAGACCATACGGTGAGAGACCGAGGGTAGTTATCTAGCAGTGTTCCCTGAGCCGGGGCGGGCTCGGCATTTGTAGCCCAAAGTTCGTCCGTTAGGTTCCAGAACCAGTGGTTGCTGCAAGTTGTAGATTTGGTAGTCTTTGCTCTATAGTAGTCAAAAACTTGACGTATCTACAATTCAGTTTTGTGTTCTCAGGGTTCAAGCATGCAAGCACAGCCTGCCTTCGCGTGCTGGTCCCTATCTGCTTGAGCTGGTCCCTTAGTAGGTCTGTTGCATCACTGGGGGACGCAGTAAGAAACCAACGCATGACCTTCTCACGCAATAAGAAACCGACGCATCTCCTCCTCTCTGGTAAGGAACTGACGCATCACCTCCCCTTCACAGCAGTAAGGAACCAACGCATCACCTCCCCTGTGTGTAAGGAACCAATGCATCACCTTCTTTGTGCCCCTTTTTTGTTTGTGCATGTGATGCATCCAAGGTACTATGTGTGAAAAGTTTTGCATCTACAATTTGCTTTGAACAGAACTGTTTCTACCTTTTTGAAAGTCATATTGTGATTACTGTACTGTGTATTTTTGTTGTCTTGGTCTTGTTTGGTTTAGATAAAGATTACTTATTTTTCTAAACTGGTGTGGGGTCCATTTGTAGTGTTTTCACTACATTACTGTATATGTGCACAAATGTTTTATGCCTCTGAGATAAGCCTGTCTGCTTGTGCCAAGCTACTTATTTTAGAAGTGTATCCCCCTTACTCTGACTAGGAAGAAGGGTCCCTACTTGGACAACGGTACCTACCTCTGCCAACTAGAGACTCCCATTTCTAACAGCATCCATACATTTACAACTGATGGACATGAAGGGGACTGGGAACAGAACACAACAAGGGAATTCAGGGTTAAAATGACTGGCTAACCAATGGAACAAGGGGGCACTTGGGAGATTTATTGAAAATGGTCCCATTAAAATGATTACAGGCCTACTGTGTTCGTAGGGCCACAATTGATAATAAAGAAATAGAACAATTTTAGATTGCATGCAGCTGGTACAAGTTAATACTTAAGGTGAGCGACCTACTTGTCAACAGAGCCACTAAGGTTTTAATAGATGGCAGCTGGTGCATAAATCTGACAGCACTTCATTCTGTTGAACGAGAAGGCTTATAACGGGTACAGTGCAGCTCTATTAGAACACACGTATCATAGTTATAGAGTATAGGGACGGCACAGTAATTAAATGTTAAGTATGCAATGGTTAGTGCCTTTAAAGAAAATGTGTAATCTATTCTAGATTACTATAGTCCCTCAATTTATATATAATAATTACACTGGTATTTTTGTTTCTCATTGATAACTTCTATCAAGAATACTTGATTCTAAATTGGTTATTCACTGCTATGATGTAGGAACAGTGGGAAACAAAAGATGTCTCCCACTGTTGCTGCATCATTAAGGAATTTCCAGCTGCTCTGTCAGGGCTCTCTGCGAACCTGTCAGTGTGGTGCTGGCTTTAGCATAGCTTTGGGAGGGAGAGGGTAGCAAGGAAAAATAATTCTTATATTATGAACTAGGAGGAGAGGCTGTGTTATGTATGGCTCCCACATTACTCCTCTTCCCCTGCTTTGCAGTTGAATGCATGGGCAAATGAGTTGGTGTGCCATACATAACAAAAAGCTATGTGGGTAAAAAGTGAACTGATGTTTTTCACCTAGGGGTCCTCAATGACATAATGGACAACTTGAACTCCACTCTTGTTTACTATTTGATTTCACGCCAAACCCCTCTGTGAAAAACCTCCCCATAATTACTCATCTGCAATTCTATACGTAGCTATATGTTTATTAGGTTGCGAAGAAAGTTTTGTTTTCAGTTAAACGGTCAACACATTTCCACCCATTTAGGCACTTTCTCAATGCACAAATTGTTGTCAAGCAAAATCATAGCCAGGGCAGTAATAGTTATCAAACTTCAATGCTTCTGGAGAAGGGTAATTATAGACAAAGAAGTATACATTGTTCACAGTGGGAATGCAATAAAGTCTATCCATAGCACTTCTAATGGCAAAGTGTTTCAGGGTAGTGAGATTGGGGTAGTGGTAAACGCATGGTAATGCATGTCCAATGTAAGAACCGTAGGGCAATTAGCATTACATATATTGAATAATTGGAAAGGTCTGTGATAGGACATAAAGTAAACGGGTAACTACTCTTTCAGCCATCATGAGGCACAACAAATACATTCAATACTCTTATCAAACAATTTGAAGGGAAGTGGCTATTCATTCACCCACTGGACAAATAGGACATCATTTCAGGTATTTATTTAGTTGCTGTGCAACTAGGACACAATGTCTCAGCTTTACTAGGAGCCTGGTAAATAGCAGAAAAAAATAATTGTTTTAACAGTGATTTGCTAATTACCACCCCCATTCGAATATGGGACATAGTAATAGTCACATGTTTTGGACGGAGTTCATAGACAGATAGACCAACTGGACTAACAACCAAACAACGGCTAGATAGACGGACTAACAGAAACCGTATTATATCTTGCTTAAACATTCATGCATCTCCTCTGTTATGTTGGCTCCAAGCTGCTCAGCCAGTGTGAGGATTCTGGGTGGAATGTTGGTGTGAGACATCACAACAGACAGACACATACATTTGTATTTATTTATTTTGCTTGATTTCGCACCAACAATAATCCAAAAGGTTGTAAGAGCACTTTACTGAGATGGCAAGAGTAGCTACATTCCTTCACTCTATAGGGTGCATGAAAAAGTATAGTTGCCATTTTGCATTTGAAAACATTGATTACACCTTGCACTTCAGTGTAAAGATACGTAGGTCACCGGGTATAGGTGTAACAGGAGGTCAAAATGAGATCATTCTCCACTGTCTAATTCCTTCTCCCCTGCCGTGCGTTTCTTTTGAATTGCACTGATTTGCATGAGTATCTCCATGGAGTAAACTGGCCCAGCTGATGCTGTTGCGTCCTACAGTCTTGCTGTTGCATCCTACAATGTTGCTGCTGTGTGTTGTGTTATAAAGTATGATAAATACATGTAGCAGTGGCCATAGGTCTATTTACCACTGAAGCTAAAGCATCCTGGATTAAACCTCTCCTTCAGCCGAAGAGGGATCCACTACCAATTGCTGGAAATAACTTCTGGATGCTGGTAATTCATTATTTTTTCGTCTCAAAGTCAGGGTACCAATGTTGGATGCCTTGGTTGTCCAGCACTTACCAGTATATGGCTAAATTGAGATAGAAATGGATTTTGGTCTGAAAGTCAGGGGCTTTGACTCAGTTTGAATGGGGTATGCAGGGCATGAATTCTTTTGTTGATATCATAAAAGAAACGTCACCTTCAAAGATTTATTTAGAAAATGTTGGGTCTGGAAAGGTAATGTTGATGGCACTTGGGTAAAATGATTGAAAAGATAAAGGATCACTAAATACTTATCAGAAACAGCTAAACACGGGCAGAGCCTCCTAACTGATTCTGCCAGAAGGGCTCCATTTCCAGTTCTATTTGTGCTACATCGAAATGTCGACTGAGACCCTTTTGTGTTGGAACGACCGGTCCCTATTGATAAAATAGGCTTACATTGAGAATCTAAACTGACGAGAAATACCCATGCTTGATGAGAACTATCTAAATCTACTTGCATTTAGTCTTGAGTCTGTGCCATTGCTCACAGGGGATTTGCATCTGGGTTCATTGTGGGAAAACTGGTGACGGGAAAATTGGGGAGACGAAAGACTGAATTCTGTTGAGGTGCCAGAGTACAAAAAGAAGCTTCTCCTAGCCGAGCGTCCAAACTTCCAGTCCTGTGGCAGCTGTTGGCAATCAAGCTGGTAGGGTGGTATGGGTGGGGTTGGAGGGGTTGGGAAATAAAAAATAAATACAAATCATTTACCTGCCGTTCCACTCCACTTCTGCTGCAGCCGCCTCGTTGCTCCTGCTCCTCTCCTACTCTGGAAGTGGATGGGCCTGAAAGCACAAGCCCCCACCTAATCCAGGCGCTGCTCTCATGCGATGAGAGGAGCGCCAGGATTGGTCTGAGTGGCCTTGTCTGCTGCTCAGACAGTGCACTTGCGCCTAAGGTATAGCTCTCACCAGGCTGTGAGCACAGCTGGGTTGGAGAAACATGAGTTAGCATGTCAGATTGGCCGGCCTAACTAGGGTGGCCAAACTGACATGCGCACTTATAAGTGCACCTACCACTCCTCCTCCATGCCATGGCCCGGCCTGCCCCTTCCACTCCCACATAGGCAGCGCACATACTCAGAGATAAAGAAAACAATAATAACAATGTTTTATTATCGTTTTATTTATCGTCTGATGGCAGTGGAGCGACACTCCTCCACCATTACGGAGGAGCCGCACCTGTCCCAGTTGTTCTTGGATCTTAACACTAATGCAAAATAGTAGGGACCAGCCTGGAATATCCATACACTCAATACAAACAAAAAGTGACCAGTGCTTATCAGTTTCAATTTACAATCCCAGGTATGACAAACGCATGGAAGACATGCAAATAATCCACAGTCTGAAGGAACATGAGAAATACAAGCAGGGCCGGACTGGCCGTAGCGGGCATCGGGCAATCCCCCGGTGCGCCGCACCGGTGGGTGCCGGTTTTGGGCCCCGGGGGGCCGTTTTTGTTGCAGGGCCGTTTTTACCGCATAGATGCAAAATCGGCCCTGTACCAAAAAGCGGCCGAAAACCGACCCTTTGCCATGGCCAGTTGTTGTTCCCAGTCCGGCCCGGAATACAAGCAGTAAGCTGTGAGGATGAAGCACAGAGAACTGAGGAAAAAGAGAATGCTTTTTTGTTTGGCCCTCCTGAGAGGATTGCCAAACAAAAGAAGTTGCAGGAACAAAAAAGAGCATGCTCCGAACGAGTGGCAGCAAACAATGCAAATAAGCAACCCCTTGCCATGTGGGCGACCAAAGGCATGTTGATCTTTTATAATGCATTTGCCTGTCATAGCCCAGAAGTGACTAGCCTCTCAAGTCACAACCGAAGCCATTACTCCAGTGGGCTTGCAATCCAAACAATTTGGTATACCTTGATAGCGGCCATCCTTCTGTTCTCCATAATTTCCATCCCTGACCCACTTTCCTTCTGAAAAGATAATGTCTGAGGAGGATGTATGTTATGTGCTGTCTGTCTACAGGTATGATGGGTCTTATTCCTCACCATTATACTGACAAACTTTAACATTTACAGGAAGGCAAAAAAAGGAATAAAGATCAACAAATGATAAGATTCACTGACAGATTTAAATAAACTAAACTACACATACAGAAATAAAGAGAGACACGTCCTGATGAGAAGAAAAACAGACAAAGATAAGTGAGAGAATGTGTATACAGCAAACAAAGAGGATGACACACAAACAGAGAGATAGGATAACATTAACACATTGAGAAAGACAACTCAGGAAAGCGTGAGGTTACACTGCAAACATAGACATATACAGGAAGGAAAAAACATGAAAACGATAAACAAATGTTCAGATTCACTGACACAAATATACTCACCCACACATACTAATGTAAGGGGAGATATGATTTGGTAAGCAGAACAACAGACAGAGACAAATGAATGAAAACGTATACAGTAAACTAAGAAGCTGACAGATCAAGAAAAAATAGAATTAAAAAATGGACACGTTGTGAAAGACTTCTCAAGAAAGCGTCAGATGGGCTAGTGTTTTGGCATTCTAACTTACTGGTCTAATGTAGCTTTGGAGTGTATATTTTGAAATGTAATCGCGCTTAAGCAATATTAAAACAAAGGATATAAGAAATCTACTGTAATAATTGGCTGAAATGTGTTGCAAGTGTAGAGATAGAAAATGATGATACATGTAAAATAGTTTATTGTAATGTTGAGAGAAAGCCGAACATGTTTTGCAACAAGTGATGTTCACTTCAGGGGGGTAGTGGATGTATCTAGCAGGGCACATGATTCAAAATTCCAAGAAAAAGAAATAATGTGCAAAAATCATTGAAAACCATGTGAAAGGCCAGAATTCACAAAAAGCCATAGCCCTGCACAGCTAATGTTTGTCCTGGCTCCCGTGGCAACCGTGACCTGGACACTGCCCGACAAATCACTACCGTAAACCCATTAAGAAGGAAATGATCTAATATATGAGGAAACCGCAAATCCACCTGAACATTCATCTCTCTGACAAGAAGATCATTTGTCTCTGAAATACGTTTGTCTTTTGCCTGAAACGTGGACCATTCATTCCTTTATGAACAGCAGCCGCAAGTTCTTAAACAGTGTACAAAATAATCAGGTTTTAGCCTGCCATGTTTTGTGCCAAGTTAAGTCCATGTAAAAAAAGGCTGCACATTTTCTTACATTTACAAAAAGAACAATTGATGGACGGAATGCTGAACAATGTCTAATATTTACCCCAATACAAAGATCAGGGCCTAAATCAATCGTTTTTTTTGCTCCCCATGCCATTCGAGTTTAAACCCAGCCATTTGCAAATCAGTCTTGACCCTGCTCCCCATGGGAACAGTCCAGCCCGAACTGCCAAGCTAGGTCCTCCCTGCACCAGAAACAAGCATCCTGGGACCAGTTTCAAGGTTTCACCCCTCATCATCAGCCAGGCTACCTTGACTCCAGTAGCTGGGAGATAATGGGCCCACGCATGGGCTTATCTGTACCACTTGGCGTGACATATGCAAAAAGAACAATTGGTGGACAGAATGCTGAACAATGTCAAACATTCACCCCAATCCAAACATTTCAGCCTAAATTTGCATCCTATGCCATTCCAGTTCAAACCCAGCCATATGCAAATCAGTCTGGACCATGCTCCCCATGGTAACAGTCCAGCCCAAACTGCCAGTCTAGGCCCTCCTTGGACCCAAAACAAGTATCCAGGGATGGGTTCTGGGGTTTCACCCATCATCAGGCAGGTTAGCTCAACTCCAGTGGCATGGAGAGCACGGGAGCCAGGTCTGGGAATACCCATCCCACTCGGAGTGACAAATGCATACGAACAATTGATGGACAGAATGCCAAACAATGACAAACATTCACCCAATTACAGAGATCTCAGCCAAGATCCATCATTTTTTGCTCCCCATGCCATTCCAGTTTAAACCCAGCCATATGCAAATCAGTCTTGACCTTGCTTCCCATGGGAATAGTCCAGCTCCAACTGCCAGCCCAGGTCCTCCCTGGACTGTAAACAAGCATCCTGGGACCCATTTCAGGGTTTCACCCCACGTCAGCAAGGGTGGCTTGACTCCATTGGCATAAGCTCGGGAGTCACCTCTGGGCATACCCGTCACATTCAGGGTGACAAATGCAAAAAGAACAATTGATGGACAGAATACTGAAAAATGTCAAACATTCACCCCAGTACAGAGATCTGGGCCTAAATCCATCCGTGTTTTGCTACCCTTGAAATTCCAGTTTAAACCCAGCCATATGCAAATCAGTCTTGACCCTGCCATCCATAGGAACAATCCGGCCTGAACTGGCAAGCTGGGTCTTCCCTGTACCGGAAACAAGCATCCTGGGACCGGTTCTGGGGTAACACCCCTCATCAGCCAGGCTAGCTTGAATCCAGTGGTACACTGAGCAAGGGACCCACGACTAGTCATACCCATCTGGGGGTGGTGTAGTGAGCAAAGGAACGATGGATTTAACCCAGATCTCTTGACTGGAGGTGAATGTTTGATTCATTGAGCATTCCGTCCACCATTTGTTGCTGCAGCACATTTTCTTACATTGTCCTCTTATCTGAACAATAACATTATTTCTGTGACCTTTTGCACATATGTGCGTGTTGGATTAGTTTCTCTGAAACGAGTTCTGTTTACACATCTGGCTTCACACAACATTATCATGATGCCTCGAACACAGAGTGCAAGACCTTTACGCACAATGTACAAATGTCATTTTATCTTCACCTAAGGGGTGGTAGGGCTATCTAGATATACATGACATTGCTAATATATACATACATTGCATGGATTCTTTTTATTATAAATAATAAGCCTCAGAGGATTAGGTGAGAAAGCACTTCAGCTGACACCAAGGGTCCCTGTATGCTGTGGCTTTGCAGGACAGCTACCTGACATCTCCATGACAGCTGTCCAGTTTGTGACCAGAACTGGGTCCTACATTCTCTCCTGCCAGATAATTGTGTTGGATCATCCCGTTGGAGAATTCTTGCTCTACACCCACATACACTTTAGACACACTTACAGGGTTTGCATAGTAGGAGCACGCCTGATTACTACCTTGTATTTTATGCCTGCATTTATACACTGTTTTAGCACCATGGTGGAACTATATCTGCTATTTACTCTTTTGGTGCTATTAATCACTTTCATTTGCTTCTGTCTACTGATTATCACAGCACATGTATTCTATACAAGAGTAATGTTGGTTCAATAAATATATTGAAAACCTCTCACTGTGTATTCTCTGTATATTTCTCTGAGAACAAGTAAGTACAAGTGACTGAGCAAAAATGTTCTTAATCTGTCACCACAAAAAACTGAGAGGTAAGGGTTGTCATGTTCAGAGGTTGCCAGAAACCATTCGCTCCCTGTTCAGGTTAGGGGGCTGGTGGTGGCACTGTGAGCTAGCTGGTCTCTAGCCCAACATATCCTGCAAGAGTGTCCGGGATCAGTCTAGGCACTTTGCCCAACATTTATGCTGTCCCAGTGCGCCGATCCTACTGATTATTTGGAACTACATGACAAGGCACAGACAACGTTGTTTGGGTTCATATTTTATGGATGAACCTGAGTAGTTCAATCGTGCCTTCTCAGAGACTCCTATTCACCTTCAAACCGGAGATGTCCATGGTGGTAGGGAAATCCGCCTCAGCTGAGTAGGTATAACCTATGTATTGGCTGTAGTTTATTCAAGCTTGTGGGATAAAACTACCCACATTATGTATACAGTATCTCCATAAATTCATTTACTAATTTCCTTTTTCTTCAAAATAGTGTTGGCAAATGGAGAAAACGTTTAGGGGAATTAAATATAGCAGACATGCAGTTACCCTTAAATGACTAAATTATGGTCTTGCGGCTAAGGGTGGAGACGTTATCTTTGTGGTTGAGGCACACTACGCATTCAGGACAGAGGTATTCTATTTATGCGTTAAATTCCCAGCTGCAAATGCTTGTACACAAATGTTTCATACCGACCCTGAGAATGAAACACCAGAGGAATAGACTCCATATGAAGAACTAGAGATTCCTCTCTCTTAACAAGAGCATATAAATTGGTTTAAAGGTACCCTCCCACATACTAAAGAAAATGTAAGACTTGATCCCCTCAGTAAAGAAGGAGTGACATGGCCAGTCTTAGCTGCATAAACACCGCATTCTTACACAGCTAATTTAACTGCAGCAAAAAATGCATACGCTATACAGAGATTTAGTAAAAATGTACAGAAATCCTACACCGATCATAAAGCGAACACTCACAGTTAATCCTGCATGGACTATTCAGGCTGCACAACCACAATTGGCTACCACTGGTATCAGCCCACAAACACTGAATGCCATTATGGGAAAGATTCCCACTAGTTGGGAGCAAATTCTGTTCTTGATAGCACAAAAACAAGCCAGCCTGAAGCAGTTTTTCCCCACACAGGCCCACAGGAAAAGCACAGAATACCGACTATTACCTTGCCTATGGGGATGGCTTCCCCGGTGGAATACTGCGCAAATTGGTGTACAGTCTTCACTGACATTTACACCAGAACACATGGTACCCCTTCACTGGCTGTCTTGCCTGAAACAGGTACAGAACCAGTATGGGGCAACACCTGCCCTGGACTTGCAAATTAAATGGATGGGCAATTTTGCCGCCATATCAGCCATTATGTTGAGAAACATGAAAGAGGAGGCAGCAGCATTGGCCATACACCAACACCTGAGGGAATTTGCAGCAGCATTGGCCATACACCAACGCCTGAGGGAATTCAATCCTGCACAGAATGAGCAGGAATTGCCGAAAATTATCGAAGAAAACCTATGCTATGCTAGGTAGAGATAATTTGGGAGCCAGATCTGTAAAATCACAAAATAATGGTAATCCTGAGATGGATAACTCTAATCAAGCATTCAATTCTTCAAAGACGAAATGGGACAATAAACAAAAAAATTAAAACAAGACACAGTCACAGGGTGGGTGTCCTCAACAGAAAACTACAGAGACAAAATATAATTTTAGAAACCGTGATAACATTAGAAAGCCTGACAGGTATCAGGATACTGATACACATTCCTCTTGTTCCTTTCAGGAGTCACCCACTACACTTTCGGAGAGAGGTGGATGGGCAGAGCACAGATCAGAAGAGCAGGTGAAACCGAAGATGGAATAACAACGCTCATCAGACTACATAATTAAAAAAGAAGACAAACCAAAGAATACTAAACCTCAATTAAAAAAGAAGAAAGGTGCTGGGCTTAAAATAAGGCATGCCCAGGCTGCTGGGGGCTCTGCTTCTGAATGGGAAAGGGCAGTGACAATGCTGGACAGCACAGCACATGTCATTATAGCTCACTGAAACCTGATGGATTATCTGGCTGCAGTAGCACTGACTGAGCATATCACTGTGGAAACACCTGATTCTAGGATAAGTGTCCCCTACTTCATATACAAAATAACACTCCAGTTGGAGGGGAACATCCCCAGGAACATCAAGGCTCTCTTTTGGGAGAACATGACATATGGTTATGATATTCTTTTGGCTGAAAAAGACTGGCCACTTGAGTTTGTAATGGACTGCCCAAACAGGGAAACAGTAATTTTACCAGCTTCCTCCAACCTTGTTCCGGAATCGGTTAAACATTCTTATGTCAAGGAGTGGGTGTTAACTATAGCTCCTGCACTATGCCGAAATCATGTTGGGTGGGATGATGAGTCACCTTTATAATGAGATCCCATTAAAATCAACTCCTCAACCCCAGAGACAGCACCCAATAAAGCATGAAGCTAAAAAACAAGTTAGGGAAATCATAGAACAACTTGAATACCCGGGTATTATAGAAAATTGCACCTCATCAATGAATAACACCCCGTTTCCTATAATGAAACCAGATAAATCATACTATCTAGTATTAGACCACAGACATTTGAACACATCTACTCACACATTCGTTGTACAAAATGCACAAAGTGCAGCACTATGAATAACATTGTGAGGAAGAAATACAAAACAATGCTAGATATCTCAAATGCATTTTTCTGCCAGATCATAGTGCCTGAAAGTCTGTATTTGACAGCATTTTCAGAGCTAGGTTCACATAGGCAATTTTGTTGTTTGCTTCAAGGGTATAAAAGTAGTCCTGGTCTGTTTTCAGTCAGAGTGACAGAGTTACTTCAATATTTTGATGAAGAGGCATTGTCAATGATATATGCCTGATGGATGATCAATTAATGGAACACTTGGACAAAGTAGATCTCATAATTCTAGTGTTTGCTCTCTAGGGCTATACATTTAATTTAAAAAAATAGAAAATTGCACATCTCAATGTCTTATTTTTAGGATATGAGGTGTCAAGTGAAGTCAAGAGCCTGGTGAGACATTTTTAAAAAAAATGTGCATTGCTCCAATCTCCAACGACTCTGAACTACAATCCATTTTGGGATTTTTCATTTTTTTGCAGAACATACATTTTGGATTACACAGAAACGGTTAAAACCATTCTACGATTTGATTAGACTTTTTAATAACACATTGGACACAGGAATATACAAACATTTTACGTTCTGTACAAGCTGATATGATAGCTTCCAAACATTTACACACACAAGTAAACACGACCAACCTGGTGACCCGGGTAGTTGCTGGATGTACCGGGTATACATACATCACATTCAACAAAGGTGATACAATACCCATTGCATACAAATCACATTTGTACATAATCGCTGAAATGCATTTTGCACCTACAGGAAAAATACAGCGGTACAGACTGCTGTAGTAAGAGATCTGTACAAAAGGGGGCGGTGATGGACGGAGCATCTGAACCAATCAAACACTCACACCCAGTCAAAAGATCTGGGGTTGATCCATCACCGTTCTTTAGCACACTCTGCCACCCCAGATCAGACATGGCTATATGCAAATCAATCTGACCCTGTGCCTCATGGGAACAGTCCAGCCCGACCTGCCAAGCCATGCCTTCCCTGGACCGGAAACAAGCTTCCGAGGCACCGGTTTCTGGCATTCCAGCTGTCTTCAGCCCGGCTTGCTTGAATCCAGTGGCAAAGTGAGCAAGGGACTCACGTCTGAGCATACCCTGCCACACTTATGGCGGCCAAAGCGGTACAAAATGGGGTGGTGATGGACGGAGCATCTGAACCAATCAAACACTCACACCCAGTCAAAAGATCTGGGTTTGATCCATCACCGTTCTTTAGCCCACTCTGCCACCCCAGTTCAGACATGGCTATATGCAAATCAATCTGACCCTGTGCCTCATGGGAACAGTCCAGCCCGAACTGCCAAGCCATGCCTTCCCTGGACCGGAAACAAGCTTCCGAGGACCGGTTTCTGGCATTCCAGCCTTCTTCAGCCCGGCTTGCTTGAATCCAGTGGCAAAGTGAGCAAGGGACTCACGTCTGAGCATTAACCCTGGGTGTAGTGGGCGTAGTGGGGCTCCGCGGAGCTACGCGGAGTGGGCGAGAAGCTACGCCCACTCCCGCACTCCGCGTAGCCCCACTACGCACCTCCCTCCCGCTCTCCTCTACATACATTATTTAAGCAAACCAACCTTAATAAAACAATTTTAAAGCACTTACCGTGTCCGGGGCTCGTCCGGGGCTCCCTCTTGGAATCGCGTCGTCATGGATACCAATGCGCATGCGCGGGCGGCCGCGCATGCGCATTGGTATCTAGGAAGGGACGCTATTCCAAGAGGGAGCCCCGGACGAGCCCCGGACACGGTAAGTGCTTTAAAATTGTTTTATTAAGGGTAGTTTGCTTAAATAATGTATGTAGGGGAGGGCGGGTGGGAGGCGGGTGGCGGCCGACTCGGCTACGCACACGGAGTGGGCGTAGTGTTGCCGGCTACGCTGTCTACGCAAAATGCGTAGGAGGCAACACTACGCCTACTCCGTGGGCGTAGCCGATTCGGACGCCCAGGCTTACTGAGCATACCCTGCCACACTTATGGCGGCCAAAGCGGTACAAAAGGGGGTGGTGATGGACGGAGCATCTGAACCAATCAAACACTCACACCCAGTCAAAAGATCTGGGTTTGATCCATCACCGTTCTTTAGCCCACTCTGCCACCCCAGTTCAGACATGGCCATATGCAAATCAGTCTGACCCTGTGCCTCATGGGAACAGTCCAGCCCGAACTGCCAAGCCATGCCTTCCCTGGACCGGAAACAAGCTTCCGAGGACCGGTTTCTGGCATTCCAGCCTTCTTCAGCCCGGCTTGCTTGAATCCAGTGGCAAAGTGAGCAAGGGACTCACGTCTGAGCATACCCTGCCACACTTATGGCGGCCAAAGCGGTACAAAAGGGGGTGGTGATGGACGGAGCATCTGAACCAATCAAACACTCACACCCAGTCAAAAGATCTGGGTTTGATCCATCACCGTTCTTTAGCCCACTCTGCCACCCCAGTTCAGACATGGCTATATGCAAATCAGTCTGACCCTGTGCCTCATGGGAACAGTCCAGCCCGAACTGCCAAGCCATGCCTTCCCTGGCCTGGAAACAAGCTTCCGAGGACCGGTTTCTGGCATTCCAGCCGTCTTCAGCCCGGCTTGCTTGAATCCAGTGGCAAAGTGAGCAAGGGACTCACGTCTGAGCATACCCTGCCACACTTATGGTGGCCAAAGCGGTACAAAAGGGGGTGG
Organism: Lissotriton helveticus; assembly: GCF_964261635.1. Taxonomy (NCBI): domain Eukaryota; kingdom Metazoa; phylum Chordata; class Amphibia; order Caudata; family Salamandridae; genus Lissotriton; species Lissotriton helveticus. The sequence goes on along the minus strand of NC_136067.1, from coordinate 1,871,930,347 downwards.
TGATGGACGGAGCATCTGAACCAATCAAACACTCACACCCAGTCAAAAGATCTGGGTTTGATCCATCACCGTTCTTTAGCCCACTCTGCCACCCCAGTTCAGACATGGCTATATGCAAATCAGTCTGACCCTGTGCCTCATGGGAACAGTCCAGCTCGAACTGCCAAGCCATGCCTTCCCTGGACCGGAAAAAAGCTTCCGAGGACCGGTTTCTGGCATTCCAGCTGTCTTCAGCCTGGCTTGCTTGAATCCAGTGGCAAAGTGAGCAAGGGGCTCACGTCTGAGCATACCCTCCCACACTTATGGCGGCCAAAGCGGTACAAAAGGGGGTGGTGATGGACGGAGCATCTGAACCAATCAAACACTCACACCCAGTCAAAGAGATCGAGCACTAGCTCAGGGTAAACGCATAATTGTCATAACCTTGGTACCGACCATAGAGGCTGTTACCAAAGCGAGTGTTCCAAATGCCATATCATTACATCCACAATGAATACAATGGGCTAACTCTCTGACTACAACAGTTGTACACTACAGATTTGATTCTAAATTACAAACACAAGAATTTTTGCATTCTGAACAAGAATATCCTCTGCTGAATGAAATAATACCTCTAGATAGATATGATTACATCAAATACATCGATAGGTCTGATCAACCTGCCGTATGGACAAGACATATATATTCTGCGGCATGGGCAATTGTAAAGGGGCGCATGTATGATGGCAAGTTCCGTCCTGAATAAACACACACGTGGTCCCTGGGGGAATGTAAAACGCAGGTGGCAGAACTCAAAGCCCTGATACTGGCCTTACAAATGGATTCCCCACATGTATAGTGTGTGATTAGTATTACTGTGTCCAGTTACATAATGAATACCTTCACTACTAGGGCCAGAATAGATTTTGAGATTTCAAGGGTTGCACAATCAAGCACAAGATGCTTTGGGAACAGGTGGTAAAGCTGAAAGAATGCTTGCCACAGGCTCATGTTATTCATGCATTGAGTCATCAACGTGTTGGCATTCACATTGCAGGGAATTCCATGGCTGATGAAGCCACTGAGGCAACAGCTCGCACTGCTGCTATTGCTGCAATCACTCGTTCTGGTAATTAGACAGACACATCATGGTCGCTGTCAATGCTGCTCGCGACGACACACACCTGCCGAAAGGCTTTCCACTCAAGTGCTCCTGCAAGTTAGAGGCACAGAACATATCATATGCTCAGATTCCAGGAGCAGAGGATAGAGTTATACCAAACACTGATCGCAGAATAAGGTTAATATTAGCTGTATATGAGGCTCTGAGTGCAACACACACATGTTGGACTGGACTGCTTCAGTTTCATTACTGAAGCAGCGCTATTGGTGGCCAGGTCTTACTAAATTGACCAAGCACTTTGTCCTCAAATGTGACATCTGCCAGCAGATGAAGGGCTTCACCCTAGTATGCCCACCACAGACACCTCTTTTGATTTCTAACAAGCCTTTGGCCTGTGTCTATTTGGATCACTGTGGCCCCTTACAATCTGTGGTGGCTTACAAGGACATCTTGGTGGCAGTAGATTCATGCTCCAGATTCCTCTGGGTATGGCCACAGCTGTCAGCTGACACCCGAACTGTTATCAAGGATATGTCAATCTTTATCAGGATATACACACACTACATTTCGACCAGGGTCAGACGTATAGCTCTCGGGCTTACAGAGAAGCCATGGGAAATTTGGGTGTGGCCTTGCTGTACTCCTCCCCCTAATATCCTAAGGGAAATTCAGTTGTTTGAGAGGAAAAAACAGGACTTAAAGTAACCCTTATCAGCAAGGGTACCAGGTTCAGGTCGCAGTTGGGTTGATCACCTATATGGGGTCCAAAGGGCACTCAATAACGTGTCAACAAAGTCCTTGGGTGGTAGCACTCCATATGAAATCCTGTTTGGGGGACGAATGTGGGTCCTAGACCTCGACACTGGTGGCACAGTGGCAGCAAAAAACATAATTTGACATCAATGGCTCTTTTACAGGAACTAAAGGAATTCCAGGTAACACAAATCAGTGTCCAAGTAAATGCACCACCACTTCCACTTCCAGAGCTTTTTGACTGATGCCCAGTGGAGCTACCTTGATAGCTACAGAGGAGATGGACTGTGGACTACCCCCCCCCCCGGCCGTCTTCTACCCAGCCAGACTTTGGGAAGACTTTCCTTTGTCTCTCTGCTATATCTCCCTCCTACCCTTTTACCATACCCTTCCACACTTCTTTTATCTTGTCTTCTATGTTCTTTAAATGCTTGCAACAGATGTAATTTGTAACTGATGTATCTTCGTAACAATATGGAACCTCATGTAAAGCGCTCTGATACCTCCGGGTCTAGCCAGCGCTATATAAAACTGACATAAATAAATAAAAATAAACTTGAGAAGTGAAGGTTGTACCGGCAAGACCCAGCTGGGTCCCGAAGATTAGGGTTTTGGTCAGGGATTACAATGTTGACAAAAAAAATATGGGACATCTTAGCTGTCAAAGTTACCAGAACTGTACTTCTTCTGTCCAACAAGACAAAAGGTCTGTCTCCATTGATCTGATCACACCACAGTTTGTGGCCGATTCTCAACAGCAGGACACCTGGACTCGTGGGTAGCCACTGTACTCCTCTTGCTACTATTCAGGAAGTTCAGATGGAAGCTTTAATAACTAAAGAAGATTTCCCTCTCCAATGAAAAACAGTAAACAACAATAAAGTATTTTTCCTTCCTGTTGAAACAACTACAACTGTACAGTCAACTAGTACATAAATACAAATTTCAATTCGAAAATCTTACGACATGAACGTGAATATGCCACAGAGGGAGTTGTCTCCCAGTTCTTCAAAACCTGCTGAGCTGCCAAAAATAGTCCAAAAGGCATCAGGCTATTTCGTGGACTATGATGACTTTTCATCGGATTCAACTGAACCTGAAATACTATCGCCGTCGCCTCTTTCTTTCAAGCTACGAATGTGTGCTCTCTATTTTTGGCTGAAAAAATATAGTTTGTTACTCTTTGGTTACACCTCTGGATTCCAATCGGATTACTATTTCTGGTCATCTGGATTAGTTTGGTGGCTGTCTTTTTCCTGCTTTTGAACAGACATTATCTCCAAGAACACTCTGCAGTATAACTTGTGAACTTGGTATTGAAACCAAATCCATCATCACACCGTGAATAAAGGGACCGTCCCTGGTGAACATTACAGTAGTTCCAGCTCCGGAAAGAATAGTGTGGGAGAGGGTATCATCTGATGTGTATGGTCCTACTGAGCATTTACAAATACCATATTTGTTTAAAATTTCATTACATTATATCATCAACTCTAGTACTTTATCTGATTATTGGGATATTGATACAGTCCATAATATGCTAGAAGATCTCGAGCAGTCAACTGTGTTTTCTTGGGATGAGTTGTATGATGGTACATATAATTACGGTGATATGTTCTTCTTACAACATTATGGTCACCACTTTTTACATTAAGCAAGTATCCCACATGTTGTTTATAATTAATAGGAATACTGCCCAACACCACCATAAGGTAGTTCAAAGACATTTGCATAGAAGTTTGTCTATTTTTCTGATTTTGGCACATCAGACCCAGCCTCTTATTATTATAGGCTTGCACCTACATCTGCAAAGAAAATATGCTAACAAACACCAAGCTGATATATTCTGCTTCCTTTCTTTCCCAGCTGTCTGAGAGACAAAATACTGCATCAAATAATTTTCCTGAGTAAAACAGTGCAACAAACTTCATGTCTTGGAACAGCCAAGATAAAAGACTTGAACATTACGCGAGTTACCACAATTGAGTTACCACAATTGCACGCTTTGAAACCTGGCAGCATTTCACACGAGTGAGGGCACCGTCGCAGCTTCAGGCTGCTTTTCAGAACACCTCCATTTCAGGAGTGAGGGCAGTGAATAACTTAAATTTGCTTTAATCTTATTCATACAACATCACTTGTTTGGGCCACTGATCACATAGATACGCTTGTATGTTTTTCGCATACCACTATGAAAAAAGTATGGTTTTCCTTGAATACATTTGAGTATATTAACAAAGTCAGAATATATGACTGTTGCCCAGCACAGAAGAACTTCATCAGACAATTTTTACCCTTTGACATTCAAATAGGGAAGTTACTCTTCCATGGTCCTATGTGTTGTTTTTGTTTTTAGTTTTTTTGCTGTGTAGGTGGGTGTCTCTGGATGTATCCAGTGGCATGAAGGTGGACAACAGCATCCACTAAACTAGGTAAGATAAATAATGCTAACAACCTAGTTATGATTTACGGAGTGCCTTTGTCCGACCAATATAATGCATACAGTGTGCTACCGCATTGCCACTATAAACCTACAACAATTTTTTGTGAAATGTGACACCACTCACTTTTCCTTGTTTGTTTGTCATTACTTTCCGAACAACTGTGGACTCTGAGTATACATGGGCCATTGCCGGTCTGGCCATCTTGATTGGCAGTATATAATTTGATTTAGATATCTTTTTTCTTTCACATATATACAGAGTGACTATAAGAACATCACTGTTTGGACCAGATGAATGTCTAGGATCCCTGTTTGGGGACCACTAAAAGCAGAAACATGTTGACCTATGACCATTGAAAAGGGTTATATATACTTTTTTCATAACCCCAGTCCTTTTTTAACCCTTTCCCCAGCGCACCACAGAATAAAGTTCATTAGGTACCCTGGATGTAGTTTTAATCACTATTGTATGACTTTTTGCACTCTGTCCCTCATTTACCTGAATACTATCACTCATCAAAAAACACCTCAGCTCCTCTCCATTTGGCCTACAACATGGACCTTGCAGTCCGGGTGTGAGGAGGGAACCCAAATGATGAAGCATGTCACCCTCAGGTAAGTGAGAGCTCTTGTCCCAAAAGGATCTTCTCCCCAGTCCTGTCACATTTTCACATTTTGACATTCTTGTCTTCTTTTATCAAATATAACAGACGGACTTCTTTGTGAGTTTTATAGCAGTTCACACAACAGAGTGAGGATACACTTGATTCCATGCTGCGCAATGGCTCTTACAAATCATTAGACCCCAATGTATTTATTTATTTATTTATAAGGTTTTATATAGCGCCAACAAGATCCCGTAAGGATATCATGGAAGAAATGGTTGATTTGGCCTATGGACACTAACGCGTGTCAGTCTAGATTCCTGGGCAATGCCAAAGGGTTTAAAATAAATAGGCCTAACCAGTGATATCTACGATCTGAACACTCGGGTGGTGACATCATATATTGTTGGGAAGTTGTGCCTTGATTGCCTAAAAACCTCAACACTTTCTCAGGTGAAAAAACACTTGATCCCTTCTTTCTAATGACATGGATCTCAGGAATTTCTTGTTAGGTCCCCGGAATCCACGTCAAAAGCGCTTTTTGTATGCAATATAAAATGAGCAGTGGAAGGTTTCTCAACAGGAAGCTGCTGAGAGACTTCACAAGATTGATAGGGTTAATTTAGAAAAGTATTTGGATGTGGTTCACAATGGTATGACCACATTATCCTCCATAATATATTCACTGGATAACATAGTATCTTCTGCAATTGATATAATACAGCAGGATATGTATATTTTACAGCATGACAATCACAACTGCGGCCCATTGTGTTATTAAGCTGGACACTTCAAACATTATTTCTGACCATTTGCTGTGATGTTATATCAACAGCACCAATCTGTTTTCTGCAATGACCTAACAGAAAGATAGATATTGATGGTACGAAGAGATGCAAAGTATACCATGTTTCACATTGAAAAATTAGATAAATTACCTTTCATCATGGCTAAGACTCGCTCCACAGACTGGATAATCCATGGTTACATTGCCCTCCGGGTCACGACTTTCCAATTCCATAATTGTCTACAATACCACCAAGTTAGCAGATTTGAAGCACTAGGGGAAGATTATGTGTGTGGATACTGGTAATTGCCTTTCAGGTTTAGATGCAGGAATGGGGTCATGGAAGTCTTTCTAAGTGGTTCAGACTGCCAGACTGCTTTGAGCGGGTCCTTAGTATACAAGGACATTTCACTTCATGGTGCTTGTAATGCTTCTGTTGTGAATGTGTCCTGTTATCTGAAGGGTTCTTCGGGTGCCGTGATCAGCCAGGCTGCTCTCTAATGGAAGTTACTTGATGCTGAACGATCAAGGCTGTTGCGGAATCGAACCAGGCATCGCGTATCTGGTGACGGTTAATTCCATAGTTACTTGTTGCACACAAGTACTGTTTTCACCTGCCCGCACAGTTAGGGAGGCAACGCTATGGCCTTCGATAAATGTTTCAAACATATTCTTTGATTCTCTGAGCAAAATGAAAGCAATGCTTTTTCAAAAGGATGTGGCCTTAACAACCGCCAGAGAGACGTTTGAGCTCCAGGTTGAGAGGTCCTCGTCTGAGATACAGATGCTATTTCATGCTAACTTCTCACTGCATTTTGGGGAGATAGTCCACTGTATCTTTAATATGTCTGATACGAAGGGAATAGTGCACTTTTCTGAATGTGTTGGCTCTGGACTGGCTAGCACCTTTCATACGATTTTTGGAGTTATACCATTTTTCAGACACTCTGTGTTGGGAAACGTTTTTGGAGGTCTCCTGCTTGTCTTGCTACTCATAGCGGGAATTCTGATTTTAATTGTCTTACTCCGCAATGGATGTCCCAGTTCCTAACGGAATGGAGACAGCTCTGACTGTACTGGAATGCTGTGAGCGCATGATACCATTCTTATGCACACCTCAGCTTCGAGAACTGATAGAGCAATGGTTTGTATAGTTCTGGACTGTGTGGCTTTACTGCATACAACCTGTATTCCCGCTGCCTTCTTGACAGCCATGAATGGGCATTGGATTTCTGTCTCAAATCACCATTGGACATTGAGATACTGGTCTCCAGGCTAACATATCCTGCAGGGTGCCCAGAATCAGTCTAAAGCGGTACAGAATCAGTCTAGGCACCTCAACAAAAGTGTATGTTGTCTAACAAATGTGCAGATCCTACAGATTTGTGGGAACTACAAAACAGTTAGGGATAGCCAGGGTTGGGGGCTGCTACCACTGGGTCGGAGTTGAGAGTCTTTGGCACTGCCCTTGTTTTCCCTGGTCTCAGAGATAATGAAGGCAGCAGCAAGAATGGAAAGTGAAGAAGGCTCTAGCTTCATTGAGCCTCTACACCATCTCCAAGCCCTCTAGGTGCAAACAAGAGGCCATTAAGGGACTGCGGCTGGGAAGAAGTGTCAATGTTGTGATGCTCTCTGTGATCGAAGTGTGTGAGTTAACTCCTCTTCTACCCTTGTCATGTTGCGATAGCTGCATCCATGACCAAAGGCTACCTTTAAAAGGCAGTCTCCATTCTTATTGTCAAGAAACTTGGAGACCTACAGAATTATTGGCCAAGACTACCCTCTTGCTCTTCTTTACCAAAGAAGACATGTTTGAAAACGTTATTTAAAGTTGGACAAGCAGGTCTAGAATACCGAAATTTTTACCAGCCTTTTCAGAAACATCAGGGGTAAAAGTCACAGTGCACTGTTTTGTGTCTGCTGCTGAATTTGAATTTGCCATTGTCAAGGGCCTAATGGTATAAAACATTTGTATTAGCTGTGTTTAAATGGTCAGAGTTAAACTTGCAATGCTTGATGTTAGCTCCAAATAACCCCATATCTGTTCCCATTGAAGCCCGTGTTGTTTTCAGTAAGCAAGACTATACATAAAGCACTAAAATTTCTCCAGAGTTTTTTTTTATCAGTAACGAATTCAAATATGGTCACCGTACAGAAAGTTTATGCACAGCTGTAAAAAAAAGTTGCTGATTTGTATCAATTAATGTAACACCTGGGAGCAATGTAGGCATTGTGTACATTCCGTGTCTGAGTTAATATTGTTCACGAGCTCCATTTCAATGGTCTGCCAACATTTAGTACCTAACAACAATGTCACTACAGTTCACTGTACTTGATCAATTTTAAAAGTGTCCTAATCCCCTTTGTAGCTTGGCAATACCATGCGCACTTGGTGGATAGCCACCCCCACAGCCATGTGACAACAGCATACATTCAAACTGGGAGGGGGGGTGGGGTGATTTAGAAATCAGTGGCTGCAGCCTGGCCTGGTCAAGTAGAAATGATAGACCACCCGCTCCACAATTCTAGGTATGGTATATTGGATTCATCATATATGTGGCCCACTAAGAAATATCCTACAGGATGTTTACCCAGCTCCAAACTTTCAAACGTTCAGAGAAAATATTTCACTGATATCTTTGGCTGGGGAATTGTGGCACAGGCACTTAATTCTTTGCAGACTGTGGTGCACACATTTATGTTAGGCACAGTGCTGACGTCACTGTGAGTGACGTCATTCTGCTCTTTCACAACGAGCACATCCATCCTCCAGGTACTATACTTCAGTGACAGGTACTACTATGACTGTGTGCTTTTTGTGCCCCTAAAAACATTTTTTCTTTTAGCTAATGTTTTCATTTTATATTAGTGAGGGCCCGAGAGCTGCCCAAACAACAAGGTTTTACAAAAACCATGACAAAACAAAACATGCATTGATAATGCCAAAAGCCAGATCATGTGGCTATGCCAGTGCCGGTCATTCACTGCTGCCAAACACTCACACCTCAGAAATACAAAAAAAGAGCTGGGAGTGCTTGTTTATCTCAGAAACAATTAGATAATTTAATCTTCAAAAGAAACACAAGTAAATCAATGGTCCAAAAGTATGAATTGTAAACATATACACAATCAAAATTCTTGTTTTTCTTGATGTTCAGCAGCCGACGCGTTTCGTCCTATAGGCAGGACGTCATCAGGGCTCGTACTCTTATAATAAGGCTCCTCTGTTTTTATGTCTCAAAATTTTGAACCTTTGGTCTAGGCCGATGTGCTACAAGAGGTCAGATTCTTCATCTATGTACCGGTAATAATCATAAACTGATGAAACCCTAGATCAATGCTTCTCTCAAATCGATTTATCCTTTGTTCTTTAAATCGAGAGTCCTTTAAAAACTGATCTGCCAGTACCATTCATACCGCATTCCAATATAATGTAACCCAAAGAAGAAATGACATCTATTCTGCAGTGATCCTATCAATTCGTTCTGTAACGATCCATTCATTCACAACGTGACCTCCTGTTCCTCCACACCATCCGGGTACGATAAATCCCTTTTCGTACCCACATTTCCCTGGATTCGGGATTTATCGTACCCGGATGGTGTGGAGGAACAGGAGGTCACGTTGTGAATGAATGGATCGTTACAGAACGAATTGATAGGATCACTGCAGAATAGATGTCATTTCTTCTTTGGGTTACATTATATTGGAATGCGGTATGAATGGTACTGGCAGATCAGTTTTTAAAGGACTCTCGATTTAAAGAACAAAGGATAAATCGATTTGAGAGAAGCATTGATCTAGGGTTTCATCAGTTTATGATTATTACCGGTACATAGATGAAGAATCTGACCTCTTGTAGCACATCGGCCTAGACCAAAGGTTCAAAATTTTGAGACATAAAAACAGAGGAGCCTTATTATAAGAGTACGAGCCCTGATGACGTCCTGCCTATAGGACGAAACGCGTCGGCTGCTGAACATCAAGAAAAACAAGAATTTTGATTGTGTATATGTTTACAATTCATACTTTTGGACCATTGATTTACTTGTGTTTCTTTTGAAGATTAAATTATCTAATTGTTTCTGAGATAAACAAGCACTCCCAGCTCTTTTTTTGTATTTGTGTAGTCTAATCTGGGGTTGGGACGATGCCCTAGTAGTTGGTGAAGTGTTAAATAACGCTATTTTGAGTGTACTATCCCTAGTGCACCATACTATACCCTACGTCGTCCAAAAAGCTTTCTTGTATATACTCACACCTCAGAGTAGCCTTATTCAAACTTAACTAGCTTCACAGCTTTATGTTTGGGTAAATCTGCGAAAATGAGCACCAGGTACTAATTCTGTATATGGTCGTCACTTTGGCTCATCATCTGTCTTAGTATACCTTGTTCTAGCACACTGGCTCCAATGCATTGTCTGCAACCCATTACTCTGCAAAGTGTGGAGCCTATAACAGTGTGAACAAGCGCCATTACCACATTTCCCTGGATTTTAAAGCTATATGAGTGTTCACACACTGTTCCCACTTAAGGAAAAGGGGGCCCGTTGGAAGGAGAGGGCTGGGCTGAAGTGACACCTTTTATGTGCACATGTTTGGGGTGGCATTCAGAGCATGGAAGCCCTACAACTGGCTTAATGTAAGCTCTGCACATCATACACAGGGCAGTTTGGTATTTCGTGGGAATGTATGTCTATTTTTAATTTGTTTTGTTTGTTTTAATTCCACCTCACACCTGCTGTTCCCTTTTCCTCCATGTGAGTCCTGAAAGCCACTCCCTAGCAAAGCGAGAGCAACAGCTAAGAGTGGACCCTTTGAATGAGCCATTGCTCACTTGTGGCTGCTGCCAGTATCTGGGCCCACCCCGGGCTGGCTGCTATTACCTTCTCGCCCAGAACTTGCTGCTGGTCCACCTGGGTCTTCTTGATCTTATCATCAACTGTTTTAACCGCTGCTGGTGCCTCATTGCTGCTGACTATCCATGTCACACCCGAGCCAGCCTCATGGTTCTTTTGTTCACTCACAGACAGCCATCACATCTTCTGCTAGCAGCCCATATGCCCTGATGATGTTTCTTGGTAGGCACACAGCCAGTGAAGCTGGTGCCTCCTTACCAGCCCTCACCGGTTGCCACTGCCAACATCCTGACCAGTTCTCGACTTGCAGCCATAGGGGTTGCCTCCTACCCCTATTCTTGAAACTGGTGTTTCTAGGTTCAGCTATCACAGGTGCCCCATTGCCAACATTTCTGACGAGCCTTTTATATCTGAGCTATCACTGGTGTCAGGATGAAATCAAAATTGTCAATTATCCTTGCAGCAAACAATTCACAGGATTTAGTACAATATGCTAATATTGTAAAATAAACCCTCCTAAATATGTATCATTTACTGGTGATTATATATTGCTATGATTTGGCTAAATTAAATCCTCAGACCATTTGGGAATGGTGGACAAAATATTTTGATAATTACCAATTGGAGACACAAACCTTCAGGCTGAAAGGGACATTCAGGCAGAGAAGATTTTAGAGATTTGGGGACCCCTGAATGACTGGGCAAGAACAGATTGTCTATTAAGGGACAAAAGAACAATCAGCTACTGTGATTATAGTAAGTTTTTCATATTTCCCTTGATTAAAAGATTGATTTTGAGACATGATAAGAATTTTAACAACTTTCTAATTATGTATGTATTTTCACTTTCAATAAAAAAGCAACTATAGTTTGTGAGTGAAGGATCACTGCAGTTGGGTGTGCCTATGCTATTGCATTAAAGGGTTTTGTCCCAGCAGTAGTAAATGTATTTTACTACTATATTCTCTGACGGAAGATCTTTGATATGGTGATATGTGACTGCCATGTGTTGGAAACTGGGTTACTGGATGAGGGTGGTGGAACACTACTGAAACAAAAAACATAATCCCTGATTGGGTGAAACACACACAATCCACATATTAAACTGTGCTTAACCTTCTATTGTGTGGCACAAAAGGAGTTGTGGCTTAATTTGAAGGAAATGTGTAAAGTATTTATGCAGCACTTCGAACAGTTATAAAGTGAAAACACAACACAAAACAAAATCCCACATCAATTTAGAAAACTAGAGTAAAGTTTAATAAATTATTTTAGACTAAAACTACAAAAATCGAATCATTAGAACTGGAGACATGCAATATCAAACTTTTAGGTAAAAACAGTGCCTAGAAGCACATAGTGCCAACTGTGGTTATCTGGTCGCGCAGGACCGGGACAAAGTCTTAAGTTCAGGCTGACCGTGATGGAGTAAGCGCCAGCTACATGGACCAAATTAGGCCTACTGAATAAAAGTTCCTTAATTCCTGGTTTTGGAATGATGTGAAGTCCAGAGTTGACGATGTGTAACGAGGTCCTTGCATGGAGATGCGTCACGCAGTGGCTGTTCTGACAGAATTGTGGTGGTGATGCGTTGTTCAATGCATGGACATGTGTTCCACAGTGAGGATTCCAAGGAGCTGCAGTGGCAATGCAATGTTCTTTGTGGAGATGTGTTGTGCAGCAGCAGTTCTGAGGGGCTGTGGCCGGTGGGCTGCGATGTGAAGACCTGTGCCAGGGATGTGTGGCACAGCAGTTCCAATGCAGACTCTTGCGAGGTGATGCCTAGTGCTGTGTTGGTTATACTGTGACTATAGATGCGCTGGAAGAGCACCTTCATGCCCACTTCCACGAGTCCAGGACCGGATGGCATCTCTTGGGGAGGACAGGACTCACAGCTGGCAGAGTCCAGGTGCTGGGTTCAAGGTTGTTGGAGCCTGTTCAATCTCTGAGGCTCTGATTAGGAGGCCAGACAATTGGCCATTGGAGTCATTCCGGTGGTCCTTGATTCAAAATGCAGGTCCAATCATTCACTCAGGCAGCAGGGAAGCAGAGGGACAGTCCTTCTTACAGCAAAGAAGCACAGCAGTCCTTCATCTGAGTCTCCCACAGGTCCAGATGTGCCCTGAAGAATTGGGTCTGAGGGTCCAACATTTATATTTGGTACCCACTTTGAAGTAGAAGAACGTTTTCAAGGTTTCCACCACCAGAGGTGCTTGGAATTTCCTGCCTCCCTGCCCTGGCTCCAATTTGTCTGGAATCACAATAGACTATTGTCGAACCTTTTGTGAGTGTGCTCAATTAGAGTATTTGTGATGTGCATGTGTGATAGTTCACAGCTCCTATTCCTCATCAAGTCAGAGATGGCCAGTCCTGCCAACACCTGTGCTCCTTTGACGAATTGTCTGGGGCAACTCGGAAAGACCAACTGCAAGCTACGGCTAGTCCTGTGACCCAGGATACAGGCCGTAGACATCAAATGGTTAGGACAAGAAAACGCCAAATTTATAAAAGTAGCATTTTTAGAATTGTGACTTAAAATGCGACTTTACTATTAAGAAGGGCTTAAAAATACAATTTGTAGACATCAAATTCAACATTCCTATCTGTTCCCAATTGAAAGTTATCAATTATTAAATGTAATAAGTCAAACAAACGTAATCCTGTGGAAGAGGTAGGCCTCACAGTAGTGAAAAACGAATTTATGAGTTTACCACTACCAGGACCTTGTAAAACTTAAAAGTACATGTCCAACATTTTAAATACACTGCACCCTGCCCTGTGGGCTGTTTATGGCCTACCCTAGGGGTGACTTATATGTATTAAAAAAAGGAGATTTACCCCAGGTGAAAGGTTTATTTCGCCATTTCAAAATGGCAGTTTAAACTGCACCCACAGACTGAAATGGCAGGCCTGAGACATATTAAAAAAGATACCTAAGTGGGTGGCACAATTAGTGCTGCAGACCTACTAGTAGCATTTAATTTACAGCCTTTGGGCACATGCTGTACCACTTTCCTAGGGACTTACAATTAAATTCCATGTGCCAATTGGGTGTAAACCAAGTTTACGAGTAACACAAAACACCATGGGTCTGAACAACTAGGTGAAACGTGACAGGTGGAAAAAATGAAAATTTGTCCACAGGTCCGGTCATTACTCAACAGTCGCCCGGGGTACCGACGGACAGAGCGGGGCCCCCTTCGCTGAGTAATTACCAGGTTGAGGTGAGGGCGACACCCAATCACTATGGGTAACCGATAATCTCCTCTACTACTACTTAGATTGGATATTACGGGTGGAGTATAAGAATTGTTACTTTTGACAACTTTCCCTGTATTGTAATTTTTCACAAATTTTGTTATTGGCAGCAGCTCTTTAAATTATTGCCTTTCTGGTCCTGATGAATGCCCTGATACGTTTAGATCCTTGTGAGGGCAGAAACATGTCAACCTACAACACTGTTTAACATTTGACAACTTCGAGTGTTAATAGACTGCTTTTTAAATAAGACAAGGGCTCTCTAAGAATAAAATGGGAATTGAGTCCCCTTTGTTCGTATAATTTAGCGCTGCACATTTTTGATTTCTTTGTTAGGGACCCTCTTCACATAGCATGAATTTGTGCCTATGGGCTTTTTGGTAGACTCTGTTGAGTCAACAGCCATCCTCTAGTCCTTCAACTAGCTCAAGATATCTCAGTCAATCATCAAGACTGAATGTCTGAGCGAGAGGAGGCCAGTCCCAAATGATGAAATCTCACAAACTGTGAATGATGGGTACTGACAAGAGACTTTCTCCTCTCTAACTGAGGTGGCTGGTACCTTTACCTGTGGACATATGTTCATTTTTTCCACCTCTCACGTTTCACCTAGTTGTTCAGACCCAAGGTGTTTTGTGTTACTCGTATGTTCGATAGGGGATATACACCTTGCGGGTCTTTAAATAATTCCCTGAGACCTCCCATAATGTTTTGTATCTTGTAAACCAAGTTTACCATGTTTAAAAGGAGCCAGCATGAGCACTTTAGCACTGCTTAGCAACTTAAAAGTATGCAGAGTCTTGAAATTCGACAGAAACGGGTCCGGAAAACCGGAGGGTGAAGGCAAAAAGTTTGGGGACAACACAAATCCCACACCATAATTCTCACTATATAGCTGTTTGATGATTAATAGCAAATTCATGGGTGCCTAGTGTGTTCTTTATCCAGCCCCACCTACCTGTTCCTCCAATGATTTCATTGCTATTGGTTCACCTGTGTGCCCAGACACATGCTAGTGCTACTTGCACTTAAATAAGCATACTAATAATAAACAAATGATGGTTCCAATACAAAACACAATTACTAAAAAATTATATACAATTGAATCTCTGCATATGTCGTTGCCTGACACTTAACACAGATATATCATTAATGATAATCAAAGTTTTGCTTCTGGGACAAGGTTCTACAGACATTTCTGGTCAGTGCCCCTCTAAAATCTAAATTGATAACTTATAATCATTGTATTTTCAAGTGATTGTTTCCTTTTCCTCTATTTTCTGTATGTGTTAAAATGCAAAATCCTAGGTAATCTAAAGAGTAATAATTATTATGCTTTGTGAACTACAAAAATAACCTTTGGCTAATGTGGTGACGCATGCATTATAATATTGAGTGGCTAACGGATTAATTCCCGGAGTAGCGTGCTACTCGCCGAAAAAGCGCTTTGACGCCTCGTCAGGGGCAGTAAGAGCTATATAAATGCAATTACAATACAATACAATAGCAAATGTGAAAAATCCAAGCGTAACCAAAAAACAAGTGTAACAAATGTACCATGCCATTCCCGCAGGAGATTGGTAGGGTCTTGGTATGTAGCTGGTGGTGCATTTTGGAGCAATGTTCTGGTTGTACACTGTCAGTCACAGACAGCACATTTACCATTGAAATAGCCACTAAATTTGCATAGACATGCCGTTTTACTAATAACACTTTATAGCACACAAACGATAATGTGTGAAACTCGGGTTTCAACCAATATTTATTATTTGTGCATCACCAAATAAAGTATCTTGATTTGTTTTAAACCTTTATATTTCCATCACACTAAAGACAATGTGCTTCATTTGTTCTCTCCAATTTGCTGTTGTTTTTTTTTAAATGTACATTTCGTGTACAGGTATTTAAATGTTGTGTGTTGGAGACAACTGACATTCTACAGTCACTTCCTGTACCCAGCACGATTGTCACATAAGTCACGTTTACAACATCCTTTCAGAGAAATAAAACTAAACACCACTTTACGAATAAACAGCATTTTGCGAGAAGGTATAGCATAACATTTGACCTTTGTCTTTGAACGCACAGCAAATGTTACAAGATAAACAAAAATCTAAAGACATCTTTATTGCTCATTCACCCTCTGAACCAAAACATGGTTATATTTGGGGTGCAGAGGTGCCCTCAGCACCCTAACTTCGAACGCCTATGATTCTTCGACACTGCAGGTATTTCATTCGTTTGGGTAGCTTTGAAGATTGGGTACTATGCTTGGCTGTTATATATACAACCATACACGCGCTCACACTTGTGTTTACATTCCAATGTCTCGCGCACACATTACACCATTCTAATACATGCCCATTGTGCGCGACCCGCGCGTGTATTTCCTTTTGAATACTTCACGTGTCATGTTATGAATTAAATATGCATGCCTCGCTACAGATAACTGTTTGTATTAAATATAATGCATGTATAAACTGTTACCGAGGTCAGTTACTGCCAACGACTGGAGCCTCCGGATGTATGCTAGAGTGCTTCTTCTTTTGTGAATAAACTCAACTTAAATATAATATACGCTGTGGATTTATACATAACAAATTGGCGACGATGGACGGAGCATTTTAAACCCTTCGGAAGAAGCATTTCTGAGCATTTCACGACCGATCTTGGAATTGAAAATCACTTTCATTTTAAATGGTCGTCGGACCATCTCCTTCACAACGAAAGCTATTCCTGACATCTACAACAGAAACATTCAACCCCTGGTCTGGAATACCGTTTTAATACTTCTTACTTATAACGGAGCGTCAGCGCGGCGGCTTTCTCCCAGCGCCGAGGGAAGTTTCTCATCCGCCCTGCGTTTGAACAGCGGAGCAGGCGGAAGTGAGAACTACACTTCCTTTCAAGACGCTACTCACCGTCAGTTTGACGAACACTAAAGAGGTGACTTCGTTTTCACCATTTACACAGATTTCAACGACGATTCTCCAGTCACAGATAAAAAGACTGAAATCCATGACACAATTGGGAAACTACATATTCTGAAACAGGAAAACTTTCATTTATTTACTACATCGTTGGATTAACTCTTCTACTTACAAGTAACTCTTATTATTTGATTTTATTTTTATTAGAAAACAAACATTAATTAATTTAATTGCAATAAGTATATTTTATAAATACTTTACATAACTTAAATTGAATTCTCACCAGTATGTGTGCTCAAGGTTACACGCTATCACCACCACAAAGTTATTGGACAGCTGGTAGCTCTCCTTGTATGCCCTGGATCGAATGGAAAGCTTATTTTTTAAATTATATTGAGACATTAGATACCAATGGAAAAATGAAGGCCCCAGAAAAGAAAGGCATCTTCTTACACTGCTTGGGACCAGAAGGATTAAAAGCCTTCAATCAATTACCTACTTCACAAGCAAGCGGTGATATGAATATTTTTGATAAAGCTATATATGACTTTGATAAATACTGCTCCCCTAAAGTATGCATAGGGATTTCGAGGTATAAATTCTTTCAGAGAAAACAGTTAAAAGAAGAATCTGTTGATAATTTTGTTTCTTCTCTTAAAACATTAGCATTAGATTGTAAATTTGGTAACTTACAAGAAGATCTCATCAGAGATCAAGTGGTTATGCATTCCAGTAATGACACAATACAAGAAAGATTGTGGATAAACGGTGATGAAAATTTAGATTTCATAATATCCATTGTTAGAAAAGCTGAACTTTCTTGTAGGAGTGCACAACAGGTTAAACATAAGGACGTTTCCATTAGTAGAGAAATTGTTTCCAAAATCAATCATAAATATGATAACAAAAATAAAGATTTCTCTAAAAAGAAACAAACAATTTCCTCCAAAGGAAATTCTGAAGATTTTAAAAATAACTTAAAATGTTATAGATGCAACAGCAAATCACATTTAGCAAATAGCAAAAATTGTCCAGGTTTAAAACAAAAATGTACAAACTGTGGTTTAATAGGACACTTTACCTCTGCATGCAGAAGAAACAAAACCAACCAAAAAGTGAAATGTATTGAATTGAGTGACAATAGTGATGATGAAAATTTTACAAATGATTCCAACAACTGTTCTTATGTACTAAACATAAAGGAGTCCACAATCTTAAATGTAAGTGACACAACCATTAAGAAAAAGCCATTGTGTGATATGATTATTGGAGGAGTAAAGATCAACATGTATGCTGATTCTGGTTCACCCTATTCTATTGTATGTGAATCAGTTTGGAAAAAACTGTTTGTACCGAGATTAAGTAATCACTTAGAGAAAAGTGACATCAATCCTGAAGGATATTCTGGAGGGAGAATAGACATTTTAGGTTTCAGAACTTTAGTTTTCAGATTTAAGAATAGGAAATGCATTGCAAAATTATATGTTTCAAAAAAGGGTCCTTCAGTTCTTAGCTGGTTTGATTGTGGTAAACTCGACATTGTACTTGATCCTAATAGCCCCAACCCCGTCATGTTGATTGATGAACAAAATGGAATATCTTCTTTAATGTTAAATAAGTTTCCAAAAGTTTTTTCAAAAGACATTGGGAAGTTAAATAACTTTAAACACGAAATCCGCTTAAAAGGAAATGCTTGTCCAAAAATACACAAAGCCAGGAATATTCCGTTTGCCGTTAGAGATGAAGTTAAAAGTGAATTAGACATCCTAGTCAAAGCAGGCATAATAGAGAAGATAGAATCATCTGAATGGGTTTCGCCCATAGTTGTTGCCAGACGAACCAATGGCAAGGTAAGATTTTGCATTGACCTTCGCCACCTCAACAATAATATTATTGTTGATCAATTTCCACTTCCCCGCATTTCAGAAATGTTGTCTGTTGTGGGAGGATCAAAGTTTTTTTCAACAATTGATTTATCAGCAGCGTATCATCAGGTTGAGTTAAAGGATAAAAGTAAAGACCTGACTGCATTTATTACACCTTTTGGATGCTTCAGATTCAACAGAATGCCATTTGGTTTAGCATCTGCAGCAGCAATATTTCAGAGAGTTATGCAAGACATTTTGAAGGATTGCAAGAATACCATCTGTTTTCAAGATGATATCTTGGTGTTCAATGATGACAAAGATAAACACATCGCTGCTTTAGAAGAAGTTTTGGGTGCACTCAATACGCATGGTCTTACCATCAAACATGAGAAATGTAAATTTGGTGTTCATTCTGTAAATTACTTAGGCCACGAACTATGTGAAGATGGTATCAAACCAAAGCCTTCACTTTTAGAAGCTATTGAATCCGCTCCTCATCCTCAGTCTAAAGATGATGTAAGATCTTTTTTAGGTTTAGTCGAATTCTACGCCAGGTATGTCCCTGAATTTTCATGTAGAACGTATAATATTAGACAATTAATCAAAAACAGAGTTACTTTTGACTGGACAAATGAATGCGAAAAAGAGTTTTGTGATGTAAAAAATGCTATTTGTTCCGCTAATGCACTTTCCTGCTTTGATCCTTCTCTACAAAATATCATTACTACTGATGCCAGCTCAAAAGGTTTAGGTGCTGTGTTTACTCAGAAAACTGAAAAAGGAAAAGAGGTTGTCATTGCACATGCTTCCAGAGCACTTACACCAGCTGAGGAAAAATATTCCACAATAGAAAGAGAAACATTAGCATGTATCTGGGCCTTAGAACATTTCAGAGTTTTTGTTTGGGGTAAAGAATGTGTTCTAAGGAGTGATCACAAACCTTTAGTAAAACTTCTCACTACAGAAGGTATGTTGAGAGCCTCAGCTCGCATTGCACGCATGTCCATGCGTTTACAAGACTTCATTTATGATATACAATATGTACCTGGTAAGGAAAATGTTTCAGCAGATTTCTTGTCTAGAATGCCCCTACCCATACAAGAAGATTTACATAATGAATGGGATGATTTCCAGATTGCTTTAATTCATGATGAAGGTCCCATTTCAATTGATCAATCTCTGTGGAAAAAGAAATTTGAAGAAGATAGAGTTTTGAAGCATGTAGCTACATACGTCAACACTGATTGGCCTGATAAGAAGTGTTTAGATTCTAATTTAAAAAGCTTCTGGGAAGTAAGAACAGAACTTTCATGTTGTAAAGACATCATTAAAAGAGGGGAGCGCATTATTCCACCCATAGGTATAAGAAAAGATATAGTGTTACAAAGCCACGAAGGACATAGTGGTATGGTCAGAACCAAACAACAAGTTAAAAATTTATTTTGGTGGCCAGGTATGGACATGTTCGTTGAACGATTGATCAGAAATTGTATTGTGTGCGCAAATTCTGATAAATCATTAGTGACTCTTAAACCTAATATGAGTACACACAACATTCCAAACAATCCATGGGAAACTATTGCTATAGACATCATGGGTCCCATTGGTCAGGAATCCAAATACGTCATTGCAGCAATTGACATTTTTTCAAAATGGCCCATCATCAAAATTGTTCAGAAAATAGACACTGACTCTGTATTAAGTTTCCTAGATAGAGTTTTCATTGAAGAAGGATTACCAATCAGAATTATTTCTGATAATGGTGTACAATTTTGTTCTAAGAAAGCCAATGATTATTTTACCAGACTTGGGATTATTCATTCCACCACTTCCTTATATAATCCCAGTGGAAATGGTACAATAGAGAGATTCAATAGGGTCCTCAAGAGTGCCATACAATTTACCAATGGTGATGAAAAAAGATGGGAAATAGAAATATTTAAAAAAGTATGGATGTACAGAACAAATGTAAATACAATGACTGGGTATTCTCCTTTTGAAATAATGAGAGGAAGGATTCCCAGAACTATTGTAAATCCATCATGGTTGATTAGTTCTACTTCTTCAAAAGTTGATCTAAGTGTAGTTAAAGAAAATCTCATTCGCACTCATTGTACAAATAAGGAATACTTTGATGGAAAATTTGGCTCAAAAATAGACCCTATAGTAGAAATTGGTATGTTAGTAAAAGTAAAAAAACCATGGAAAGTCAAAAAAGGAGAAAGCTCATTCATGGGTCCTTTTGAAGTAACGGAACTTCTAAAGAATTCAGTGAGATTATCAGACAATAAAGTTTGGAATCTCAGTAGAATTGCCATTCTCAAAGCAGATAAAGATATCTATCATAAAGAACCAAATTCTAGTCATCCTGATATGTCATTTTTAGATAGAGAATCAAATGAAGATATCACACCTTGTTGTTCAAACAGTGATCACACTGAACAAAATTCAACTACAGATCCTGATAGTCAAATGAATGACATCAACACTCAAAAAAATGATACCCAAAATGATATCTCTGTATCAAAAAGAACAACTAAAAAACCCAAATGGTTGTCAGATTTTGTTGCTTACATATCTGGCAAAAGTTAAATTGTTTTTATGTGTTTTATTGTTTTTTTTTCTTTTTCATCATTTTATAAGGGAGGAAGGTGTGTTATATATACAACCATACACGCGCTCACACTTGTGTTTACATTCCAATGTCTCGCGCACACATTACACCATTCTAATACATGCCCATTGTGCGCGACCCGCGCGTGTATTTCCTTTTGAATACTTCACGTGTCATGTTATGAATTAAATATGCATGCCTCGCTACAGATAACTGTTTGTATTAAATATAATGCATGTATAAACTGTTACCGAGGTCAGTTACTGCCAACGACTGGAGCCTCCGGATGTATGCTAGAGTGCTTCTTCTTTTGTGAATAAACTCAACTTAAATATAATATACGCTGTGGATTTATACATAACATTGGCTATAAGCTGATCTAGCATAATTTTGACTTACTACAGGAATGTGGCAGCCAGTGCTGCTTACTCTCACCAGAAGATTTAGGACCTCATCATGACATGCATGCCTGCCTCTGGTAGGTCTGGTTAGTCTTTTTTGACAACTTTCAAGTTGTTTTATTGAAGTTGAAGGACAGCAAAGTGATCTGGAAAAGGATGCGCACCTGGTCATGGAACTATTGGCAGACAGAACTAACGTCTGTAGTGTATATTCCTTCTCTGTCATTAGAATGTACTGCCCTCCCAATACATGTGTGTCTCTGGTCTATATCGCTTTTGTGCAGTGTTTTGCAGGCTTTGATGTCCCTACATCTGTGTCCAATTGTAAATTTATCACAGTGACAAATAAAACACAATTTTTTATTCAGTTTTATACAACACAAACTTGGCCCATGCGCATTGGAGCGCTTTACAGAAAGGAGCACCAGTTACATTACAAAAACCAGATTAATTTTCGTAGTCACATGGCGATTTAGGGCCTTATTATGAGTTGAACCTGTGGTGACGGTCCGACCACTGACACACTGCGGGCCAGCCCACAGTTTTAGGACTGCGGCGGATGGACAGCCACAGGACCGCTGTGACCATCGAGGATCCAGGATCCCATGGTGGTCGTACATCGGTTAGAGCCTGAAATACGCTGGTGGGGCTGCAGGGACACCGCTGAGCATATTTTGAGTTGCCTCTGTACTGCTCTTTTTATGGCGGTGAGCTCGCCATGAAAAGCGTGGCGGAGAGGCAACATAAAGGGCCATGCCGCCTCATGGCCCGGGGATACATGCAGTTGGCCACATGTATTGCCCCCCTTGATTTGCACCCCCCAGTTCCTGCACGGTGTAGTATGCATGTCACACTGTGCAGGAAGGTGCAGTCGGCGTTCTGACAGCAGCGGCCTGGCATGTTTGGCTCCTCTTTGAGCCTAGCGGTACGCCCCTGTCAGACCGCCAGACGACCGGATTAAAGTCCTAATCTGGCGGGCTTTACTCCGTGGCTTTGCACCGCCCAATCGTAGTGAGGCCCTATGCGGTTTGACGAGAGCCACTTGGTATTGAACCTACTCTGGGAATGGAACTGCCTCTCTCCTGCAAAGAACCACTGTTGGTACATTTGTAAATATTGTACTTAGGGGGCGTGGCTTGGATGGCGAGGAGGAAGCACACTTAAGTCCGGAGCTCCAGACACCCGAGTCTAACTAGCGGTGAGAAAATCGGCCAAAAGAACCCTGTAAGGCAGCAAACAGAGCAGGAGGTGTGCGAAGGTGGGGAGCACAAGAAGAACCGCTCGGAAGAACCAAAGCGGCAACTTTCAAGAAGTTACGAGTGGGGGAAAGAGCCAAATAGGAGAAAGAGACGGCGCTCAAGATGGCGGCATACACCAAAGCAGGAGCGGTATAATAGTGGTATACTAGTACCGGACCGAAGGAAACAAGCAACCAAGCAACCAGCGGAACCACAACGCACCGTAAGGAGGCGAGAAGCAGAAGCGGGCAGCTGGGGCGAGAAGTAAAATAGACAAACACCGTATAGGAGGGTATACCGAAGACACCGCCAAACGAAACGAAACCGGAACCATGAAACAGGGAGCGGCCATCTTGACACGACCATTTCACCAGCAGAGAAATAACAGGCAGTCACAAGCGTGCCTTGCGGCGAGAGGAAGTGAGAGGCAGCGGTGGCAGGTCAGGCGGAGCAGCAAACAAGCATCAAAAATACACGCAGGCGCAAGAAACACAGCGAGCGCGGGCATCGGAGGGGATCGACCAACCAAAAAGAGAGAAACCAGGAAAGAGCGAATATCGGGAGGAGACTGGCCAAACACCGCCAAAAACACAAGTAAGTCAGCCATGAGAGCATCGCCGGAGGCAGCGCAGCGACAATCGGGCCACGGGTAGACCGAGGTGGGGAGCGGCAGCAATCTTGGAGTGGGCTCGCGGCACCTCCCACACAGCCCGGACCAAAGCGAGCACCCCAAAACCGGCTGGCACAAGAAACAAGCCGAGTAGACACCCCTGGGTCGCAAAAGAGGCCAAGCACAGCAAGGTGGCACAGTGCGGTGGGGACCAGAGGTACCAGTAAAGGCCAGTAAGACCAGTCAAGGCCCCGAAGGGAGGAGACGTGAGGTGGCAGCCATCTTGAGGGGGGCCTATAAATCAATCGAACAACCGAACATTCGGCTCAACAATCAGAAACAACCTAAAGCCACAACAGAGCCACAACAGACGGAGCTCCCCCCGGTGACCCAACACACAGCAAGCAAGCAAGCCAAGTGCGTGCGTGGCGAGAAGCAGTGGCCCAAAAGCACAGCAGCATTGTGGCGGCCATCTTTTGAGGTGGCTGGTGGACAGTCGGCAAGTTGATAAGCAGCGGCCAGCTGGGGGGCGAACTCACAGGACAACAAACGAAAGTAGCCCAGCCGTCAGCCGCAAACGCACATCGCGACCCCCCTGAGAGAAACGCACACCGGCGAGAGCCTAAAAAGGGACAGCGGACCAGTCAGTAGGGGACAAACGGTTGTAGCAACGCCCCCTCAAGCCCAACAGACCGCAAGATACCGTGAAGTAAGAGAAACCAAACCAGGCGGGTGAGGGCAAGCCAGTGCTCAACATAGACGCAAAGCAGACGTGAAGTGTGAGGCGCAACGAAAAGAGGAAGTGGGCAACAAGGAGCAGACGCAACCACGTAACCAAAGCCAAGCAGCACCCAAGAGCAGAAGGCCTGCAGCGCAGGACCAGCCATTACAACCAGGGAGCTTTTCCTGGTCGCGCAGGCAAGGGAAAGAACTTTTTAATCTGGCGGGGGCAAAGACGAGAACCAGGACAGTCAGGTGGCCAAGCCGTTTCCGGGAAGAAGCCCCACAGACACAGAAAATCACTGCCACTAAAGCGGCCAGAGCTACAAAAGACAACCCTGCCAAACAACAAAGGGAAGGAAGGCTCCTAACGCACCAGATCAGAAGGGGTTTCGTAGCAATGGCGGGGAAAGATGAAAAGAAGTTAGCCAATGATCCGAAAAAAAGCAAGAACAAATACGGAGACTCTCCAATCAAACTCAAAAATGGCCAACATGGCGAAGCAACGACGCTAGATACACTCCTCAAAAAAATTAACGAAGGCAACGAACTGGCAAAAGCAACTAAAAAGACAATCGATAATATCCAGATGGAACTGATAGCCATAAGAGCGGAACAAAGCAGGGCCAACGGCAGAATAGACACAGCGGAGAAAAGAATAAGCAACCTGGAGGACCTCACTAATGTAACACACAAAGATCTAGGGATAGTAATAAGGAGGACAAGCACGCTGCAAAAAATGTTGGCAGAGTAGGACGACAAGAGTAGGAAAGGCAATATAAGATTACTGGGAGTGCCAGAGGGAGAAGAAGATGCCCCAGGATCATGGGCAGCCATGCTGGAGATCCTCCTACCGAAACTGACGGGTCTGAGTTTTGACAGGCCTTTCGAAATAGAAAAAGCATATAGAATCCCAGCGAAGAAGCTACAAAACAGCAACGGTCCAAGGCCAATAATCTGTAAGCCGCTGCGAGCCAACCAAACGGATGCAATCTTTGCAATCGCCAGAAAGGGTCAGGTGTTGCTCATGAACGGACAAAAGAGAACAATCATGCAGGACTACTCCAAATTCACAGTAGAGACAAGGAAAGGGTTCCTGGCTCTGAGAGACAAAATGCGCAAGGACAACATCACCTTCAGTTTCGCCGGACCGTCAAGAATGAAAATAACCAGCAGGAATGGTACCCTGATCTTTGACGAACCTAACAAACTAAGGGCATACCTAAGGGGTCCAGAACCGGAACACATGGAAGCGCAGAGCCCAGGAGCTAAGAGAAGGGCCTCGTCAGATGCAGCAGAAGGAGAGAAGGAAGAATGCTGACAACCAACCCACAGCAATACGGGAACACTAAAAACTAACTGAGGACCCTAACATCAGACTTTGAGAGTAATGACAACACATCTACTTTGAGCACTCGGAAGACGAGAACAGCAGCACGGCTGGAATCCCTCAGAAGGGTGCCAGCACAAAGAGACTATGCGAGAAACCACAACCTTTCTACCTCAGACTTTCTTTTTATTTTTTGTAAGCTAGCACAATGCGGAATGACATACCTACCTCAAGTACCAGGAAGGAAAGAGAACCAAACAGAACAAGCCACATCAGAAGCACCAGAGGCGACACGGAAACGAAACATAGAACTACCATATCCTTTTTGCCATACGTGAACCATGTGGGAGTAATTGCTATGCAAGGACATGAGTGTGACAAGAGCGTTTCTTTTCTTCCTTCCTTACAGCCACAGACTCGGGGGGGAGAGAGGGAGGACCCTTGCTGTTGCACGCCCATTTTCCAAAAGGCGGGGGGAGGGGGGAGGGAGGGGAGGAGGTAGGGAAGGGGGAAGGGGGGGAGAATAGGGAGACGCGAGCAATCACCCCAGTGCAGATGTATGCACAACTTTTTCTTTATATCCTTACTATCTCTATATCCCTACTATCTCCAATTCACAGCCCGGGGGGGCGATCCTAAGCGGGAAGCAAAGATCAACAACGATGGGAGCAGCAAACCTAAATGACCTACCAATGAGCGACGACACCAAGAAACCGCCATGAGCACATCAATACCAGCCACAACAACCACTAGCCTCAAGGTGGTGTCCATGAACGTGAAAGGCCTAAACCACCCAGTGAAACGCAGGAAGACTCTTGATTATCTAGCAAAACTGAAGGGGGACGTGTACGTACTACAAGAAACAAGGCTCTCACAAGATGACTCTACACACCTGAGAGCTAGGTGGATAGGAGAAGTTTTCTGCTCACCGGCCAAGCACAAGAAACGTGGGGTGATCACAATGGTAAGCAGGAAGGCCAACCTGACCCTAGACAAAATACACACGAACAAAGAGGGCAGATTACTGCTAACAATCCTAAAAAGAGGGAAAGAAACAATGCACGTATCCAACATATACGGACCCAACGCTGACGACAAAGACGTCTGGCAAGAGGTAGGCACAAAACTATCTGAACTCCCCCAGGAAGAACTCCTCCTAATGGCAGGAGACATGAACCAAGTCCTAGACCAGGCGATAGATAGACACCCGCACAGAATGTGCCACGACTCCCACAACCCCAACATCCTGAAAGACATATGCACCAAGCTCCAGCTCACAGATCCGTGGAGACTACAACACCCAGACGCCCGCGAATACACTTTCTACTCACACCCACACAACTCATACAGCAGGATAGACTACATCCTAATGTGGTAAGTTTCAACGGGGTATACCCTAAAACTATCTGACCTGGGTCATCGGTTAGGTACATATGATAAGGGTCAGTGTCTATTTCTTTCAAAAAAGCATAAATGTCAAACATACATACTACGTATTACAAACATTCACCAGTCCTGTGATTCAATGTACATTTTAATTAGCATGGGAATAAACGGATACTTAGCATCAATCAATAAGTTCCGTGAATTATTAATTGCATTAAACATAAAAATCCATCTATAACTTTTATCAATCAAAGTTATATCATAGTATTTACATGAATATATATCGGCGCACTCTCAGTGAGAAAGAGAAAGGTAGTTAAGTGGGATAGGTGTGATGGGATAAGTGTGGGGACTAGGTAAAGGTGTTGTGACACTAACACAATCACAATTGAACTCAGTAGGACCTTTACAGTCTAATTTAGATCAACAGTTCCCTGTATCTCTTTTCACATAGGATAGGTTTTGCTATCCTATGTTAAGAGAAAGTAGTATGGTCTGGTCTACGTTTCGACCCAGCGTAGTGTAAGGGTTACTTGGAACCTCATTCTGGGGTCTTCATCAGGACATTGAAGGGGCGAGAGCGCTTCTCATTTGGCCATCCAGTGACCATTATGGTAGGACCTTCATTGGTTCCTATTGTAAACGATTCAACTGGGGTATTAAAAACATCCAGTCGAAGTATGTAGTCAAATCAGGTTCGTTTCCAAATACTGTAAGGGAATCGCCAAATAGTTTACTAAACCTGAGCAGCTCTACCAGGACATTATTTCAAAAGCTCGCCTCAAAGAAGGGACTGTTATAACATGCTTGGATGCAGGTTTGTTTAATTTCCCTCTGCACAAAAAAAAAAACTCAGCAAATGTCCTCACTGAGGTTCAACAAACATCATGTTGAACAAGAAAAACGAAACAGAATCCCTGTACAGCGCACACGAATCGATTTCTTTCTTGCTGCCATGCTCTAACGTAAAAGAAAATAATCTTTGAACACATGCAAAGTAAACAAGTGTTTAGGAACCTTGATAATAGCTAAAGAAAATAAAAATCAGTACATTGAGTATTGTAACCTCCTACAACAAAAGCAGTGGGCTCGCGGCGTGAGCATCTGAAAAGTCTGCTGGTGGCGCTGGGGCTGCCAAACACAAGCAAATGCATCCTAAGGGAGTGTGTGAAAGCTTTTAGGAAAGTCATGCAGCAGGCTCCAGGGCTGTACTGTAGCTGCCCGGCCTTCCTGACACTTCCCAGATGTCAATGTGGAATATTTCATTCTCTTCCAGCCAAGTCGCATTTAAATCGCAGCGCCCATATGTGCACGGTCAGCGCTTCAATGCAGTGAAATCAAGAGGGTCTAAGGCCATAAAAAGTCCCCTGCACACAGTCACTGGCACCGGGCTGCACAACATTGAAAACTTCACTCGAACATTTCTTGTGCTCTGGGACTAATCACAGACACTTCTAAGTTTGGTAAAGGCTATTTTTCTCAGTGGGAAAATATTTCTTTTTTCCCCGAAGACCACCTTAAAGTTTGAACTGTTTACATTTTTCTTATCAGAGTATCTTCTGAAGAAAGAGGAATGGAGCCAACATAAAGTTAACTGCATGCTTACTACAAAGTCTGTGAAGCAACGGCATTCTGCTGTCAGGGATTGGCCACATTTCTTCCTCATCTACCACTGTGCTTTCATCGTCAGACTACTTAATTTATAATCAAGATACTAACGTCTTCTATTTTGTGAAAGTAATGCAAGTCGCGGAGGAAATTGAAATAAGTATATAAATGCTGTTATGCAATAAAATACAATGCAAATGAGTTACCTTGCTTGTGCAGTGGCCTGCCAAGTAAAACTCAACATTATAAATTCAAATAGCAACAAATAATTTCTGGTTTTTTATAACCTGTGAAGATACCTTTGTGTATTTCTCTTTAATTATTTTACACAAATATTTAACATAAAACTATAAAACACTGCAGCATGATGCAGTAACAGTTGTTTCACTCTTACAATCAGGTATCTCTCCAATTTTACAATAACTATGTCTTGGTGTGTTTCACCCTGCCCAGTTCTCTGCTGTCTTTTGGCTAGGTTCTTGTGATATAAATACCACATACATACATACACACAGGAGCAATACCTCTAACCTCCTGGTCAAAGACCTGCTCTCTCCCCATGCAGCTCTGCTGTTAAATGCTGCTGCCCTGTGCAGTGCTCTGTACAGGTAGGTGTTCGAGGCCCTCCTCCAACCGCAGGTTCCTGCCTGTGTCTCATCCCTGATGGTTCAGTGGGAGAGCCTTACTCTTCTGCTGGTTACACTGCGGTCTGTGCTGTATTGTGCCAGTTTTTCCTGTCTCTGTCTGTTATTGTGCCTGTTTTCCTGTCTTTTGCATCTGTATTTTTATTGGTTATCTGTTTGCCTTGTCTCTCTGTTTGTCCTCTTATTTTCTGCCAGTTTCCCTTTCCCGCCACTGCTGCCCCTGCGGCCCCTCCCCCCTGCTGCTTTCCCACTCCTGCCTCCCAGCTGCGTTCCCTCCCCCTTGCTTATTTAATGGCAGCCACTGCGAGGGAGTTCGAGAAAGACCTCTGACCTCCTGGTCAGAGACCTGCTCTCTCCCCCTGAAGCTCCGTTGATAAGTGCTGCTGCCACTGCCCTGTGCAGTGCTCTGTACAGATAGGTGTTCGAGGCTCTCCTTCACCCCCAAGCTCCTGCCTGCACCTCATCCCTGGTGGTCCAGTGGGAAAGCCTTGCTCTTCTGCTGGTTCCACTGCTGTCTGTGCTATATTGTGCCTTTTTTCTGTCTTTGTCTTTGTTTTCGGTCTCTGTTATTGTGCCTGTTTTCCTGTCTTTTGCCTCTGTATTTCTATTGGTTATCTGTTTGCCTTGTATCTCTCTGTTTGTCCTGTTATTTTCTGGCCATTTCCCTTTCCCCCCTGCTGCTTCCCCGCTCCCGCCTCCCAGCTGCGTTTCCCTCCCCTTTTCCTATTTAATGGCGGCCGCTCAGAGGGAGGGAGAAATGCATTGCGCAATCAAGGCCATCTTCAGTTTCACTAGGAAACTGAAGCCACAACATTGTGATAGACCTCCTATCACTGTAAAAATCAAAATGCCTATCATTGGGTATTTATGGGGCAGGAGCTTTGGGGTATGCAAACTGAAATCACTTGCAAATAGTGGAAAACAAATTTCTTTCCAGGCTACTGGCTGTCCTCAAATGTACTGCCTCCATTGTTACATACACTGAGGCGGACCTACAATATATTTCTGATACTATTAAACAAGCACCTCTATTACTGTGGGTAAAAATTTGGAGTTTGCTACCTGCCAAGTTTTCCCGCCATGTATTAGCTGATTGTAGTAAGCTAGACCCAGCAATAAAATTGCATTGTTAGCATTTTTCAGGAAATCCTTTTTGGACTTGGGGGTTCCACAGCTTTTTGACTCTCCTAGTTGGATAAATGCGAATTCAACATCTCTAATCCGCTCTCAGTTTCAGTACATTCATAAACTTAAAAGGTCCAACACCATAAGTGGTTTGGACACTGTTTGCTACCATCTGGAGATCACTGTACCAGAGGGGGTTGAACCTTTATTTAGCATTGAATCCACACCATTGTACACTTTCTGGTTGCCTTTCCCAACAGGGCAGTTGGTTTTCATCTTTGCCCTGCTGCCTCTGAGATAACATCAGTAAACAATCCACATGGCACTTTGTCTTTTGTAGCTTTTTAGAGTCCCTAGAGTCAAATTTCTAAACCCAGTGCACACGACTCATTAAATGTAGATGAGCTTGACAGAGCCTTAAGCTATTACAGTGCCTGTCGTCAAAGTTTATTTGTCACTCCACCATTGGTTTAATTTATTCGACTTGCCTTAAGGATTTTTTAATTTAATTTTATTGAATTGCATTATACATACAACTTAGAAAACAGTTATATTGCAACCAGGCATAACAATAGACATGGCTTTTTACAATCTGGTACATAACAAGGCGGGCATCTGAGGGACACAACTTATACAGTTACACCACCTGGAACAAATTGTGTACCCACATACAGTTCTACTGACATTAGGCATATCTAAGGTTGACTACTTTCTGAGCAGCCCAACTTGTGAGGCCCCTATAGCCCCCATATTCCATGCTCACCTATAAGTGTGACTCCTGTGACTCAGCTGTGTTAGGGTTATCATTTGGGTCTAATTCTGTACTTGCAGTTTTACTAAGGACATATGTTTGATATGGACGCCAGCAGCTCTTGGGTCGACTCGTGGGAGGGAGCAGTTCATTGTATACATCAGCATGCGTATTACAGTACAGCATGTCAGCATGCCATTCTTTTAACGTTCCCAAAGAAACAGAACTGGGCCTTGACTCGAACTCAGTCAGGCTGAGTCAAAATACAAAATAGAACAAAACGGTTGCCAAAACTGAGACAATCTCCTATAAAGTCTTACACTGGACCTTTATGAACAAAACATAAACGTCTGTTTTTTAGTTACACCATCTAATGATTTATTCCACTTTTTTTGTTTTCCTAAATTTTGCAAAAAATGAATTCATTGTGCATAATATTAATACAAGCTATATACAAACATGAACTATAAGCATACAATCAATACAACATATACAATATTTACAACAAAAAATCTCTTTCTATGTGACCTGGGACCAGGTCGACGCGTTTCGAACCCGTAAACTAATGGGATTCTCCTCGGGACCAATAAGACTCTACAAGACAAAACAAAAGACAGAATTTTTAGGGGGCGTATCCAACTATTATCTCTACCAATACCAACAAACCCCATTACTTTACGGGTTCGAAACACGTCGACCTGGTCCTAGGTCACATAGAAAGAGATTTTTGTTGTTCCTATTTTTCCAAATGAAAGCAATCACAGCTTTATTCTGTCTGTGAAAAGATAAAATAGGTTTCAAATTTTCTTCACAGTCGGTTTCATTCCTATGTTGATGTATATTGTTGTGTACATTGGGGCTTGTATGTAGTGTGAGTGTGTTAAGTTTGAGAGTAGTGTGTATGAAGTGGGATTAAAGGTGTCAGGTGTAAATATTGTATATGTTGTATTGATTGTATGCTTATAGCTTGTATTAATATTATGCACAATGAATTCATTTTTTGCAAAATTTATGAAAACAAAAAAAGTGGAATAAATTATTAGATGGTGTAACTAAAAAACAGACGTTTATGTTTTGTTCATAAAGGTCCAGTGTAAGACTTTATAGGAGATTGTCTCAGTTTTGGCAACCTTTTTGTTCTATTCTTGTAACATTGGTAGCGGCCACCTGCCCATCAAATTGCCACACAACGCTTTGTGAGAAGAAGCCCAATGGGCAGTAAGGGGTACATTGTTTTTTCCATGGTTAAATCCCACCCCAGCAGCGCCATTTCAGGGTCCAGCTCCAAATCTGCAATCAAAATGGTCCCTAGAGCCTGGAACACTGTACTCCAGAATAACTGAATCCCAGAACACAGCCAAGCTAGGTGCCAAAAGCCTGCCTCCTCCATCCTGCATCTTTGACAACGGGAGTTCTCTGATAGCTCATATCGAACCTGCCGCTCTGGGGTACAATAAGCTCTATGCACAAATTTAAAGTGAATGAGCATACGTCTCCCGTTAAGAGAGACGGACCGGGTATGGGAGCAACAATATTGCCACTTTGTCACTTTGTGGAGCACCTAAGGCCCGTGGCCAATCTAGTCTAACTTTCAGGACTTCAGCCCGATGGGTTTCCTGCATGCTGGTGTAGAAACTAGTAATCAATTTAACTGTTTCGCTAACTTTGTTGAGAGTGGTGAGAGCCCACATAGCTTGCGGTTCCAACATATCATCGCCCAAGAGGGCGTGCCCGGTGTGCCTAGCCCTGAAAAAGTGAAACGACGCTGTGCCTGCCGGCTGCAATTCCGGATTTTGTAAAGCCTCCCAACTACCCAATGTTCCATCCTTAAAAAAAATTCCCATTTTGTGAATACCCACAGACTGCAGCGCCCGCCTTGCCCCCGCATCTTACCGAGGTGGGAAGCACAAGCAACAGTGTAGCAGCATCTCTGATGAATATATGAAAGCCCCTGCATGCATGTAGTAATTTCTGTCATGCCTGTGCTGTGATGCCTAATGAATCAAAAATTTGCATTAGCCCGAAGGCTGGTTGGAAAAGTGTCTGGGGTAGAGTGAGCGGTTCTGCCGCATTCCTCTCAAAATACAAAAAGGGTGTGTCATTTGGGCTGTGTATCCAAAAATGGGTGAATGTGCTGTTTGCCGCTCTGTAATATTTCTCTAAATCTGGGTCACCCAGCTCACCCAACTCATAGGACAAAGAGAGAGAATCCCACCATATCCGGGGTTATTTCCTCGCCCAAGGTAGTCGAATCAGCTGTGTATGTTTTGGAATAAAAAGAGAAAGCGTTGAAGAATCACCATTTTCATTATAGCAATTCTCACCATTAACGATAGCGGGAACGTGACCCATTTATCCATATTTTCAATTAGTTTCTGCCAAGCCATTCCGTAATTTTCCCGGATAACCACTGCCGGGTCAGTGTGAATTTTTATACCTAAATACCGCACTGTCTCAGTAGTCCATCGCAATGGGAACTCCATTGCCGGTTCTGTAGTGGTTGGGTTGAGAGGAAATATGATGGACTTGCCCCAGTTGATTCGTAGCCCTGAATGCCCGCCAAACTGGAACACTTCGCCTAGTATGGGGGGCAGATTTTCTTCTGGGTTATGGATATATAGCAGGGTGTCGTCCGCATGCAGAAATGTTCAGTGTGCACTCAGGGAACCCCAGCACTCTATGCACATGGTATTCGCGGAGGGCACAGGCCAATGGCTCGTCGTGCCATAAAGGATTAGGAAGGAATTAAGGGTTTACCAAACAATGAATTATGAAATTGCTTTTTGTACATTTTTTCTGACCTATCTGCATTTATTGCATTTTACCTCAGTGATTTTAATGTTCTCTTATTGCTTATAATTTTGCCACATGTTTTTAGTGGTCTTTTAATGACGTGATTTAACACTATCTATATTTTAATCTGGCTTTTTTTCTGTACTCTTTTATGGCCAATTCTTGGTCGAATATAGTTTGATGAACTGACCTGATTATGTCGACCTTCAGATTTGATTAATTCGTGGTGTGCAGTTATGGGAGTGGGGGCGGACATAAGACAAGTTTCTATTAAGTGTGTTAAAAACTCTCAGATGCTCTTAGTCAACAAATGCACTCATGCCCAAGTGCTTCTAGCAATATTTATTTTTATATTTGTAGTAAAAAATGGTTTAATGCTGCTAAAGTATAAAAGCACTTTATTATTCACCCTGCTTTTAAGCTTAACAAGTGGATATGTTGTCGGGCTAGGTTGAGGGGTAATGTCTGATTTTAGTATTTTAGCTTCAGTGCACGTATGTTTATTTAGTAGATTGGTAAGCTGAAGTTGGTTGGAGTAATTGAAGGTGGGTGGGGGAACGGGGATTTTACGTATTTGTTTGATTACTCCTTTTTTAAAATCTGTCTGTGGAACATTGCATACAGTAGATTTTACATTTTAAAAAGTTTGCTTTGCCACGTTGTCATGCTATCAACTTATACTTGAAACCCTTCAAATGTTTGCAATGCTCTATACAGGTGATTTTTTAAAGTGGTACATGCCTCTAATAGGAGCCAGTGGAGTTCTTCAAGAATTGGCAAATACATTCTCCTGTTGTTTGTTTTTTCTTACTGAGTTGAGGCATATGAGGTAGATTTGAGGGATCACATAGATGATTTAGGAAGACCGGATAGAATGGCAGTCCCTCTGTCAATATGCAAGCGAACTAGTGCTTGTACCGTGGGTCTTAAGACTTCAGCTGGAATGGATTCCTTAATTTTCTTATGAAGGCACATATGGTGCTACTCTTTCCAGATTTTGTATGTGGTTGGTAAAGTTCAGAAAGCTATCAAGTTAGAATCCAGGAGACTTGTCTACTGGTCAGAGATTAAAGATTTACCTAACAGGGTTAATTCATTCACCTTTCTCTGTACTGATTGGGCAAGAATTGTTTGAATGTAGAAGTATGAATTCAGTCTTGTTTGGGTTCAGTTTCAAGGAGACGACAGATTGGATTGCTGCTGTCTGAGGGGTTAGATCCCCTGAAGGTAGATTTGGGTGGCATTGGCATACTGATATAGTATTATGTTCTCCACTTGTGACATTTCATGAGCCTATGTAGCTTTTAAAGAGTTCGGGGGAGAGGGATGATCTTTGCTGCAAAATACATAACATAAAAGAAAAATATGATCTATTAATATTCTATATTTTTTAATAATAAAAATTCAAAACAATTGGTCTGTTGGACAATTGTAATTATACCTTGGACATAATGCTGTATACTAAATAATTGGTTCTGGAGAAGTGTTCATTGTTATGTATTTTGTTGTTTTCCCTGCTCTCTTCTCCTTACATATTTAATTTTTTCAGGGACCCTCTAGTCTCCTTCTGATCTTTGCTGCAGACCACATTTGAGATTGTAAGATGATGTTCTCAAGGCATCAAGTTTAATAAATTATGTTGCAGTGGAGCAAATTAAGTAAAGTGCCTTTAATGCTCATTCTGGTTGACAGGATGTTCAGTAATATTGAAGGATTTACAGTGTCAAAAGCTGCTGTTAGGTATGTTAGGTCTAGAAGCAGTAGTGGGCATCAATATCCTTCATCTAGTGTTAAGAGGATGTTATAAAAAATGCAATGCATGGCTGATTCTGTGATGTCTCTGCCCTAATTTCAGACTAACGTTAAGGATGTTAATATTGATAATGTGCAAAAACAAAATCAGGTTTAAGGTTCTTTCAAGTAACAGTGTTACTTTCCCTGATTTAAGCACATCTGTGAAGCAATGGAACCAGCCAGTACCAACACTGAGGGAACTACTTCCCACAGAAGTGACATTCAAATGATCTTTTATGAATTTTAAAAAGTTCTGGAGTTCTTATAAGAAGATGCATGACACACCAAAGACTCAAATAACTTAATTAGTAATTCCTTATGCATTTACTGTCTTCAAATTCATGCTATAGAATCTTATAATGGTATAACATGCAACACATAAATAGGTCATATTATATAACTTAAGTGCTGTGGTAATTATTGGTATGGCTACTGATTCATAACTTTAAAACGAATGTATTTGAAGCATCCTAGCCTTTGTCTCCCTGTCATCTCAAATGAGTGTGCATCCCACAGATAAACGATCCTCTTTGTTAGGTCGTGTATCTTAATATCTGAAATGCCATTGTACCTTCCTAGCAGAACTCCATAATATTGTTTGATTTGGTTGAATGAATCTGCTTTAGCACTTTCATTAGTAACACAATGGACCACTTTAGGTAAACAATATTAATAATCACATAAAACAGTTAATATTCAGTAAAATATTAGTTTCAGAGACTACTTGCAAGGAAATTTGAAGAGGTTTGCATTTAACACAGCATACAGCTTGCTCAGTTCTGTTTTGGCTCCAGTCCGAATCTCCTCCGAAATGTCTAGAGCATTAAACACATCTTCCAAAGTTGACCACACATGACAAACAGACACACAACAAATTACCTTTGGTTGGGGGCTTTTAGTAAAGCAGGGTATTGGTTATCCCCCTTTTGAGACCTTAGAACCTTTTTGGCATGGATTTACTTTGAAAACATTCAGCAGTAGTCTCAAACATCAACCAGTAGGCTGTTCTGAGAAGTTCAACAATTAACAAGTCCTTGTGAAGAAAGACGGTAGGAAGTCAGAGGTTGGTCTGCAACTCGTCATGGTGAATGTGCCAATTCAGACTTATTTTCTTGTGGCATTGCAATAAATGACTGAAAATTTATAGTGATGAATTAATGAGCATTACTTTCTAAATGCTTCAGTTCATTCTGGAAATCCCATCATGGAGATTTCAGTAGAGAAGAATGACAACTGTGAAAAACAGAACACTGTAAATGGCTCACAGTCTGGAAAGCAAAGGTTTCAAATATTTATGAATGGCTAAAGTAAAGGAAATTATTCTAGTGTGTCCTGGGAAATCATTTCGGAGGTGTCGACCCAGAAAGGGAAAAATGCCCATGCCATGAAAGCAAAAAGGTTGAATTTGGATCCCAAATCTGCTTTCCTGTTTGAACAGTACATGGTGAATTGCAAATACATTTTTATCACCTAAAGCTGGAACTACTGTCTGTGGCATTCAGCATAATTATTGCATTCTACACTTTGTTTCCTAAGCATGCTTTGATATCCATATTACATCATTGCATGTTTAGCCTTTGCACTGCTTTAATTGTTTACATAATTTGTAGCGGAACTATTGTTGCAATGCACTACAGGCTATCCTGTGCTTTTAAACAAGTGGTGGATTGTATAAAAAAAAAAGTTGAATCAATAATGACAGCTGAAAACCCTACAAAACGTTGTGAATTTGATTTGAGCTGAATATGTCAGAAGAACCGTGACAGTACTTCCTCAAAAGAATGCTCTTTTTTATCAACTTGTTTTATCCATTTAACCCCATGGTGTAGACATGTGCTATCACACCAAGCAATGTCCAACAATAAACTAGCCTTTGGCACCTCAACCCTCAACCTGTTACCCTAGGTAGTGTGTAGCATCCTATCTATTGACAATGTGGAGGTAAATCCCACCACGCTCTCTAAGAAGAATGTTCTGCAGCAATGGAGATTTCATTCAATGAATTTCGATTTACATCTCTCTACAATTTTACCAGTCCTTCAACGCCTATATTCAATGTCAAGACTAGAATTCCCTGACTTATGTGGTATTTTCCTGACTTCACGGGCAACACAAGAGTCTACTGCTGGCTTAAGAAAAATCCTGTGATGTTCCAAATCAAAACACGGAGTCACAAATATTATACAGGCCATCACAACCATTAAACTGTATTTTAACAGCAGTAAAAGTGTATGTGAGCAACCATGCAACACAATAAGCCCCACGCTGTTTATAAAAACTATTCAGATGCTTCTGACCCTCAGTTGCATAAATGTTTCTACACCACCTACATATGATTTTGACTACAGTCTGAACTCAGGTTTTACCACCAAAGTGCATGAGATTCCAATGAACACTGTTGCACACCATGAAAAAAAAACATCACTCCTTCTCAATAGCTTGCACTGGGGGGGACAGATCATTCAGTTAAAGATACCATTCTAAAAGCTTGATCCTGAATACAATTTGAGGACACTACACCAAGTGACTTCTTTACATCTTTCCAGCCATCAATGGCTTAATATTGATGCTTAGCAAGAACTGTGGGAGATTCTAGTCAGTTATTGTTTCCCCCCAAATTGATATACTGGTCTGAAACATTCAAGGAAGCATTTGCTAATATCTGACCATAAAAATATCATCACTCAGTCAAGCAATTGTAGACAACACCCAGCACCCAAAAAGTCTCCCACGACTATCTTGGAAAAATTTCATTCACAAGGCCCAGCTATTTGTTGAGTTTGAGTATATACTTGTGACCTTCCAATCAGCGCCCTTCCACAGACATCGCTTATCTCATTATAGGAAGACCATAAAACCTTCCTCCTTAAATCACAGTCCTTCAACATCCTCCATTGCCCTGATTTGTTTCACAGAATGCATATCTCCTTCTCCCTACGTTTTATTTTTGGAAATTATAAGCATTTTGTGTGCGGCGGCATTGAGGGCCCCTTTTTTTTCTTCTAGTAGACAAATTATACTTTACCACTATTTTTTCCTTCCCTATAATTTTTACGTTTGCATCTGTATTGTTTTACTCTGTGTTTTTAAGTGGTCTGTGATTTTGTGGAAGTAGCTAATGTAGTTCTTTTTGAGTGATTGAAATCTGTTCATGAATTGGCATCACTTATAAGATTGTTCAAACACTGAGTAGCAGAAAGTCGTGCTACTAGATGACATCCTGAAGGTTATTAAAGCAATCTTAACATCATACAAATATAGGCATAATCTATTTAAAACAAAAGCAGGTTCTCAGCCTCCATCCACATCAGTAAATGGATATTACTCAAGTGACCAAATATTAGTCATCATACTCAAAAGCAGTATGAAATGTACATAGGGATCAGATTATCCCTATACCGATAGCTGGCAAGCAATGGAACTATGTCAGAAAAACAAAAAACCCTGTTTACACAATGGTGGCTAAGGTGGCCAATCAGATATAGTACTGAGAGGGGTAGACAACGGATGAGTAATTATCCTTATGATAATTTTCTCACCTAGATCTATTTGAGAAGCAGGTACTAAGCATTCACACAGTGGTATAAGAAAATATACTTCACAGAACAATTTTGTGTTGGTTTTGTAAAAAAGTTATCACAATTTATTACCTCCCTATATGGGTTACAATCTACAACATGATAAAAACATTAAAGTTAAAAACCACAAAGGTGGTGAAGCAATGATTATACAGTGGAACAAAACAGTCGACGCGGCGTTTCGGTGTATTTCTAATTTCTTCACACCTTCTTCAGGACTTTTGTAAATATATTCACTCAATATCTGCTATAAAATGGACAAGGCTTAAAATTTCCTTTCCTTTACATTCGGATTGATGTCAATAGTGTTTCATACGCTTCGTATTAAATGCCGAGAGCCTAAAGGTACACGGAGGAGCCACCATCAATATGAGGGAATGGTCATCTTTTTCATAAGATCTGTTTCTGTTTAATATTCAGAAACTATTTGTGGATGTTGACCAAGGTACAATCAGACTCGTTTTTCCAGTCTTCACCTTCTTGATGTGATGAAGAGGTCTAGTCTTTGGACTCGAATGTGGCCTCCCTGCTCCCTGCTCCTCCGTATGTCAGGACTCCATAACGATTTCGTTATGGAGTCCTGACATACGGAGGAGCAGGGAGGCCACATTCGAGTCCAAAGACTAGACCTCTTCATCACATCAAGAAGGTGAAGACTGGAAAAACGAGTCTGATTGTACCTTGGTCAACATCCACAAATAGTTTCTGAATATTAAACAGAAACAGATCTTATGAAAAAGATGACCATTCCCTCATATTGATGGTGGCTCCTCCGTGTACCTTTAGGCTCTCGGCATTTAATACGAAGCGTATGAAACACTATTGACATCAATCCGAATGTAAAGGAAAGGAAATTTTAAGCCTTGTCCATTTTATAGCAGATATTGAGTGAATATATTTACAAAAGTCCTGAAGAAGGTGTGAAGAAATTAGAAATACACCGAAACGCCGCGTCGACTGTTTTGTTCCACTGTATAATCATTGCTTCACCACCTTTGTGGTTTTTAACTTTAATGTTTTTATCATGTTGTAGATTGTAACCCATATAGGGAGGTAATAAATTGTGATAACTTTTTTACAAAACCAACACAAAATTGTTCTGTGAAGTATATTTTCTTATACCACTGTGTGAATGCTTAGTACCTGCTTCTCAAATAGATCTAGGTGAGAAAATTATCATAAGGATAATTACTCATCCGTTGTCTACCCCTCTCAGTACTATATCTGATTGGCCACCTTAGCCACCATTGCGTAAACAGGGTTTTTTGTTTTTCTGACAT
This sequence comes from Lissotriton helveticus, assembly GCF_964261635.1. NCBI lineage: Eukaryota > Metazoa > Chordata > Amphibia > Caudata > Salamandridae > Lissotriton > Lissotriton helveticus. The sequence continues at coordinate 1,871,889,870 of NC_136067.1, read as the reverse complement.
ATAGACCCCCTTCCCTGCACAGATATCAGGGGTACCTCCTTCTGTTGAATTCTAAGCAATGGAACTATCCAGTACCGACATTGAGAGAGCTACTTCCCACAGAAGTGGCATTCTAATGTTCTTTCATGGTTTTAGTTCTAGAGTTCTAACGAGAAAAGCTGTAACACACTAAAGACTGCTACAGAATGTACTTGGCATAAAGTCAAGAGCTTGGTTAGTAATTTTCTTATGCATATACTGTCTTCAAATCTATATAATAAAATCTTATAGGCATAACATGTAAATAGAGAATGTAACAGATTAAAAGTGCATTTATTCAACTTGAGTGGTATGGCATTTATTGTTATACCTACAAATTCTTAACTTTAATGTGACTATATTTGAAGCATTCTAACATATGTCTCCCTGTCATCTCAAAAGGGTGTGTATCCCATACATAGATTACCCTTATGATTAGGCAATGTTTCTTAATATCTGAAAGTTCATTCAACCCTCAGACAGAACTCCATATTACTATTTGAACTGGCTGCATGAATCTGCTTTAACACATTCATTAGTAACACAAGGCATCACTGTAGGTAGCCACCATTAATTTCACATCATAAATTCAATACTCAATAAAATACTAGAGTTTCAGAGCCCGCTTCCAAGGAAATTTGAAATGTTTTGCATTTACCGAAGTATAGACCCTGCTCAGTTCTGGTTTGGCACTAGTTCTAACTTCTTTCAAAATGTCTAGAGCAGTAGACAGGATTTCGAAAGTTGACAACACTCAAGATAAACAGACACACAACAAATTACCTCCATTTTAGGGCTTCGATCATTACCCTCTTCAGACTGTGGCACCTTTCTAGCATAGATATACTTTGGGAAACAATTTGCAATATTCTCATAGCTTTATGATTACGCTCTTTTGAAAAGATCAGCAATTAGCACGTTCTTTTGAAGAAAGTCCATAGGAAGTCAGAGGATGTTCTGCAACTCGTCATGATCAATGTGCCAATCCAGGCTTATTTTCTTATGGACTGAAAACTTCTAGTGGTGAATTAACAAACATCGCCTTCTAAATGTTTAATTTAATTCTGGAATTCCCATCATGAAGATTTCAGTAGAGAAGGGTGGCATTTTGGAAGAACATACCACCATAAATCGCTCAGAGTCTGGAAAGTCAGGTTTTCATATATTTATGAATGGCTAAAGGAAAGGAAATTATTCTAGTGTGTACTGGGAAATGTGTCAACCCAGAAGAGGAAAGCTGCCGCCCCATGAAAGCAAAAGGATTGAATTTGGATCCCAAACCTGTCTTCCTGTTTGAATAGTACATTTTGAAGTGCAAATACCTCTTCATTGCCTAAACTGGAACTACTTTCTGTTGCTTACAAGGTCGCCATTAGCTTCAACACTCTTCATTTCCTAATCATAATTTGGGATCCACCGTACAGTCTCGCATGCGTAGCATTTGCACTGCATTCATCCTTAACATGAGTTGTAGCTGTAGGCCAGGTTGCGCTTTTGAGAAGTGGTGTACTTTAAAAATGTTCAAACAAAAATAACAACTGAAAACCGTACATACAGTTGTGCATTGGATTTGAGCAGGAAATGTTAGAAGTACACTGAACATTCTTGCTTAGAAGAATGTCCTTTTTTAATAAACTTGTTTTATTAATTCAACCACATGGTGGAGACAGGTGACAATATACCTAGCTATGTTCACATATGAATATATAACACTAACCTCCTACCTTTACCACCCCAGCAACCAATAATTCACTAATATATTTATTTGATCAACCAATCATAACAGTGAACAAGGCATACAGTCTTAAGAGCAAAAAAGTAAACACAACCTAATACAGACATTAAATATAAAAATCATGATTCATCAAATAACACATACTAGCATGTCTTTAAAACAGTAGTTTTTCCTGTGACAAAGAGCTGACTTAACAAAAATACTAACAAAGGAACATACAAGCTAAGTTGTTGGAGAAAGACCAAAGTGGGCCCTCAGGTAACAAAGCCAAGACTTCTCAAGATAGGTTTAAAAATTGTTTGGTGTAGAATGCATACAATTTACAAAAAAAAAGTAAAATGCAATAGGCTTTGGGTAGACGACTCATCACAAGGACAAATCATAATAGACATTCCTTCAAACTGCTCCATGGGGAAGCATAAATAACTTTAAATAATGCCAAATCTAAATTTAGTAATTAGGATCTAGTCCCAGCTATTGGTAGCCATATCCAGGTATGGTTCTGCTCCCATAGCCGTGCAGATCGTAAGGTGCTCAGAGTTTCTGCCCTTGGCTCCGTCTCTTCCTACCAAGTTTCAATTTTTTTTTATTTTGACCAATTTTTGTCTTTGGAGGTTAGACTTCAGGGATTTTTTTTTTAATTAAGGGTCTGCTCAATTTATTAGCAACTAGTTGATCATATGAAAACTATAGAGATTCAAAGCCAAAAATCACAAGACAGGTAATCCTCAATGATTTGCCTATAAAGAGCCACCTGCTACTTGCACCAGATCAAGCACAATAATAATAATGGGGAAAGGTTGGATTGAGTCCTCCATCTAATCAAGCTTCAACTCCTCATGAATAGCAAAACTGGTACAACCAGCGGCAAGCCCAAGAGGCATCCGAAAACCCTGTTTTCATCCAATTGCAGGGCTCTCACATCCTTCTAACCCCAAGCCCCAGTGCCATATGTTAGAATAGATAGATCACTTCCTATTTACATTTCTAGAAAGGGAGTTTGGGTTTACTATTGTTAGAGGAAGCCAAACTGAATAACAACCCAACAGTGTTGGAAAACCTCAGTACTCGTTTAGAATAAATTGACACACCTAGGTAGGGGAATTCTTGTTCTCTAATAATGGGTTTTCCTTGTACAGCCAAAATGTGGCACTTGATTTTCTTAGACCCACAGGCGATGACAAAAGTTTGGTTTCAAAGTTAATTTGGACATAAATTCAACAAAAGTTTCCAGCAGAATTTTAAAGCCATTGGAGTTTCTTGCCAGCAAGACGGCATCATCAGGATACAGCAGGACAGGAGCCACCTTGTCCTTGACCCTTGGCATGTCTCTACTCAATCTGCTTAATCAAGGTAGTTTCTAGCCCATTGAAATCCAATTAAAAAAAAGAATGGCATGAGCAGGCAACCCTGTCTCACTCCCCGAGATATACTAGAGGTATCTGTACATTCTCATTAATACCATTTCTGTTACCACAGCACTCAACCTGTTACTCCAGATAGAGGGGAACATCCTATCTAGCGGCACTGTAGAATTAATCCCACCACCACCTCTCAGAAGAATTTTCCACAGCAATGGCACATTTAAAAAATTTGATTTTTTAAACTGCTACATTCCTCTGCAGGTTTAAAAAGCCCTTCATCTCCTAGATTCAATGGCAAGACTAGAGAGGCATGCCTTCTTTGGTATTTTCCTAATTTCATAGGCAACGGGAAAGTATATCGGTAGCTTAAAATAATATGTGATGCTCCAAATAGGATGCAGGCCTTCACAACCATCAAACTGGTTTTTACATCACTATCAGTATTTATCAATACAATCATGACGTACACAATAAGCCACACATTTTAATACAAACTAGTAAGATGCTTATGACCCTCAACTGGGTACGTTTCTAAAGCAGCTGCCTAAGAACTTGACAGCAATCTGAACCAAGTTTTCACCATCTAGGCTCATAACCTTCAAAGCTTTAACATTGATGCTTGGCAAAAGGTGTGGATGACTCTAACCAGTTATTTTTTCTTCCATAATTAACATAAATGAGACTGAAGCATTCAAGGAGTATTTGCTAATATCTGACCTAAAAAACAATCATCTCTCATTGCCAGCTTCACTCCGCTGACCTCGCCCTTGCCACCAACCCCCTCATCCGTCGATTGACCGCCGGCGGCAGATCGTTCTCCCACCTCGCCACAAAAACCTTGAACACCCTCCCCATCCGCCTACAACAGACCCAGGACCTGCTGGCCTTCAGGAGACTCCTCATGTCCTGGCTGTTCGAGCAGTAGCAGCACCCCACCCCCTCCCCCAGCACCTTGAGACCCTCACAGGTGAGTTGTGCGCTCTACAAATGTATTGACATTGACCCGGAGCGCGACCAGCGCCAGAACTCCTGGCCAATTTGGACTAGAAATATGGTAGGCAATCCCTGCTTGACTTAAATACATGTGTTCCCCAAAATATGGTACCACAATTTGACACCAAAACAGGAGCCCAATGCACTAATTGTGCTTTTAGACTCCTTACTAACATTGGGGTGGGCTCAATGGTCACATGCAATTCAGGAAAAGGGTGGGAGGAAAAAGAGCCCCACAATGACAGAAGCAGGGGAACCAATAAAAGAGAAAGGCTAAGGGGGCATACGGAGCAGAAAATCAACAACCTTAAGGCAACAGCAGCAGAATAAGGTAGATGCCTGCTAGTTAATGTCCGCTCGGTAGCTAAGCATAAATATGAATTGGAAGAGCTTATCCACCTCTCCCTACCAGACTTAGTCTTCTTAACTGAAACATGGACAGATAGCACATCTTTGCCCATCTGGAACATTGCTATTCCAGAGGGCTATGCATACCTCTCACAAGATAGAATGACTGGCAAAGGGGGAGGGATAGCGATTATTTATCGCGATCATCTCAAAGTACAGCTAGAGATGATCTCTACCCTCCCGGCAGAAGCACTGTATTTTCACATTAAATTAAATAACTCTCTGATCTTTCGAAGGGATACTGATCTATCGCCCTCTAGGAACCAGAGGGGCTTTTTCCCAAGCCCTTCTTACACTCCTGGAATCCCACATTGATCCGCTCTCCCTCACTATTCTAGGATTTTAATTACCACCTAGAAGCCAACAATAATGCAGATACTGCCAGGTTGCTAGACAATCTTGAGGCTTTTAACCTCAGACAACTGGTAACAGGACCTACCCATCTAGCAGGTCATACGTTGGATGGGATTTTTACTAGTGACCCTGATATCGCTGTCTCCAACCTACAAGCTCTGCAATGCATAGACCATAAGGCCATTCATTTTCAGTTCAAAATCACTCAGATACAACCTAGAGCACAAGCTAAAGTTTCTAAGGTATCAATTAGGCGATGGGAAAAAACCAAAGACGGTGACTTTGAGTCGGCACTTAACCTTTTCCCGACGACCCTAGACTCTGACAACAATAAAGCAGCTCAGCAGTTTAATAACTGGCTAATATCAGGAGCTGATAAAGTTGCAGCTAAGAAGTTAGTGATGGCAAAAAGAGTCAAAACATCATCACCATGGTATAACGCAGAACTTAAAAGCTTAAAAATCAACTGTAGAAGAGCGGAGCGCCGCTGGCGGCAAAATTATGACAACCAAAAGAAAATCACCTATAATCACACTATTTTATTATAAAAAGAAGCAATTATTGCTGCAAAAAAACAGTTTTTTACTGCAAAAATAAAAGAGGCGGGCAATTCCACCAGGGAATTGTTTAAATCCATCAATTTGCTGGCTAAACCTCAGCAAGATAAACCGTTCAAGCCAGATCAAAATGTATGCAATAAACTGGCAGGTTACTTTCAAGAGAAGGTGCAAGAAATTTACAACAATTTCCCAAGCTGTGTGCCCAGAACTAGTCCACAATGCAAGTTGACTTGTTTTTAACCAATGAGATGGTTCAAAAACTTCTACTCTCCATAAAATCTGGTGCACCCACTGATTTTTGCCCCCTTTCATTATGCATCAAGCAGCACATAAGATCTGCGAAAATCTGACCCCTATTCTGAACCAAGTCCTTGCCACTGGCTGCTATCCCACAACCTGGAAAAATGGCATCTATTACACCTCTTTTAAAGAAACCAAGTCTAGATCCCAGTGATCCTAAGAATTATCGCCCTATTGCCGGTCTCCCTATCACTGCAAAAGTGCTAGAGAAATAACTCAGTAGAGTACTAACAGACTACCTCGATGGAAATAACCTGCTGGATACCTCACTGCATAGCTTTCGTCCACGTCACTCTACTGAGTCTGCGCTTATTCTTGCAGCTGAAGAGATCTGCAGGGTTGTGGATGATGGGGGAAAGGCGGTCCTCGTGCTCCTTGACCTATCAGCCACTTTTGACACCGTAAACCACACTGTTCTGGTGCAGTGGCTGAGGGATATAGGGGTCGGAGGGACCACCCTGTCCTACTGTCCTCCTTTTTGGAGGCAAGGGAACAGAAGCTGTTTTGGGATGGCATGAAGTCAGAGAGCTTTCATCTCCCCTGTGGAGTGCCACAGGGGTCTGCGCTATCACCAACCCTGTTTAATCTGTATGTCACCCCGCTGGCCAACATGGGGCCCTATTAGGATGGCGGACGGACCTGCGTCCGTCTGCCACCCCCGAGGAAGAAGGACCGTCCGCATGGGCAGCGGCGGTCTCTCCATGGCAATTAGGATGTGACCGCCACCCTGGCGGTCACATCCCCTACATTTAACATTGCGGCGGATGCTGCTTCAAGCAGCACCTGCCGCAAGGTTAAAAAGTGCATGTTGACCTTTGCATGCACGAATCGCTTCATGCACGCAAAGGGAGGGGGGTACCATAGGTACCCCCCATGTGCAACCCCCACCCCCCTTCACCCCTGGGGGCCCGCAACGGGCCCCCAAAGAAAAGACCGTATGCCTTTGCTCTGCGGAAATGCCGCCGTGGAAAGGCAAAGAACCGCAGCCATCCTAATATGCCTGGTGGTGTCTGATAGACACCGCCAGCCATATTAGAGCTTTTCCGCCGTGGTCGCCTTCCGAAAAGCTGCGGACGGAAAAAATATCCCCCTGCCATCCTAATCTGACGGGGGTATTTCTTCAGTCCGCAGCAGTTAATCCGCATCCTCCTGCCCGGCGGTGGCTTCCGCCAGCCCAGAGGATGCGGATTATCCGCAATCATAATCCGCCCCCTAGTTAGGAGACATGGCTTCGGGTTGGTCTTGTACGCTGATGATTCTCAACTCATCATTTCCATCACTAACCAGCCAGAGACAACAGCAGCCAGGTTTCACGCCTGCCTTCCCGACATCATGGCTTGGATGTGTCAGAACTGTCTGAAAATTAATACAGAGAAGACAGAAGTGATGGAGTTTGGGCCAGGCCAACCCCTATGGAACCGGTCCTGGGGGCCGTAGAGTGCCACCGCCCAGTAGAAAAGGTTAGAAATGTAGGGATTATCTTTGATAACAAACTAAATTTCGGTGTGCAGGCGAATAGCCTTATTTCTTCATGTTTTTTCCTTTTAAAAATTTGGAGAAAAAGTTTCACTTTCATACCACAAGAGCTCCAAAATACAGTGATGGTAGCTCTTTTCTTGTCAAAACTGGATTACTCTAATGCACTGTTTTTGGGAATTGATAAATTCCAAATGCAAAAATTGCAGTACCCACAAAATGCAGCAGCCAGACTTTTCCTGGGGTTGCAAAGAGGACAGCCAACCTCAGCTGGAATCAGATCACTTCACTGGCTACCCATTAAACAGCGCATTGAATTTAAATCTCTAACTCTGGTACACAAGGCGATTAACGGGGGTAGTGCAGCTGATCTTCAAAAACTTTTTATACCATATGTTCCCTCACGTGCTCTTAGATCGGCTAGTCAAGGTCTCATTGAAACTGCGAAGATTAAACGGGCCAGATGGGGTGGCCAAGCTATAACATACGGCGCAGCCAAGCTTTGGAACAAACTGCCTTTGTCTATGAGACTCCAGACTAATCTCCAGCTTTTCAGGAAGAGTCTAAAAACCTGGCTTTTTACAGCCACATAGGCCTCGTCATTATTCATTTTTCTACTCTCACACCTCAGCACCAAGACGCTTCGGCATTCGAGCGCTTTACAAGCAACCAAACATAAACATAAACATATTGATTGATTGATTGATTGATTTACTCATTCAAGCAATCTTAGACAATGCTCAGCCCACAAAGCAACTCCCATAGCTATATTGGAATAATGACATGCATCAGTTTGCTGACTTCCACTAAATGCTGGCTACCTTTCAGTTGGCATTCTTCCAAATTCTCCCCACGCATCTGATACTAGAAAGTTCCTAAACTTTCCTCCTTTCTAAACTCCTGAAGGTCCTTCAACATCTTCCATGTGTCATATTCTTTTCACAGGAAGCAAATCGCCTTCTCCGTTTGTTTAGCTGTAGAGATAATGGCAGGGGAGAGCACATTTTATTTTTCCTCTTGTACACAAGTGCACTTTCCCATTTTTTGTTCTCTCCTTTTTTTCCTTCCTTTATGTTTGAATCTGTATTATTTTACTCTGTGTTTTCAAGTGCTTTTTTGGGGAGCTAACTAATGTAGTTCTTTTTGAGGGTTCTGAACCGAAATCAGTTCAAAATCAAGCCCTTACAGAAAGAGAAGCAACGGTTGCCATTGCCTTGCTCATTGCGAAGAGGCAGGTCTCACTACATTTGGGTAGTTCTCAGGTCTCGACCGTGAAGGCTTGGATTCATGATCCGATATATTGTGATAATACCAGTGACATATATGACACATTGCAACCACTGGCGCATGTCCAAATGATATTTGGCAACCGCAGAAGGCCTACCTACAGGCGTAGTATAATAATGTATGGGAGGTACCCTGATTCTAGAAAAAAGGATGGGTATATAAGCACAAGATAACACAGATTCCCTTCTCCTATTTGAATTATACAATTTGGATCCAACCAAGACCCAAAGAACTTAACAGACACTAATAATTACTCCGTGATCTGAATCAAATTTAACAAAACTCAAGAGATTTCTGTTCATTCAAGTGAGGAAGACATTAATTTTAGATAATAAATTCTAAAGGGAAATGTTATATCAAAAGACGTTTTATTTCTACTCATACATGAAAGCAATATATTATACATAAAACATGAATTTTCACATATTGAACCACTCTATCATTAAAAACATTGTATAAATTCATAGACATATCATTGAAAATGATAAAAAAACTTTCAAAGCAAAAGAACAAACTGTTGATGCAGTTTTTTCGGTGTATAGGTGTTTCGTCACCTTCTTCAGGAAAATAGTTCATTAATTAAAAACAATCTAAACAAACAATATAGAAACTTTTGTTAGAGAACAAGTAAAAATTCAATTTTGGAGAACCATTCCCTTTTTACAAATTATAATTTTATCGTCATGGAAAAAATTATATTTGAAAACATTTTGAATAAATATTCTGATTCACGGAGATTTAAAGTAGCTGATAATCAATTTAAGGAGGACAAATTTCAGCTATATAGCTTCATAGTATTTCCGGGGCGTATGTAGTTAGCTATACGGAGTGGCTGGTCATCATTTTTAATTTTAAATTGCGAGACAGGTCCACCTTATAGACTAGTCTCATGGGCATTATATATTAATAATTATTACCTTTAGGTACAATGCTGTTGTTCCCTATTCAAGGTATGTACTCTCAATGATAGCCAGACGCGCAGAGCTTCTTCTTCATTTTTAATAGCCATATGGTCTATGTTGAGGGGAACGAAAAGGTTATTATTAAAATATTATTAAAATATTATCCCCCTGATTTCCATGTCATTCATTGCAGAGTGAGTATCACTATACTTCATATATATTAAGACCCACCTTGGCAAATTATATTTCTTAGTCATGTAGTGCCAATTGTCTTCTCGTTGGTGCTGCTGGGCAGTGGGTTTATTGCAAGTCAATCTAAGTAATATGATGAGAGGATATTATAATTGGGAACTATATGCACCGTATGGACTTATATGCTCCAGTGGATAAAGATTTTGGTGTCGCTTTTATTGACAAAATCAATTTTACCAAAAATAACGGGTGCAAGAACCCACCTGCAGTTTTTCGTGCATCCCTTTCTACGGACGTTGGGTGATTTTTTCAAGGTAGCAGGTTTTTTTTAAAATAGCAGGTGCTCTGTAACACAAGGATTTAAATTTCAGTGGGGCGTTTTTTTGTTCATTCAATTTTTATATGGCTCATGAATTCATTCACCCACAGCCTCACCTTCAATAAGCTTAGTATAACATTGTAGGTCATTTCTGTTATTTCATTGATCTGTAACAAATATAAATTTGATAGTTCGCTTACAGAAGAGTTCGAGCGTTACAGAATCAAGCGCAAAGCTTTTAATCATGGAATATTATCACCATTCCAATTGCAAAGGTATACCTTTTTTGTGGGAACTTTTCAAATCTCCCGTCTTGTTGGGGTGTTTGTTGCCGCCAGGACATTAATCTGTTTTAAAATAAACAAACAGGACCAATAATTGTATCCATAGTTTTGTACTTATAATTTTCAAATTTCTAAGGAAGATGAATTACTCGATTTTTAAAATCATTTATAAAGGTTTATTTAACTAGAACGTTTTTAGCGTAAAACTATAGACTTATTTTGGAGACAGCTGCATAACAAAATTTATCGATATGTCTCCTCCCGTCTTGAATTAAGGTTTGGTCAAAACTTTGGTAAAAAATCAAAGTTCCCGACCCATTGGGTTCTGGAAAAGACTTTACCTCAGAGTAGAGAGTAGGCTCCGTCTGTATCATCTGCCCATCATCAATGCTTTGACATGGAGGCTCGGGCGGAGGGCTTTTTAAATACGCTTATTGCGTCGCTTTAGAATGTCGTCATAGTCTAAACAATTGCATCTGGGCTTTTATCTTTGCTGTTTGCAAAGTCGATACTTCGGTGTATATAAGCACGGCGGCCATCTTGTAATGGATTACATCCAATATTGTATTGCTAAATATTATTAATAATACTCATAAAGGCGCTGCATTTTGTTTACCGCAAAGATTATTTCTTATATCTACATGTTGTAAAAACGCCATGCGAAAAGAACTCGATATTCCAATAGCTTATGGTTTTATTTTCTCGCAATGGCGAATTGTGGTGCCAATATTACCTAACTCGCAGCCAGTTTCATTTCTAAGCTTACTCATTGTAAAACCCAAGTTTTTACACAACTTTTTTTGGATTTGCGTATTTCAATACTGCTATTTTGCATTGTCCCTTAATTGTTCAATCAAATTCGGTTATAAAAAGTGACTATTTACATAATTAAGAAAACATTTTAAGAACATTTTTCTCGTTATGGGCGTTTATAATATGTTGTCCATAATTGCCAGTCTTACATGGTTCAATCAAACCGTTTATGTTTGACGAGCCAAAAACACTGTCGCAACCCAATCATGGAGATAACCTGATGTCTAGGCTTGCATAATCCCCCAAATAATTTCTTAATCTATAATGTTAAATACATATGTATGTAAACGTCACTCATACGTATAAACTTCAATAATAGTTGAAAGTGTTTTACATATATCAATACACCCGGAAAACAAAATACATTCCTGGTTTTGTCGGAGAAGATCAGTTTTCAAAAAGTCAACTCCTTCTTTAATACAGAATTCATTGGGATATGTTCTTCAATTCGCCTATCTAACTTATCCTACCTTAATGTCCCATATGAATCTTTTGGTCATCACCGATTGTTGATGTACCACCTTGTCCAATACAAGACTGGCCAGCAAGAATTAAATTAATCTCTCCCATTCCACATTTGTATGTATTGAACTTCGACATGTAAAACTGTTCTCTCTTTTTTCTTTTCCCTGTCACATCTCCCCCTCTTATGTTTACTTGTATTGCCTCAATGATACACCACCTCAAGTCTTCTATTTTGTGTTCCTTTCAAGCCAGTGTTCCACTAAGGGTGCATTTTTTCATTTTGTTCGAATCGCAGATTTATGTTCATTTAATATTAAACGTATTTCTCTAGATGTTTTCCCAATGTATCCTTTGTCACATACTATGAAGCTATATAGCCGAAATGTGTCCTTAAATTGATTATCAGTCACTTTAAATGTCCGGGAATCAGAATAAATGTAATTGTTTCCATGACGCTACCTGCAGGCATATCCACAGGAGATGGACAAAAAATTATTTGTCGACCATGAGTTATTGGGCTCCCCCCGGGGGGCGTGGGGCGGTATGTGTATTGAATGCTATCATTTGGTACCGCAGATATAACATACCCACGGGGAGGAGGGAGGATTCGTGCACACAGACAAACATGTTTATGGATCTGTAAAGTGATTCCTGAAGGGGGCATGGGTACAGAATAAGGCGTGTCCCGTATTGCCTACTTTAATGAGCTATGAATGTCCTAGGAGATTATACACAGGATATACGACTAGTCAGTATTGATAGCTACAGACATGGTGTTTAGCACGGCGTATGGTTGTAATGTCTATTTCTTATATTGAAGAAGAACTCTGTATTGAGGTTGTTGTTTGATTTACTTTGCTTTGATTAATACATTCTGAGATGTTTGAGACTTGATCTTTCGCTGGATGTTAACATTGTACCTCTGTATACCAAGAAAATTGCAATAAATAAAATTTCAACAAAAAAAAAATGTTCTAAAGCAGGAAAAAGCAACAACATTTTGCTGTTGGATATTGCTATGAAGAAAGTAAAACAATCTTAATATTACACAAGCATAAGCGTAATCTTTAGTTACAAGAAAGTGGAATACACATGCTCAGTCTCCACATCAGTAGATGGAACAATTACTCAAGCAACCAAACATTAGACCTCATTCTCAATAACAGTGTATAATTTGCATGGAGATTAGGCTATCCCTATACCAGGATTACATTTCAGACTTTTTAGATTTTACAGAAAATTCCAGGACTACTGGGAACCTGGCACAGTAACAGTCTCCAACGAGATGTTCCGCAATTATATCCTTCTAAAAAAGCATTTTCACATGCATAAATGTAATAGATGCATGTTTACACATGGAGAAATAGTTCATATAAATGCATCTGTGCTTTAAAACATTAGTATGGCGCTGTTGGTTTTGAAGATCCTCTGTTTGCTTGAGAGCCCTAAAAAGTTAATTTCAGAAAGTAATTACATTGTTTATGGCCTTGGATGACGTGTTTTTTATTTCAGGGAACCTTTTTTTTTATTTCTGAATCTTGAGGTTGTACTTTCAAGAGAGCAGCTTGAAAAGTTATGTTATGAGCAAAGAATCTCTCAAAATTAATTTTGTTTTCTTCGCTAATCAGATTTATTAAATTTATATCAGTCTTCAAATGTTTGCATTCCCTATCAGATGAGGTAGTTGTAGTACCTTGATAACATTCTTTTGTTTAGTGGTGATTTTTACTGTAAAACCAAAGGGACCAGCATGGGGGCCACATGTGTCCCGAGTCTGGCATGTTTGTATGTAGGTGCCTTTGAACAAAAGCATATATTGAATGAAATGGCACCCTTTTTTGAAAATGTCTGCCACTGGCCCCGTTTCATTGATGATGTGCTCTTTATATAGGAAGGCAACAAGGAAGATCTATCTAATTTTATGCAATGGTTAAATTGTGGGGATCCTAATTTGAATTTTACCTTAACAATGAGTGAATCCCATTGTGACTACTTAGATATTAATATAAAAGTGAAAAAAGGACTTTTGGAAGGAGAACTCTTCACAAAACTGTCTGTTCGTAATACAGTCCTTCACTATACTAGCAATTATCCACACTGTCAGAAGAACAATATACCAGTTGGCCAGTGTGTGTGTTTGAGAAGATACTGTACAACTATGATACATTTTGAAACTCTCGCAGAAACAATAAAAGGAAAATTACTAAATAGAGGATATCTGAAAGAATAATCAGACAAGCTTATACAAGAGCAAAATAATATATTAGAGCCTTTTGAGTGAAAGAAGAAAGAAGAAGATAGCCAGCAGACATTTGTGTGTGTAAGAAATCTCTCATGTGTAAGTAATAAAATGAAAAATGTCGTTATTGAATGAAACAGGGAAAGAAAAACTAGAGAAACCACTGTTTGCATACAGAAGAAATAGGACAATTAGAAATTGGTTGGTCCATACATATAAAGAATCTAAAGGGCCTCAACACAGAAATATTATTTATGGTAATAAAGTTCTAGGACATTTCAGCTGTGGTAACTGTGGCAACTGTGGTTCCTTGATGAGCGTTAAAGACATAGCATTAAATGGAGTGAAACACCACTTTAACACAATGATAAACTGTCAGACAAAGAATGAAATAGATCTAATCATCTGTCTGTAAAAGAGGCTATGTAGGAAAAACTACGAGAGAAGTTTGCCCAAGATTAAACGAACATAGATCAGCTATTAGAACTGGGAAGAAAAAATGCTCCCCTTACCGAACACTGGTTAGAATATAAATACAAAGAAATCGGCTTGAAATGGGGTATCCTGGAGAGAATAACAGGCACAATGAGAGGAGGGAATCTTGATAGGAAAAGGAAAACATGTGAACAGTTCTATATGAGCAGGTTTGGCACGTATAAATGTGGCATAAATAATAGAGAAGAATGGGAGAGACTGTTAAGATAAAAGAAGAATTAAACAAACAATAGATACAGTATAAACAATTATGTAAACCATGAATGGTAATATACTCAATATTGATGGATTGCATGCAAGAGGAGCTAGAGATAACATATCACCTTAAATTATCCATAAAGAATGTAAACAGATTAATCCTTTTCTTGATGAAAATCAAAACAAACTATGTTCATCAAGGTATAATAAATTAATAGATAGTAATAACCAGCACAGTCCCCTTATTAGACAACAAGAATTATAATAAATACCATAGAATAACGTCAACAACCTTGCTCATGTTTATACCCAAACATAGACAACAATGTAACAACTGAAGGGAAGCTGAAACAGATGTAGTTTTTCATCACTCACCCTGCATATTTCACTGGAATTCATATTTAATGTATGCACTATCAGAGGATATGCTCCATGCAAATGTAAATAAATCATAGCGAATCCTGTAATCGGGCTGCCACATGAGTAAATTTAAACTAAAGACACATGACATGGTGGTCGATTGGCTAAACTGGGGAGTTCATATATATAGTATATGACTGACAAATGAAAATAGATTCAAATAAAAAAGAACTAGATCAATGGTATATCAAATAACCAGATAACCTACAGAGAAAATACACGAAAAAATTATATGGCCCAAATAATGACCAATAGGAGGTATCCTTCAGCATACCTTCATTGTCTGTCCCTTTCCATCATGGCCGCCAGTACATCATGGTACATCACATGGTGGATACAGCTGTACAGTGATGGGGGAAAGGGGTGTATGGGTATCCGGAGGGGGGAGGTGAAAGGGGGACTGGGGGAGGTAATAGGGCTTGTACAGACAGTAACATCTTCAATATCAACAGAAGAGCAACTCATAATAGTCGTTAAATGGTGGACTTCCGGTGGAGGACAACATTTTCATGGGCATATTCTAGGGGGCATCATCCAGTAGGATCTGTACTGGGACCGCAGCTCTGCATGGGAGTGCATGCGTTTTCTAGCTCTCTCTCCCTCTCCGCCGAGTGCTGCTTGCCCCTTCATATCCCTGCCACCCATGCTGTCCATGTTGGTGTTCCACACCACAGATCATCTTCCCCCCCCCAATAGCAGTTCCTGTTTTTCTTATTTAAATTAGCAATTCGGTACCAGACTGATCTACTCACTAAATGTCCTTTTGTAAACATTTTATTATTTCTTGTACAGCTCCAAAATATGCGTCTGCCGCCTTGTCATGGTAAATTAAAATAAGCATAGACAAGCACTGAGATGCATCCACGTTGGCATCCTTGGAACAGAAGGGAAGGAGAAGCAGTAGGGGACGTAGGGAAAGTGATACAAAAAGCCAGGGGTTCATGGAAAGTTAAAGGAGAAGCAGCACGGGGAGAGAGCAAGAAAACATATGCACTCCTATTGAGTTCTTGAAGTAAAAGAAAAAAGTAGTTCCTGGAATGTAGGCACTGTCAGCAATGGAAGGACACAAGTCAACTAGTCAGAATACAATGAGACTATAAAAGGGCAAACACGAATAAGGAGGAAATCTATTGAATCAAAAGGAGACAACTGAAACAAAGCCATACAATCATGAGATGACCCAAATTTCACTCTTAAGTATATGTCATGGTTTGGAAACAACAGGTCATGTCTGCAGCCAAATCCTAAAAAAAAGCCAAAATGGCCTCCACTTCATGACCTATGTATGCATTCATAATGAAGCATGCATACGTTGTCATGCAGGAGCTAAGAGTCAAAATGTTTGCATCATCATCCCATATGTCTGCCCATGCATGGTGGAGCGTACTTGCTTGAATATACGCCATCAGGGTGGGGCAGGATATATATATTTTTTTTTTTGCTGATGTCATTTAACATCAGCAACAAGCCTTTATTGAGCCGACGATGCTTGAAGGCGAGACCTATTGGCCTTGCCAATGCTTGGAGGGTGCTTTATTTCTCTCGATTCTTTATCCAAATGTATTTTATGGTGAACCATATAAAACAAAGTTGTAGATAGCACCTGTGCATCAAAGCCTTATTTTTGGCTCATGATGTCAGAAACCATTCTTTTGTGCATCCATGTAGTTCATGGAAGGTTGGGTCATTCCTTTCCTGCTACAGATCACGACTCTCTATTTCACCCTGTCAGCAGCAATGCAAACACAAAACAGAGTTGGGTACAGAAATAAAACTGGTGCATTATGACCATGTCTCGACTCGGCCTCTGAGGCGCTGTAATCACAGCTTCTGAGGAACTGTTAGCTCAGCTGCTACTGGAAACACCTGTTTCAATTCA
Organism: Lissotriton helveticus; assembly: GCF_964261635.1. NCBI lineage: Eukaryota > Metazoa > Chordata > Amphibia > Caudata > Salamandridae > Lissotriton > Lissotriton helveticus. The sequence goes on along the minus strand of NC_136067.1, from coordinate 1,871,873,169 downwards.
GCTCCTGATAATTATGCAGCCCCCCGGCTACAGGGGAGCAGAGGGATTTTTCGGTACCCGTTTGAAATAACATATTTTCCATTCGCTGTTTGAGGCTCCGGTTGTTCCTCAACAGGCCGCTGCCTTGGCTTGCTAATTCCAGGGAAATGAAAGAATAGCAACATATTTTTAGCCGCAGGAAGTTTTTACTCGCTACTTCCAGTGGCGTGTCTTCCTTTCTGCAGCCACACTGTTTTCATTCCCTTTGAGAAGCTGCAGGGAGAAACTGGCTCGAGGCTCGACACGCACGGGAAGTGCCTTAACTCCGCTCACTCACTTAGTGCACCAATGAAACCGGAGCTGTCCAAAGCAACACTTCATTTGAGGCAGGAAAAAGCCGGAAACTTACACAGAAAAGCGGAAATGGATTAAACCTGCCTGACACTAGCTGAAGATGACATAAAAGACACAGGACGCAACAGATGAGGCCTCGAAAGTAAAAGTTATTTCAATATGTGAAAGCAAAGAGTTTTAAGTGTTACTTTTTTGGCTCGCCATAGTTATTAATTGCAATAGTTACAGAACCTTCAAAAAATACTGTAGCATCTCAATTTTAATGAACTGCAGAGTCAACCCGGTTTCTGTCAAGGTTGCTGCCAACCACAGCATGAAAAATAAATATGCACATAGGAGCAGGCTAAGGTGCTCATTCAAAGGTCTCGCGAATCAGGAAATTAATAAGTTAAGGTGGGTAGGCCAAAATACACACGTGTCTTTCGACCTTATGAGCCCCTTTAAATCACAAAATGGGCCAGGGCTGTAAGTGTATTAATAAGGTGTGGGAAGTTTGAAACTAGAAGGTGAATGTTGTTCTCCTCGGGTACGCTGGTAATATTCTGACTTTCTAGAGGTCTGGAGGAGAACCGAAATATCGAACATACCCATTTTTTTTTTATCGCTTTGACTGTTACGTTTTTTCTTGTCATCATTAATCGTTCTCTGTTTATTGATCTTTCCAGAAACATTGCTAATTTGTTATTGGGTTACACAGAAATAAGTATTTCACATCCTGCCGCTGCAACTTTCAATCCCCCTGAGTACATAATGAAACGCCTGGTCGCCATTCAAGGTTACCAGGAGTAGCACTTGCTAGCAGTGGCTGGACCTCTGGTTACTTTGGCCTTTGCCATTGCTCCTTCAGTAATATGAGCTATGAAGGAGGTGGCAGGAAAATAATGTGTAACACAAAATAGTGCTTCGACTTTCATAAGTACATTGAGAGGGGGTCCCTGTACATAACAGAAAAAATTAACAAAGATAAAAGAGCGTATATACAACTGAGTTGTCACACTGTTTTTTAATCACAATGTGCTTTTCAATGCAATAAATTCATCTCAGTCAAATAATCACAATAGTGCCCCGAAGTTGGGAGGGGTAAGTGAAGGGAAAGTGAGTAAAAAGAAGGGATGTGAAAGATAAATCGTTAATAAACAAAATAAGCAATTAATGCATCATAAAATATATAGAACAAGTCGATCCGGCTTAAAGAATTAGCCAGTAGTACAGTCAAAAGCACTTAATGCTCAATGTAATGTCCAAAACACCATGCCAGCGACATATGTATTATTCAATTTGCTGATGGAAACGCAAGCTGGCTTGGGTGGGTATCATCGACGTTTCGACCCCTAGTTTAGGGTTAGGTACATGTAAGACCTTAGAGGCGGGGTCTTCATCAGGACGTAGTGGGTGACACGGGGCAGGTGATTGTTTAATGGATTAAGTTGGTTGCATGATAACAGAGCAGGCCGCAGCAGCGATCCCTTTGTTCTGGAGGCAAACGGCGAGTATGTTGTCCCGATGTTCCTAGGGTGTGATATGTAGTCACACCAATTCAAATGAATGATAATGGCTAATTCTTTATTTATTTATTTTTATTTCTTGTATTTGTAAAGCGCGACACTCATCCCATGGGATATCACGGCGCTGTAAGAAAAAGGAGACTGCTGAAACAGTGCTGGGAAGTTAGTTTTTGGGAAAGAGTTGGGTTTTTAATTTTTGGCGGAATTGGAGGAGGTCTGTGGTGTGTCTGAGATCCGCAGGTAACTCATTCCATCTTTTAGCCGCTAAATATGAGAAGGCGCGTCCACCTGTCCTTGCCTTGTAAATGCGTTTGAGTTTCGCCAGGGCTAAGTTGTTGGATCTTAGATTCCTGTTAGGGATGTAAAATTCGATTTTTCCTTGAAGGATGGTAGGGCCCGTTTTGTGGAGAGCTCTGTGCGCGTGACAGAGTAGTTTGAAAGTGGCCCTCTGACGCATTGGTAGCCAGTGAAGTTTTTTAAGGCATGCGGAAGCCGAGTCTCGCTTGCCTTTGTTACAGACCAGTTTAGCCGCCTGGTTTTGTAGGACCTGTAGGCGGGAGAACAGTTGCTCGTTCATCCCTTCGAACAGGGCATTACCGTAATCCAGGCGGCTGACCAGGAGGGCCTGGGTAATTGTGCGTTGACAATCCAGAGGTATCCAGGAAAAAAATTTTGCCAGAAGTTTGAGAATTGCGAAACCTTTGCCCCAGAGTATGCGTATGTGGTCCTTCATGGACAGAGCGTCATCCATCATGATACCAAGATTTCTGGCGTACTGTTTCGGGATGGGGGCTGATCCCAGAGACGGTGGCCACCACGTATCATTCCATGAGAGTTTGGCTCCTCCGAACAGTAGTATCTCCGATTTCCCGGCGTTTAGTTTAAGGCAATGGTTACGCATCCATTCTGCCATTTCGGAGAGACAACTGTGAAGTTTTTTCTTCGTTGTTTCCGACCCTTCCTCCATTGTCACCATCAGCTGTGTGTCATCGGCATAAGAACATATGCCGATGCCCCACTTTCTTCCAATGTCGGCCAGAGATGAAACATAGACATTAAAGAGAGTGGGGCTTAGTGAGGCCCCTTGTGGGACCCCACAGCCGATGGGATAGGGTTTTGAATGAAATTGGCCCATGTGCACTGCTTGGGTGCGATTGCTAAGGAATGATTTAATCCATTTTAACGCAGAAGATTGCACTCCTTTGCTCAGGAGAATGTTTAGTAGACAGTCGTGTGATACCGTGTCAAACGCTGCTGACAGGTCTAGCAGTATCAGAGCCACAGATCCCCCTTGATCTGTGATGCATCTGACACTGTCCGACACTGCCAGCAACGTTGCTTCGGTGCTATTGTTGGCTCTAAAGCCGGTCTGGGTGGGGTCCAGAAGTGAGTTGTCTTCCAGGTATCTGGATAGTTGTAAATTAACCATTTTCTCCAAAGCCTTGGAGAGGTAAGGGAGCTTGGAAATTGGCCTGTAGTTCTCCGGGTTAAGGATGTCGGATCCGGCTTTCTTCAGGAGGGGGGTTACAGATGCGTGTTTCCAGATTTCTGGGAAGGACGCGGTAGTGAGGGACTGGTTAAAAAGTTTGGTGATGAAAAGGCAAAGTGTCGGTGCAATTTCGGAAAACACAAAATGGGGACATGGGTCTGCGGGAGAGCCGGATTTGATTGTCTTTAAAACTGATAATACCTCATTTTCAGAAAATGGGTGAAAGTTGGGTAGACGTGGGGAATTGCCTACATCTGAATGGACATTGTCTTTGTCTGATGTTGGCAAATTTTCATCGGGGTTACCTGGCATGGAAGGGGAAAGTGAGGGGGTGAAGGTGGAGTAGATTTTGTTAATCTTCTCGGTAAAGAAGGTGCTGATACGTTCACAGGCCTCAGTTGAGGGGGTGAGGGTTTGTGAGGTACTGGATGGATTACTAAGCTCCTTTACAATTTTGAATAATTCTTTTGCGGAGTTATGGTTTTCATGGATTCGTTGCGTGAAGAATGCTTTTTTCGCATCTCGAATGGCAAGAATGTATTGTTTCCGCTTGGTGACATAATTTGCTCTAGTTTCTGAGTCTTTGGTTTGTCTCCATCGATGTTCAGATTTTTGGCATTCCTTTTTAAGGCTTTTGAGGAGAGGGGTATACCATTTTTCTCTGGTAGTTGTTTTTTTTCTTAATTCCCGCAGGGGTGCTAGTTTGTCTAGCGTTTGGCGAATTCCGGTTTCTAGCAGAGTGACGTTATTACAGATGGGGGAGTCATCCTGCAGAGTGACGTCTATCTCCAGAAAGTGATTTTGGAAGTTGGAGTCATTGATTAGTCTCCAGGCTCTGTTGGTGGTGGGGAGGGTGGGTCTGGACTTCGCGGGTTTACCGAGAAGTTTAAGAGAGAAAGATAGCATGGAGTGGTCGGACCAGGACAGGGGGAGGATTTCCTTCATGGTAATCGACTCCATATTAGTAAAGAGGAGATCCAAGGTGTGTCCTGCTGAGTGCGTGGGGCCCTCGACCAGCTGCTTGAGTTGCAAGATTTCCATGTCATACTTTAGCTGTGACGATCCAGGGGCATGAGTATTTTCATAGTGGACATTGAAGTCACCAATGACCATGTAATTTTTATGTTTCAGGCAGGATGGAAGCAGTTGGTTCAGTAATTTAGTGCCGATGCTAGCTTGTTGTCCAGGTGGATTATAGACAACAGCACCGGCTAATATGATAAGGTTCTCTACGAGAATTTTAAATGGTAGTATCTCATGTTCGGGGTAGACGGTTATCGTCTCCGTGAGGCATGTTAGGTGGTCTCTGAAAATTACAGCGACTCCACCTCCTTTCTTTTTGCTTTGTCTGTTTTGTGTGATTATTTTGTATTCAGGTGGAAGGGCGTTGGCCAGGTCTGGAGCGCTGGCATCAGATAACCATGTTTCGGTAATAAAAACCAAGTCAGGGTTCCTGGATGTCAATATGTCCCAGATGTCTAGTGCATGTTTAGGTAGAGATCTGGCATTAAAATATAGGCAGTCCAGTTCCAGCTGATTACTAGTGGAGAATGTGTGGTGAACAGTTGGGAGTTGACCCAAACTTGACCATCGGCATGAGCGGCAAGAGGTAGGTCCATAAGATAGGCCAGGGCCGGTTTGGATGCATGGGTGCGATCTAGTCACCGTGGTGGTTTTGTTGAGAGTTAGTAGGTCATTGCGGGTGTAGCAGATGGGTTTGACTGTGGATGAGCTGGATCCTGCAGGGGGTATAGCCCCTAGTCCCGGTCGGTCGCGGACGGGCGCAGACGGGCTTGCCTTAGGCGCGCCTTTGGCGCGCAAACGTCGCGCCCGCTGCGCTCGCCCGCTGCGCGACCGAGAATTACACATATTTTATAGTGCTCTGGGGTTGTGGGACAAAGGGGCGTGGCCTAAAAGGGGCGTGGCTTCCGCTCGTGGCGGGAGGGCGCGAGGGGGAGAACGCGTGTGACGTCAGCGCTGGCTCCGCTGAGTACACGGCAGTTCTGTCCGGTGAGTCAAATCAAATGCACAAGTATTCTGTGACAAATAAAGTTTAAAAGCAGATTATTCAGTGACACAAAATTATTTACAAAGCAGGTTGCCTTACTCCCGGCTTTCCGCCTCAGGAGTCGACCCTTGATCTTTGCTTGGAGCCCTAACACGGCGCTTTTTATGCGCGAGTGTTTGTTTGGGGCGTGGCCTAAAAGGGGCGTGGCTTCCGCTCGTGGCGGGAGGGCGCGAGGGGGAGAACGCGTGTGACGTCAGCGCTGGCTCCGCTGAGTACACGGCAGTTCTGTCCGGGGAGTCAAATCAAATGCACAAGTATTCTGTGACAAATAAAGTTTAAAAGCAGATTATTCAGTGACACAAAATTATTTACAAAGCAGGTTGCCTTACTCCCGGCTTTCCGCCTCAGGAGTCGACCCTTGATCTTTAAGATCTTTTATCTTTGTTAATGTTTTCTGTTATGTACAGGGACCCCCTCTCTATGTACTTATGAACACCCAGGTCCCTGTGACTTATCTGGGTAAACCCCCCTCTGTATAGATAGATCGACTTTCAGAAGGACACCCAATATAGTCCTAAGTCATATGCAGGTATCTACAAGATATGGATAGACCACCTGTTAGATCTGGGGGTCTCTAGTTGGCAGAGGTAGGTACCACTGTCCAAATAAGGACCCTTGCTTCTAGTCAGGGCAAGGAGATAACCTTCTGAGATAACCCCTGCTCACCCTCTAGGTAGCTTGGCACGAGCAGTCTAGGCTAACCAGAGGCAATGCGTAAAGTATTTGTACCAACACTCACAGTAACACAGTGAAAACACCACAAACTGACTCCACAACAGTTTAGAAAAATAAAGGTATTTTTAATCTAAACTACACAAGACCAAAACGACAAAAATCCAACATACACAGTTCAAGAATATGGTTTCAAAAAGAGTTCTTAAGGTTGCGATAAAGTTCTTCAAGTTGCGGTAAAATAAACCACAGATGCGTGAAAAGTTCACAGTTGCGTCACGTTTACTCACAGTACCTTTAGTTGCAACAAAGTTCCAAAAGCAGAAGCTGGTGCGGTGGAAAACAAGCGATGCGTTGCTCCTGAGACCCTGGGGAGGCGATGCGACAGCCCCGCTGCAGCAGCGGGCGTGTTGCGACGAATCCGGTCTGTATGGGGAGGAAGGCCACTTGTATGTATTCCGGTGCGTAGGTTCCGTAGGAAGTCTGTTCTCGCAAAGGCATGATGCGACGATCTCGTAGGGGCTGCGACGATCTCCGGGGCGACGATGCGCGGTCCAGCGGGGATCCTCTCTCTCGCAGCTCCTCGATGCGTTGATTCTGCGACGACACTCGCAGCGACGTGATGCGACCCGCAAGCAAGCGGTGCGGCGATCTCACCCAGCGACGACAGGCTCTGCGACGATACTCGCAGCGATGTTCAATTCTCCCGCACCGGTCTGGTGCGTCCCGCAAACGAAGGATGCGACGGCTCTGGCAGCGGCGTCAGGCACTGCGACGATCTCGACCTCCGTAGCGGCGGGAAACTTCTCGCACTGTCGGGGATGCGCTCCGCAAGCTAGCGATGCGACACTTTTCAAGTTCAAAAGTCACTCAAGCTCAGTTTCAAGCTTCCCAGCTCAGGTACAACTTCCAGAGGCCCCACAACTGGATCAAGCACTCTAGGAAGGACAGAACTCTCTCAGCAGAGTTCAGGGAAGCTGGGGGTGAAGTCCTTTTGTTCCTGGGACTTCAAAACAGGGAGCCAGCTCTTCTCAGGCCCTTGGAGATTCCTTCAAGACAGGGGACACAGCTCAGCAGCAAAGTCCTTCCCCTCTCCTTGGCAGCAAAGCAACAGGTCAGTCCAGCAGAGCAACAGCAGGACAATCTTCCTTCTTCAGTTTCAGCTTTCTCCTTGGCAGAGGTTCCTTCTTGATTTCCAGGATGATCTAATTTTCTGTTGTCAGGGGTCCTGTACTTATACCCCTAAAGTCTTTGTTCTCTTGGTGCATGTGGGCCCTGAACCCGGTCTGAACCAGTTCTGGGTGGTTCCTGAGTACTTTGTTTTGCTGGCTGCATCTTTCCTTTCAGAGTGAGGGGCAGGGTCCTCAGCCACCCAGCAGGGGGGTGGAGCCAGCATTGTGAAAGGCAGGCACAGCCCTATTCAGCCCAGGTGCTAACTCCTCCCACCACTCCAGTTGCAAATGCAGTCATTTAGCCTAGTGCTGACTCATCCAGCCTCCTGGGGAATTCCCCAGCCCCTGTCACTCTCAAACCAGACAGTCAATACACAAACAGGCCCAGGCACACAGAAGGGTCAGACAAGAGAACAGCAACTTTCTAAAAGTGCTGTTCTCAAACACAGGATTTAAAAACAACCATTCCTAAAAGATGTGTTATTAAATTCTGAGTTCAGGGATACTAGATACTTATGTCCTATCTTGTTCCTATGGGAAGAAATGCTGTTAACCACTGTAGCCAGCATCCCCCATGTTAACCTATGGAGCAAGATAGCCTTACAGTAGTGAAAAACGAAAATGGCTGCCATTCACTACCAGAGCATGTCACCAGCACTAGTACATGCTCTACCTTTTACATACACTGCACCCTGCCCAGGGGGGTACCTTGGGCCTTCCATAGGGGTGACTGATGTGCACAAAAAGGAAAGGGTTAGGCCTGGTCAGTGGGGACACTGACCAGGAGGACATGGCAGTTCTAAACTGCCCATAGGCACTGCAGTGGCAGGCCTGAGACACCATTTTAGTGCTACTCCTGTGGGTGGCACAATCAGTGCTGCAGGCCCACCAGTAGCATTTGTCATCACCAGCCCTGGCACACCCAGTGCACTCTACTAGGGACTTCATAGTGATACAAATATGCCAAACATGTATATCCAATCAGAATAACAATTTACACAGAGAGCATATGCACTTTAACACTGATTAGCAGTGGTAAAGTGCGCAGAGTCCTATTGCCAACAGCCACGGGTCAGGAAAAATAAGGGAGGAAGAAGCAAAAAGTTTGGGGTTGACCCTGCAAGAAGGGCCAGTTCCAACACAACCCCCTTCCAGCCTAAAGCCAGGGTAGACCAAACGATACCTCGATGGGATTCCCTGCTTAAGGCGATAGAACACGGAAACTGGCCCACACAGCAGGGCTGTCCTGTTCTACGCCATCCTAAACCCAGTTGGATAACTCTATCCATACTCTCAGGGTCCACCATGCCAATCCATGTGGAAACCTTCTCCTCACCTGTGGACACCACCTGTGCAGCACCTAACCTGAATTGACTCACAGGTGTGTCCCAACAGACAGACAGCAGGCCACAGTGACCACCAACAGGGATCAGGGGTGAGACCCAGGCCTCATGCCTCTCAGGGCTCTCAAACCTCTGTGGCATCAGAGGGTGGGGGGCAGTATCCCCAGGTGCTTGGCACTCTTTGTCCACTCCCTCTCTTGTCAGGTCAGGTCTGACACTCTGGCACTGACCCACCAGTCCTGGACCTGTATCCAGCGGCTGGACAGGAGGCTGGGGTGGGCTTCCCTGCACTCGGCCCTCCTCTTCCTTGGGGCTCTGTACCCTCCAACCTGGAGCGGTACCCCCTTCTAGAATAGTCAGGACACCTGTGGCAGGTATCCTGCACCATTCACCCACCAAGCCAGGGGTGCTATCCTGCAACTGGTATTCCAGGTCAGGGGGGACACCCCAGACCTGGCCCTCAAACCTAGGCTCCCAAGCCTCCAGGTCAGACAACACCTGAACCTGGCTTCCCCACCCAGGGACTAACCCCTGCAGTGGAACACTTGCCTGGTGTACCAGGACTTCACTCACTGAGGTGCCCATACTAGTACACAGTACCCACCTGGCCAACACAACGGTGTGGCCCAGTGCACCCCCAGGGTGAGACTCCTGCCCTCCTTCCAGGGGCAACCCTGTCCACCAAGACAACCAAGAACACAACTTTCCTACCAGTTCAGGACCTCCCTCCAGCAACTGGTCTCCCAACCTAGGGTTAAACCCCTCAGGTTGTACCGGGGTCGGGGGCGAGGACTCCCTCCCTCTGCACCCCCTTCCAGAGCGCTGCACCCTCCCTACTGGAGGGGTACCCCTGGGAACCATATTGGTCAGGACACTGGTTACAGGTGTCCTTCCTTCCAGGTCAGGCAAATCCTGAACCTGGTCTTCCAACCCAGGGACCAAAACCTGCGGTTGTGCATTTGCCTGGCACGCCAGGACTTTTGGGGACTCACATAGTACCCCCTTGAGGGTGACACACAACTCATGTGTCCTGTGACAGTCTGCCTGGTGCAGATCTCCCGACCCCTGTCCACCTGACAGTGCGGGAAGATCCCCCAGGACAGAAGTGAGGTCACCATGGTCACTCACTGGGGACTCAGCCCTCCCGACTGGTCCCTGACCCACTGGTTCTCCCACTGGGGACTCCTTCCCCCTCTCACCCCTCAGTCTGGACTTCTGTACCCTCCCAAGTGGAGCGGCACTGCCAGACACCAGAACTGATGGAGGCCTGGTTACAGGCACTCCCCGTTCACCAGACACTAGGAGATCCTCCTCAAATGGCCTACAAGTACAGTCTAGGTCCCCAACCTGGTGTTCCCTTAAGGAACCCTCCAGGCCCTGAGACTGGGTTTCGGGCACCATGAGACACACCGCCCCACACTCATTCCTTCTCCACTGAGACCGGACATGAGCCCCTACACCGCTCTCACTACACTGGGACCTAACCGGGCTACACTGACCCGCTTCCACCTCACAGGTCTGGAAGATACCTAAGCCACTCCTTTTGGGCTCACTCCCCAATGCCTCCTTAGACTCTCTGGAATCCACCAAGAGACCTGCCTCCAACGCAAGCTCTCTGGGCTCAGAGAACTCACACTCCACCGGGTGTTGGTATAGCTCTGGAAAACAGGGACTTAAAATATGCTCTCCAACAAATGAATCACACAGCCCCCCACAGTTGTTAACCAAGCTACCCTTTGCCTCACCCTCCAGTGCCTCACACAAGTACCCCACACCACTCTCCTGAGACTGGCAAGACAGTATCTGACTGTCTCTGTCACACAACCCACACTCTTCTGGCTGGTCTTCACACACACACACCAAGGTTTCTACCATGGGGGAACCCCTCTCCCTGTACCTCTCATCTAGAGTCAGTAGAGTGTCCCTCCCACCACTAGGAATATGGTCCCCTGTGCCAGTCCCCCAATCTACTTCAGGGACACTGCACTCCACTGGAACTACATCATAAACCTGAACCCCCTGGTGTATGTCGACCCCCTCCCTCAAGTCAGGCGCCACATCTCTGGGTGTTTGTACCTTTCTATCCGCACTAGTTATCATAATCATGCTGCCACCATCTGAGCTGGACTCCACCTCCAACTCACCAAAGCTCCTTCCTTGAGCGTCCCATTTTTCTTTCTGGGCTAAGGCCCACCGGATCATACCTTCCTTGCTTAGCCGGTCTAATTCTCTGCACCTTTGCTCAGTAGCAAGGAGCCACTCATCTTTCTCTTCCTCACAGTCAGAGAAGTCCTCCTCCTCAGAATCATCTGTTAATGTTGCTTCCCAAATTCTGGCCTCATGGGAATACAGGCATGCCTCAAGATCCCTCCTTGTGGAACCTTTCTCCACGGGCAGCCCCCTCTTCTTGCAAAAGGCTTTTATCTCCTCTTCTGTGTAGATGCACAGGTGGAAAAAGTTGACTTCCATTTTGGCAGGATTTTACAGGTGCAACACTAGCCAGAGTCTCAATATCCAAAAATACTTCCAGGAGGACACCGGAAAAAACAAACAGAATGTGGTGGCGTAGTGGTCTGCACTCACTAGTGATGTACACCAATTACTGTGGGTCAAGTACAAATACAAGTTCAAATCCCACCGCCTGACCACCAATGTTAGATCTGGGGGTCTCTAGTTGGCAGAGGTAGGTACCACTGTCCAAATAAGGACCCTTGCTTCTAGTCAGGGCAAGGAGATAACCTTCTGAGATAACCCCTGCTCACCCTCTAGGTAGCTTGGCACGAGCAGTCTAGGCTAACCAGAGGCAATGCGTAAAGTATTTGTACCAACACTCACAGTAACACAGTGAAAACACCACAAACTGACTCCACAACAGTTTAGAAAAATAAAGGTATTTTTAATCTAAACTACACAAGACCAAAACGACAAAAATCCAACATACACAGTTCAAGAATATGGTTTCAAAAAGAGTTCTTAAGGTTGCGTTAAAGTTCTTCAAGTTGAGGTAAAATAAACCACAGATGCGTGAAAAGTTCACAGTTGCGTCACGTTTACTCACAGTACCTTTAGTTGCAACAAAGTTCCAAAAGCAGAAGCTGGTGCGGTGGAAAACAAGCGATGCGTTGCTCCTGAGACCCTGGGGAGGCGATGCGACAGCCCCGCTGCAGCAGCGGGCGTGTTGCGACGAATCCGGTCTGTATGGGGAGGAAGGCCACTTGTATGGATTCCGGTGCGTAGGTTCCGTAGGAAGTCTGTTCTCGCAAAGGCACGATGCGACGATCTCGTAGGGGCTGCGACGATCTCCGGGGCGACGATGCGCGGTCCAGCGGGGATCCTCTCTCTCGCAGCTCCTCGATGCGTTGATTCTGCGACGACACTCGCAGCGACGTGATGCGACCCGCAAGCAAGCGGTGCGGCGATCTCACCCAGCGACGACAGGCTCTGCGACGATATTCGCAGCGATGTTCAATTCTCCCGCACCGGTCTGGTGCGTCCCGCAAACGAAGGATGCGACGGCTCTGGCAGCGGCGTCAGGCGCTGCGACGATCTCGACCTCCGTAGCGGCGGGAAACTTCTGGCACTGTCGGGGATGCGCTCCGCAAGCTAGCGATGCGACACTTTTCAAGTTCAAAAGTCACTCAAGCTCAGTTTCAAGCTTCCCAGCTCAGGTACAACTTCCAGAGGCCCCACAACTGGATCAAGCACTCTAGGAAGGACAGAACTCTCTCAGCAGAGTTCAGGGAAGCTGGGGGTGAAGTCCTTTTGTTCCTGGGACTTCAAAACAGGGAGCCAGCTCTTCTCAGGCCCTTGGAGATTCCTTCAAGACAGGGGACACAGCTCAGCAGCAAAGTCCTTCCCCTCTCCTTGGCAGCAAAGCAACAGGTCAGTCCAGCAGAGCAACAGCAGGACAATCTTCCTTCTTCAGTTTCAGCTTTCTCCTTGGCAGAGGTTCCTTCTTGATTTCCAGGATGATCTAATTTTCTGTTGTCAGGGGTCCTGTACTTGTACCCCTAAAGTCTTTGTTCTCTTGGTGCATGTGGGCCCTGAGCCCGGTCTGAACCAGTTCTGGGTGGTTCCTGAGTACTTTGTTTTGCTGGCTGCATCTTTCCTTTCAGAGTGAGGGGCAGGGTCCTCAGCCGCCCAGCAGGGGGGTGGAGCCAGCATTGTGAAAGGCAGGCACAGCCCTATTCAGCCCAGGTGCTAACTCCTCCCACCACTCCAGTTGCAAATGCAGTCATTTAGCCTAGTGCTGACTCATCCAGCCTCCTGGGGAATTCCCCAGCCCCTGTCACTCTCAAACCAGACAGTCAATACACAAACAGGCCCAGGCACACAGAAGGGTCAGACAAGAGAACAGCAACTTTCTAAAAGTGCTGTTCTCAAACACAGGATTTAAAAACAACCATTCCTAAAAGATGTGTTATTAAATTCTGAGTTCAGGGATACTAGATACTTATGTCCTATCTTGTTCCTATGGGAAGAAATGCTGTTAACCACTGTAGCCAGCATCCCCCATGTTAACCTATGGAGCAAGATAGCCTTACAGTAGTGAAAAACGAAAATGGCTGCCATTCACTACCAGAGCATGTCACCTGCACTAGTACATGCTCTACCTTTTACATACACTGCACCCTACCCAGGGGGGTACCTTGGGCCTTCCATAGGGGTGACTGATGTGCACAAAAAGGGAAGGGTTAGGCCTGGTCAGTGGGGACACTGACCAGGAGGACATGGCAGTTCTAAACTGCCCATAGGCACTGCAGTGGCAGGCCTGAGACACCATTTTAGAGCTACTCATGTGGGTGGCACAATCAGTGCTGCAGGCCCACCAGTAGCATTTGTCATCACCAGCCCTGGCACACCCAGTGCACTCTACTAGGGACTTCATAGTGATACAAATATGCCAAACATGTATATCCAATCAGAATAACAATTTACACAGAGAGCATATGCACTTTAACACTGATTAGCAGTGGTAAAGTGCGCAGAGTCCTATTGCCAACAGCCACGGGTCAGGAAAAATAAGGGAGGAAGAAGCAAAAAGTTTGGGGTTGACCCTGCAAGAAGGGCCAGTTCCAACACCACCTCAATCACTTGATGTGGCATGCTTCTTCCTTGGTGACCTATCCTCGCCAATGTAGGTAAATGCCACTTGGCGGACTTAACCACTATGCAGGAGTTTAGATACAATATCACTGAATAGGCGCAGGGATCCACGAAGATAATGTCTCCGGGTATACTCCTTTAGAATTACTGTTTTATTGGAGTATCCCAATATGATTGAAAAGCGGATGTGTGGAGTTCTAATGGGTTATAATGTGCGGATTTCTAATGGGTTATAATGTGCCATCTGTCCACTATTGACCTGCCTACGTGTTTTGGCCATCTTACATGTCGATCGAGGTCAGCAGCCTTCATCAGGGCAATACTGATGTTGGTCTCCCTGCCTTTAGTTCACTCATTCCATGCGTCACACTAAGGGATGCATACAGAAAATAATTTTTTTTAACCTTACAAAATGCCTCATAGAACCTGCAGGAAAATAAAAATTGAATCAATATTTTTCAGATATAAAAACGACACCCCTTATAACATGCAAACACTGCAAAGTTACACACATCTATAATAGATCTGGGTGCTACATGAAAATTCTTATAACTGAGTATAACGCAGCAAAATAGAATACATGCACATGTGCACCTGTCTCATTTCATCCATAGGCTTACCCTTCTAAAGAGGGTTGTGCGCCTGCAGGGGCTTGGGCACATACAGGGGTGCAGGGCTTGGCCACAGTGCCAATCCTAGGCCATGTACGGCGATGGACATCTTACTTTACATTGAAGCGAAACCTAGAAAATCACAAAAAAAACAAAGGTTAAATCAAACTAAAAGGTAGGTATGGTAAAAATATCTTACTTTGCATTAAAAAAAAACCTTACAAATTGACTGAAAAAATCTGCAGGTTAAAAAGGTGTTATCATTAGGTGAAAATGCCAGTAAAATGGGGAGGCGTGGCTTGGATGGCAAGGGAGAGAGTTGCCTGAATTCCGAGCTCCGTTCTACCCAGGGATAAGGCGAGGCAAAAAGCGAACACAGACTACCGAAACGCTGCTTCAACCGTAAGGGCAAGAAATCGGAATATCCGGCGATTTTAAAGATCACACCGCGAGCGGACAACAAAGAACAGCAAAGGCTGAAATAACGTAAAGAAATAAGCCGGACCGTGAAGTACAGTGGAGACCCAAAATGGCGACGGTCATTTAAAGAACCGAGCGCCAAGAAAGAAAAGCCATCCAGCGAAGCAAGGCAGGAACTGCAGCTTGAAACCGGAGAGAAGATAAAAAGGTCAGTGCAATACAACCCCCACCCGAGTAGCAACTCACCCGGCAAAACCAACGAGAAGGTTCTACTAGCCCCCACCAAAAATGAAACTGAAGGCGACACAGGGGGCGGACATCTTGCGAGGGGCAGAGGAAAGAAAAAGGCAGGTACACCCCAGCAGAGGAGGGAAGACTGCTGAGTGAACAGGGGCACCGCTGCGGACGCCTGTGCGCAACACCAGCAGCCGAGTAAGGTACACCGCTCCCGCCGTATCAACCACAATACCCACTGACCAAATTAAAAACACGCAGAAAAGCAAAGGTGGCCACCATTTTGAGGTGGGCAAGCGCGGACTATACCAGAAGGGGGGTAAAACGGCAGTTGCGAAGGAAAGTGAGAGGCTCGGGGTGGATAAGCTACGCGGGAACAGCTCTAGCAAGAAGTTAAACAACGGGACAGGAAAAATATATATATATAAATAAATAAAAATAAGAAGGTGGAAAAATCAAAAACGAAAGTGAAAACACAGCAAATGGGGGCCGCCATTTTGAGCAGAGACATTAACGAAGAGCTTAGCCGGTGCAAAACCAGTGATAGGAGACCCAAGAAAGAATCACACGCGGATCAATAAAGACATTTAAAAAAAGTGCAGGGGTGAATCACGGCAAGCAAGAGCTGGCCGATACACCTCAAGGGTGTCATATAACCAAGACTATTGAACTTGGGGAGTGCTGTACGTACTATCACAAGCAACTTTGTAACGCCCAGCAGCACAAGCCCCAAACACATAAGGGTAAGAGCGACACGCAATACCTCCGCCTTGGCTGCTCGCTTCACACAGCTACCAACAGAAAGGACTGAAATCACGCTAAGAGCTGATCTACACGTGGTGAGCGACGAACCACGCACTGCTGCACCGAAAAATCCTGCGACCCAGCCGGACCAACAGAACACAAACATCATCAAGGCCAAAAACAGTAGATTTGGGCTGCTACAAGGTAGAAGAGGAATACCCGCAATGGCTGGCAATCAACCACCGAAGAAAACAAAACCGGAAAGCCACATGGAATCACCCATCAAACAAAAACAAGATATTAACAGTACATTGGAAAGTATCCTTAAAAAAATGGCAGAAGTCCACGACCTGGCAAAATCGACCAAACTAACAACGGACGCAATCCAACTAGAATTGGCCACGGTGAGAGCAGATATCCACACTGCGAACAACAGGCTATCAGAGGTAGAACAGCGAGTGAGTGACATTGAAGATAAGGCCCTCCACACAAACAAAACCATTGACACCATAGCTGGTACGACCAGAGCCCTCCAAAAACAAGCAGCAGAGTGAGTTAAATGGACAGAATCCATGGGAGACAAGTCGAGAGCAGGAGCTTACTCAATAGGAGTAGTTTCATCTGAGCACCATCAATGTGATGATGGTGGAAACATCCAAAAATATATAGCAAGATTTGAGGACTTTGCAGGATAAATTAGAGGGGATGGCAAATTGAGTGACCAGAGTAGAAAAATCACAGGAAGTGATAAGGAACACCTTAAAAGTAACAGAATCCATAAAGAAAGCTGCAATGATAGCTGTGGAGCCTTTCGATTCCTTTAAAAGTACGGTGACTTGTAGCCTTGTACTCCTGGATAATAAAGTGAAACATCTTGATAACCTGCACTGGGGACACCTGATGAGGGCTCTGGGAGTCCTGGAACAGATCCTGGCTGAATTCCTATAAGGTGAAATGTGTATAGCTCAGGGAAACCTGCCAAAACTGGAGAATGAGAAAATCCAGCAATCAATGGTGAAGGCCATCAGACTTCTGCAAGAAAAAGGAAGAAACAATGTGAGAACTGGCTGCGCAGTGTTGGTCGCTGTATGTACTGTGAAATGATAGAGTAAAATAATGTGGGACCCATTTGAGAAGGGTAAGGTAATGCTTGGTAAGGCTGGACTCCTATACTTTCCAGACCTCAACCCAGTGACACTTTCTAGGAAACGTACAGTATTGGAAATTAAACACAGCCTGATCAATAAAGGCACAATAGCCTTTCCTGGGAAGCTGGGAGTGAATCTTGGTGGGAAGCAGTATATATTCTCAATTGTAGACTCACCCAAGGCATTTGTGGACAACCTATCAGGGACAACCCAGAACAAGAGACAGGCATAAACTATATAAAGTGTTGGATATTGTTCAGGGTGGTGAGCCTAACCCATACTGGACTGGCAGCCCTTCTATCGGAGGGAAATATTAGGTGGATAGGTTTTTGTTTTTTCTTCTACATGGGACTATGGACCTTATCCTTAATACATATTTTCTGTCCTTAAAACATGTTCTCCCAACCCCAGCTCCCACCCGGTCCAATTTGATGGCTGTGATAACTATATGAGCGATTATGTTTAGTATGGTTTATGTTATGTTTTTGTCTGTGGAGCATTCTCTTTATCTCGGATGTATGGTGGTTCAGACCATGTGATCAACGTGTAAGAGGGGCAACCCCGTTTGGTTGCCTGTGGCTTTAATAAAATAATTGAAACTGAAAGTCACCAGTAAGGCCCCTCATGGCTGCAGCTCTGCCAGACTTTAAGCCCTATAATGAAAAAATCATGCTGAGCCTACCGCATATTGTACTGATCATGAATCAGACCCCCAACTCAGCCCAAATTTCTTGCCTACCAAATTTCTATGTATGACACAGTACTCTACATTACCATGTACATGTGCTCTACAAGCGTAGTCTTGTCTGAGGCTTGTGACCGCTTGGTGCCTCTTCGGGGAAGTGTATTACATTACTTTGTGGCGTGCAAATATCAAGACCTTGATATCATCCTTTAAATACAAGTAGCCAGGCTCCTATCAACAGTCTGATCTGATGTAAAGACAGATTTGTTCATGTGTAATGTTACTCCTTCTTCCTTCCACCTGATGTGCTCTAAGACTACCCTAGCTGGCATCGAGCATTTTGCAAAAACCAACAAAATAAATACAAAAACCTATTCTACATTTCTCCTGCGACAGTCACACTTTAAATCACAGAACATTAAAGATGAAATGCGTACCAGTTGCTCTGTTACATGGGAGAGGTCAGCAATCTTGGGCCCGGGCAGAGCTCCAGCTACACAGACTATCAGCAGTCTTGACATAATGGACAGGTCAAGAGCCAGACAGGAGATGCCACACTGCCCATCTGTTGAGGTAGGGAGTCTGCAGCCAATTAAAGCGGCGGTACGTCTGATGGGAAGGGATGGATTCTTTTGGACTGTGAAGGAGCAGTCTGCTTAGTAACTTATATAGACATAATAGGGGAAAACATGAAAAAGACCACCTTCATGGACTGCTTTATATAAAATTGTAATACTCTGGACAAGTACACTAGATACAACATTAATCCACTGGATAAGACAGGTCACAACCTTTCCATAAGTGCGTAAATATACCTATGTCGCCTGCTAACAAAGATGTATATAGTTTAAAGTAGCATGAGCTGTGACACTTGCGCTAGCTGACATAACATTCATGAAGAGAAAAAGAGATAAAATTCCATGATCATGAACAAAAAACACAAAACTGCTATTCTCACCAAAGAGGATCTAATGAGTTGACTCTCAGTACTCTACAATGAGTTAAGTAAATGTTTCACAGATCACCTGCTGGCTGGTAAAATTGAAATTATATCACCAGTGGACAAATCTCCAAGGACATACCAATGGTTGGCAAACAAGAGAGTAGCCAATAGCAGACTATCTATGGTGCTGAAGGAGTCAAATGCCAGCTTCCCAAGGTATAAGAGGAGCTGCAGTATCGCAAAGACAAATGTGGGAACCTCAAAGACTGCTAGAGACAGCACAACATACGACTCGAGAATGTCATGGATTCATCAGAAGTCTAATATATCTCAGTTTCACTACATCTAAAGAGAAAAAAGACCTTAACAGTACATATACTGAGAGCCAACAGGGTAGGAGCTCAGAGAACTGTACGAGGGCTCATCGGAGGGACACAGCAGCAAAGCTCTCTTCACCAACATCGAAAGAATACTGTTGTAAGCAAAATCTTCACAAGACACAGACTCTGAAGATAATATGGTTCAACTGTACTTTCTATAAGAGAATAGCACAACAAGAGATAGAAGACCTAAACTCAAGAGGAGACTGATCTGGTATAGATGGATGTCCTCTTTTTGTACAGCTGCTCCACCTGGATTCCAAGTCCCATTCAATCTAAGGGGCGGATTCCGATTCCGGACGGAAGGCCCCCGAACCATGTTCGGAGCCCTTCCGACTGAATCGGAACGCGTCAGCCGGATTCCTTTCCGACCGAGCCATTCAGATGGGCTCGGTCGGAATGGAATCAGACTCGAATTTCCGGATGGCTTATGACAGGCTCGGAGAGCCCATCTGCCATCCGGAAATCCTCCAGTACTCCCTCGTTCACCTCTTTACGACCGAGGGAGTACGATGGCAGTTTCTCACTGCCTTTTCATGCCGGTGTTTCCGGCATGAAAAGGCAGACGGAAACTGTCTCTGGGGGCTCCAGCAGGGCCCCCATGGGTGTGAGGCTGCCGAATGGCGGCCTGGGGCACCTATGGTGCCGCTCCGTTGATCCCTGCACCCGATAGGGTGCAGGGATGTACTGCACCCCTGCATTTCACAATGGAGGCATGCATTCCGCTCGGAATGCATGCTCCCATTGTGAAGTATACAAGTGCGACCGAACAGGGTTCGGTCGCATCGTACTTGCAGGGCCATAACCGACCACAGCAGGTCGGTCGGTTATGGCTCTGAGTCCTGACCGATGTCGGACGGACCTGAGTCCATCCGACATCGGAATCGGCCCCAATATGTCTTACAAGGGAAAATAGTTACTGAGTATGGTAAACACTAAGCCTAAAGATTCCCAACACAAGGAATCACATCCCCCATAATGTCGAAGAGTTAGATGAGAACATGGATGCAACAGCGGGAGATTAAGTGCATGACACGTGCTGGACAGATGATAGTGAGACTGTAAGGTGATGATTGACCAAAATATTGAGTTGGAAATATCTTTCTACCATAATATCATTGCATAATATTATTGCATTCATATTGTAACATCAAAAATATAATTGTCCAGAATATTGCAGGTAAGACTATTGTTTTGTAGTTATCATTTTGTAAAACAAATACCCTTGTAAATGATATAGTTGTATATTGTATAACTTTTTTCAATATCACTGTACTATTTTAAGAGTTTTCTATGTTTTAGGATTAAAATGTTGGAATATTTTAGTAATATGTTTTGTAGGAACATTTTGTGGGTGTATTTAAAAACATGTTTTATATTTGGAGTATTTTTTTATTGTACGCAAAATATTGTAAAACAGACTATTTTAAAATATATTTAAAATATGAATGTGTTTGTGTAGGTTGTTTGTGTAATTGTTTTATTTATTACATTGTTTTAAGTACTGGGGTGTAGGATGTATCGAGGTTATTGGAAAATATGTTTTATTATATTGTTTAATTGTTTCTATATAAACACATTTGTGTTTGAATATTGTATAAAATAAAAATACTTTTAGTTCAATCACTTTAAAAATTAAATATTCAATTTTTTTCATTTTATACATTGTATTTTCTATTTTAGGGAGAACATTTTAAATACTTAAAACTATTATATTATAGTTGTAGGAAAATATTTATATTATTACTTTTTTTTTATTGTTCCTAAACTAATATTTTGGTAGGTATGAGTTTCTTGATTTTTTGTATGTTAATGTTTTTAACAATATAATATATTATGTTTTGTTTTTTTAAAAATCACGGTATAAACGTTTTTCTATTGATTTCATTTTTAATTTATAATTTATACAAATATATGGTAAAAATAAGTTTCAATATTAGATACCCATTGAAGAGTGACATTTTCGCACATGTAGTTTATATTGCAGTAGGAATAGTAACTCTAATCCCTTTAATAACCAACACTTCCCCAAATGTACTTTAGATTGGAGTAGGAATGGTAAATATAACCCTTTAATGTCCAACGCTTTTCCCAATAGATCTTAGATTGGAGTGGGAATTGTAACTCTAATTCTTTCAATGTACAACACCTTCCCCAAAGTATCCTAGATTGGAGTGAGAATATTATATCTACCCTCTTCAGTGTCCAACACCTTCTCTAAAGAAGATTAGACAGGAGTGGGAATAATAAATCTAACCTCTTCAATATAATTTTTTATGTTACTTAGATTGGATTGTCCGATGGTTTTCCTACTCTAGCGTAGATTGGAGTTGCAATAGTAAAACTAACCATTTAATGTGAAACACTTTCCCCTAATGTAGCATTGATGTGAGTGTGAATAGTAAATCTAACCATTTTAATGTCCCATACCTTCCAAATGCAGCTAAAATTTGAGTGGCATTAATAAATATAAGCCCATTGCTGTCCAACACCTTCCTTAATGTAGATTGCTTTAATTTGGAATATAGCCTCTTATGCCCAATGCTTTCCCCAACGTAGCTTAGATTGGAGTGAGAATAGTAAATGGAAACATTTTAATGTTCAACACCTTCTCTAATGTGAATTACATTAAGGTGGGAATGTTAAATATACCCTTTTGAATGTCCAACGCCTTTCCAAATGCAGTTTAGATTTGAATGGGAATAGTTATTT
Source organism: Lissotriton helveticus (assembly GCF_964261635.1). Lineage (NCBI taxonomy): Eukaryota > Metazoa > Chordata > Amphibia > Caudata > Salamandridae > Lissotriton > Lissotriton helveticus. The sequence continues at coordinate 1,871,851,604 of NC_136067.1, read as the reverse complement.
AACCCCTTCCATAGACAGCACCTTCCCCAATGATGCATACATTGGAATGAGAATAATAAAGATATTTGCTAATAAGTATTTTAATATTAGAGTCTAATGTTTGTACAAATAACCGACTTCATTTTCTTAACATCGTTTCTCTTGTAACATATTGAATACATTTTTTACAGCATTATATTGTTTAATGTTTATAAATAATTTTTATTATAAAGACAATTTTTATTACATTATTTGACATAATTTGCATTTGCAACACAGCTACACCTTTGTTTTTAAATTTTTAAACATGTACTACTCTTATTTTTAAAGAAATATTTATACTTTATATTTCAGGCTGTAGTAGTTTGTTCACATATTTGAAACAATACTATTCCAGATACATTTTATTCCAATAAATAACTTTTTCAATTTTATAAACACATTTAGTTGCTTTATATTAATAACTACAATAAAACGGTACTTTTAATATGTTGTGTGTTATATCATTTTATAACATTATTAAACATTTTTACATAAATAAAACAAAATTAACATATATTTTTGAATGTACATTTATTTCTATGGATAACTAGCCTTTTCTTACATTCATTTAGCTGCCATTTTTTTTAGACATCTACCTTTCTTTTTTAGCCTATTACTCCAATTTGTGGGTTGTTCCTGTCTCCTGTCGTTGCAGTGCCCTGCTGTTGATCTATGAAACATGTAAGTCTATTTTTAGGTTACGCTTTGGGTATTTTTGTGTAGGGTAATATGTTTAGTGCTAGTAAAGTTAGTTTTGTGTATTGGTTTTTTATGGTTCATTGATTTTGTCTTACGTTGTAGTTTGAGTTTTCTTAGTATAGTATGGTAGGCCTTACTGTATTGTATGTTTAGTATAGAGCATAGTGTTTTAATTCAATTATGTGTGTTATTTTGTAATAAATGTTTTTCTGTTTCTAATGTTTGAGGTAGTTTGTGTGCATGGCTATAATGTGAAGTTCACAGGTTTTTCAGAAAAGTGGATTTTCCCTAATTTTGGATGCATTTTTTTCAGAAAGGAAATGAGAATTGTTATATTTTGGCCAACCTTGATTTTTCATTTCCTTACTTTTTCAGTCTGCATGGACTATTTTTTAAATTCGATTTTCAGGGTTTTCAAGTACTATACTTTTTCTGTGTTGGTGGTTTTTTATTTATTTTTAGGTTTTATTTTTACTTATTTTTATTCTATGTAGCTTTACAGAAGATAATGGCCAATTGTAAGCTATATATTTGTTATCTGTAATGGGTAGGAAATGGTTTTTGTTTCACTTTTTGTGTTTTATTGTAAACGGTTACAAATATTGTGTATTTATAGGTAGTTGGTGGTAGATGTTTAGCTTGTATGTTATAGTGTATGTTGTTCTTTTATATGTATTTACATATTTAATAATATAATTTTCATTTACTTTTAATGATCATCCGTAATGCATTTTTTAATATCGTAATACATAATTTATTAGGATTATAAAGTTATTTATGTAAATAATAGTTATAAAAAAAGTGTTTAGCAGGTGTTTTTTTTATTGTAATTGGAATATTAGAGTTTTTATAGTAGTGTCCATCTGTCATGTATTTTAGGATAGTCCTGTCATGTATACCCCTATTTACATACATTGTCCCATCCACACGTCAATAACGGTTCTAAACAGGTGACCTTTTACCTAGTAGCTTGCTCCTGTTTCTTTGGACCAGGCTCTTAGTATTCTATCATAATCTCTATAGATGATGTACATAAACATGTCCTCAGGCACAGCGTAATTATTCTGTATAAGGGTCACCACTTTTTTTCATCCTTGGCCAACACCCCACTGTGCATGATCGCATTTGAAACATTTATGATTGAAACAATCATAAATGTTTTGAAAACAAACACATTGATTCTAGAAGAAACCCTGGAGTGACCAGTCTAGGATATAAGACCCTTATTCCCCCCTACAAATTAGAGGAGAATACCTTTCACATTGACAATGGGTCCTGCAGGCTGGAACTTTGACATGTAACGGTCTGACATCCCTGGCGGGGAGTCATCCTCGGAGCACAGACGGGTCCTTCATTCTCTATCATCAGGTGAGGGGATTCTTGGCTATGTATACATATATATCTATATACATATACATGCTACACTTACATAGCTAGGCTAGGTACTTTTAGACAAATTGCTTAGGGTGCACATCATAGGAGTATGCAAATGCTACTGTTTTAGGACTATGGGAGAAATATATCTACTGTTTACTATATTGGTACTTACAATTTCTTTCATATGCTTCTGTCTCCTGATTGTCGCAGCAAATATGTTTTACCAAGACTAACGCTGTACCAATTATTGAAACATCCTAACCTCCATCCTGTGTATTTTCTGAGAATAAGCATGCAAAATTGACAGAGCAAAATGTACTGTTTTCCATGATCCCTGAGGTATCATGATTGTCATGGTCAGTGGTTGCCAGAAACCCCCTACACCACTGTAAGCTACAGGGGGTGGAAGTGGCACTGTGGAGCTGGCTGGTCTAATGGCTGACATATCCTGTGGGGGTGTCCGGAAGCAGTTTGGACACCAAGCCCTCAGTTTAGGTCATCCAAAACGTGCAAGTCCTATATCTAAACAATATTCAGATCTAACAGTAGGCATTATAGTATAGACTCTTGCTTTACTTACAGCCTTACACAGTTCAACCATACAGTCTCCTTCTTCTCCTCCGGGCATGACTGTTGTTACAGCGGCTACATTGTTGCTTGTAAGTGTAGGCATAACTTGCTTGGCAGGTGGTACAGCCTTTTTCCTGAAAATATCTGGAACTGTACGTTCCTTCCCAGGGTTTTCTTGTTGCTGACCTCCTTGCACATTCTGTACATATTCACCCCCGTTTCCTAGCTCTCTTCTGGATTGCTCAGGGCGGCTTTGGCTGTTAGAGACATCCACCACCGGAGGGCCAGAAGGCACCCCCATCCCTCCTCGTCCCGCCCCCTCTGTTGCTGTTACTGTTGTCAACGCTACACCAGCCGTCGTTCCGACCGCACTGGCCGCGGCTTTTGTCTTCGCCCCCCTTCCCTTCGGGGCCATTACAACAGACAGTCCAGGTGACGAGAACCCCTCCACAGCCCGTGTACTTCCCTGGGAGAGGCGCCTTTAACTTCTGCGAATGCGAAGTCCCCTGGGCGCTGTTTTCCTGGCCGCGGTAAATGTAAAACAATCCGCCAATACGATCTGGTCCGCAGCTCCATCTCCAGCAATTGCTCGGCGTCCGACCCGCGTCTGACCAGCTCGCGGCTCCGATTCCGGCTCCAATTCCGCCTCCACTCCGCCCCGAAAATGCAGCTACCCCCGCATTGCCTCGGTAGGTGCTTCAGTTACGGGCGGATTTCATTGAGACACAGCCTCTCGCGGCTCCGATTCCTGGGTCCAATTCCGCCTGCACTTGCTCCGCTGTTCGCTTCACTCCGCTCCGCCACTCCGCTCCAAAAACGCAGCTACCCCGCTCTCACTCGGTAGGTGCTTCAGTTACGGGCGGGCTCCAGTGGGACACAGCCTGTCACAGTCTCTCACTCGGCCATGATCACAGCTGCCATCTTCTCCCTCTTTCATGCCTTTCATGCCTACTGTTAGATCTGAATATTGTAGATATAGGGGCACGAGCTGAGCAAAATCTGACCCTTGCACTCGGGGGTGTAGATGAAGCGCCATCCGGGCTGAACGTACTCACAAAGGTACCGCCACCCCAGAAATTGGGAAATTCTGACAGTGATCCAGATATGGTTGTAGTGAATGATGGAGATTCTGCTGGCTCAGGGGGCCAATTTTACTCCATGTCTGATGTTTCCATCACCTCGGAGAATGAGAATGACTTAGACAAACAGAGTAACATTGGTGATTGGGCAGACGATGGTAGTTCACTGCAAGAAGAAGATGTAGTGAGGTTAGATTCCACGACGAATCAAGATTGCCACAAGACAGTTTGTAAAGTGTATGAGTCTGCGAAATCACCTTCAAACGATAGACTGAGTCTGGTTGACCTGCCCCCTTGGGATAACTCGCCTAGTCTCCAGCCTGATCAGGGAGATGTAAGTTGAAACCTCTACGTTGAACCAGAAGGCGAGATTACTTTGACAACAATCTATTTTGGCCCATAGGGAGGAAACTAAAGCCGAGGGGTTGCGGACCCAGGGGGCGGTGCGCAAACTACAAAATACCGCCCGTCGCATTGCTAAATCTTGTACGGAGGTAACAACTAGGGTGCAGAAAGCAGAGGAGCGTATTTCTTCTGTTGAGGATCAATTGGCACTGCAAAAGTCTTCATTTACTACATTACAGAAAACAGGGGAGGATGTTGACTGGAAACTTACAGATCTTGAAAACAGAGCACACAGAAATAACCTCCGCGTTTTAGGTGTGCCCAAAGGCAGCGAGGGGAAAGACACGCGACGATTTGTGGTGGAACTCTTTGCTGAGGCCTTCCCGCATTTAAAAGATTGGAATTGGGACGTGGAGATTATAAGGGTGCACAGATTTCCCTTTGTGCAGAAACGAAGGCTAGGGGGTGATGCGGAAAAACCTAGAGCAATTCTTATATGTTTGCATAACTATCTGCTTCGTGAAGCTTTAAACGATCTGGCTAGGCCAGATAGGCCGCGAAAAGGCATGGGCTGGGACTTTTTCGTACGCCAAGACTTTTGCCAGGTGACTGTACAGCAAAGGTGGCGATTACGACAGATTAGTTCATCTATTCAAGCCAAGGGGGGGCAATCGTTTTTATTAAACCCCGCCAAACTTAAAGTGATTCATAAAGGAAAGACTACCTATTTTGTTTCCGAACTTAAGGCACAGGAGTTTTTGGACATGATGTGAATCTGTTAGGCCTATAGTTTTGGGCTCCCAGTTTTCTTTTGTATCTGGTGGGTATTGTAATGAGACGGTGTGCACAATATGAGGGTAGTGACAGGGCGGGGTGAAGGTTTTTGGGCGGGACATGGTGGGACGCAGTCACACTCACAATCACTTACCATCACCGAGGACATGGTCCTTACACCTCTATTGGGATGGGTGACCGAGGGTGGGGTGGTGGGGGGGCTTGGTGAGGGAGGGTAGGGGGAGGGGTTAAAAAAAAAAGAAGAATCCATGATCGTGCCGGGCAGCGGACCTGGATACCCGAGTGTTTTTTCTATACAGTTTGTACAATGATAACCATACATTTCGGTCAGGGTGATGGTGGTTAGTGGAATGTTTAATGGTATCCGATGCTGCTCTCTGAATGTCAGCGGTTTGAATAACTATAATAAAAGGCAACAGGTTGCAAGGGAATTGGCAATGCTTCAGAGCGATTTGATCTGTCTTCAGGAATCCCATATTCCTTGGGCTAAAAGGAAGCTGCTCTCGGAGTTTGGCTTTAAAGTGCTGATATGTACACACCAGTCTACTACTACGAGAGGAGTGGCAATCCTAGCTAGAAATCACATCCAACGGACAGGTAGGATATTAGCGGACAAGCAAGCAAGGGAGATGGGCCATTGCCGAATGTATTATTGGTATTCAGAAACAGAAATGCACTGTCTGCTCTATTTATGGGTCAAATTGTGATGAGGCGTTAATAATTGAAGGGCTCAATGTGGAATTAGCTCAGTGGCCCACCCCTTTATTAATATGTTGGGACTTAAATATACATCTTGGGCCTGCGGAGCTACGAGATAATAACTTTCACTATAATGGGAGGAAACCCAAAGTCTTTAAGTCACTTCAATCATTGACAATTGATCATGGTTTGGTGGATGCTTGGGCCGAATTGAGAGGTGATGAACCGGGCTACACTTTTTATTCCTGCCCCCATCAAAAACTTGTAAGGCTTGACTATTTTTTGGTACCACGGTCTATGTTGGCGGGGGCTAAAATTCAAACAAGCAGTACAATCATTAGTGGTCTCAAGACCAGAATATGGATCAGCGACCCTTTCCCAAATCGAGAACAGCTCCCGTCAAAGCAAACCATCAATGCAGCAGCTAGATTTGTAACAGGCACTAGACGATTTGACCACATCTCTCCGTCATTTAGATCTCTCAAATAGCTCTCTCTGGAGGCCAGAATTTAACTAGAAAATTGCTTGCCTCATGCATACAGCCTTACACTATAATAAACCAAGGAACCTGGCAGAAAAGATTCAAATTTCAGAAGGCAGCCTCTCCCACATAAGCGCAAACTCTCTCAAAACCCCCTAGATTCAGGAAACAAAACCATACACAGGCTCCTTTTCTGGATCTGCTCCAAGGATTTGGAACTCCCGACCGCCCAAGGTTTGGTATAACCCATCAGCTCACATCTTGAAAAGAGAGGTGAAAAAGATCCTAATGAATGATTGATCCGTCTCTTAAAATTAGGGTGAACCTGTCCACTGTGGCCAGCAAAATGACAAGAACACCAGTACAGGTCAAAAACACTCCAGAAGAACGCACACACACATTGCCCACAGGGTACCTGGAATGGAACAGATGGAAAGCAGACTCTTGAAAAACAATCACGGAGAAGCCTTCCCAATGACTCATAAATGAAAGGAGGTCATTTAACAATAACTCTGTGTCATCATAATTTATCTTACTGAAGTTGGTATATGTCTTCGTTAGATTTTTTTTTCTGATTTCAGTTCTTTGTTTATGTATATCATTCATTTGAAAAATGCTCTGATACCTTTGCGTCATGTCTGCACTTTATAAAACACAATAAATAAATAAATAAATAAATAAATAAATAAATAAAATAAGGTATAGGAAGAAGAAATGAGATACCAAATATAAGAATATTTTGATTCATTGATACCAGCAATAATCCCCTTGATAGAGTATGACATGCTTTCAAAGCGGATATAACAGGGAAATACATTGCTGACACACCAAAAAAGATATGAACAAAATAAAAGAGATGGCTGAGTTAGAGTAACTGGAGAATGCATATTGGAGAAAAGGGACATTAAAGATGACAAAAGAAATGGTAACTCTTTGCGGTCAGATCAATTTGATGCAATCTCAAGGGTCAGAAGGAGCACTACTGCAGCAGTAGCACAGCGTCTATGATAAATCAAAAAAGGTGAATAGGCTATTAGTGAAGAGAGTATGTATGGAGATGGAGAACTAGAATGCCGAAGTCAGAATGTAGTCACAAAGAGAGGCAACACGACAAATTGGGAAGAGGGAAAGCAGAGAGCAGTCATAGATTACTATGCCAAAGTATACAGAGGTAAAATAGAAGACATCCAGTCATTTGACTCCTTTGTTACTGATTTAAACATGCTAAAACTTGCCACACTGGAACGGGATATCTTGGAACAAGAGATAACAGTAGCAGAAGTAGAAAAGGTGGTATAAGGCCTATCGGTCAATCAGTCAGGAAGACACCATGTCTGGATATCCTTACTAATTAATTTGATAAGAGATTGTGTTCTAAATTAGTACCACAATAGGCTAGGCTGTAGAAACCCTTCAGGGGCAAGGTATCTATCAGAGACTCTATGAAGGAGACATGCATAACAATAATACATAAGCCAAGGAAACCATGCTTTCATATAGTCCAATAACTGAAAATATTTAATAAAATCCTAGTACCCCGGTTACAATTACTGATTCCACACTTGATTGATCCAAATTAAGAAGGATTTATTAAGAACAGTAAAACATCTGAAAATGTGAGAAAAGTCCTGTACATGATGGGTATTTTTGAAAGAAATGTTCTATGGGGATACTAACCCTAGTCGCAGAAAATGGATTTGGACTAACTGGTCATTCCTGAGCTATGCCTTACACAGAGCAGGGGCGGGCTCCATCATGGAAGCCTACATATGGGTGAGCTATCAGGACCAGAGAGCCAGGCCTTTGACAAATGGGGATAAGCTGATCCATTCTCTTATTTGCTCTGGCACAAAAATATTTGACAACGCAAGAATATAATATAGATGGGATACCCTTTGGGAGAAGCATCACATAAAATACACTTCTTGACAGATGACATCTCAATGAAGTTAGGAATACCAAATAGATCTATTCCTGAGATATTGATGGTACTTAAGGACTATTGTGCATTCTTGGGCTTCAAAGTGATTCTAGGCAAATGTGGAATTATGGGAAGAAGGTTGAATTCCGAGTCTTGGGAACGGTTGGATGATATTTCCCTGTTCTGATCAGCCAAGGAAAAGATCAAGTAGCTGGGCTGGGAAGACTTGGGATGTCTTTGGAGGTCTTAGAGAAGCTAATCAACTGATGCCTCACCGATTACCTCAGCAATCACCAACTCCTCGATGCTACGCAGTCTAATTCAGGCCTAACCACAGCAGTCATTGTCACCACAGATGACTCAGCATGATCATTCACAGAGGAGACATGGCAACCCTCATTCTCCTGGACCCTCTGCAACATTTGACATGGTCTCACATACCATCCTCATCAAACACCTGCATGAGATTGGTATCTAAGGACCCACTCTCTGCTGGATCTGCTTCTTCCAAATAGATTGAACACAAGCTGTTAACCTGGCACCTTACTCCTCGGAAGCCCACAAATTAATCTGTAGCATGCTTCAAGGTTGATCACTCAGCCCCACCCTCTTCAATGCATATGTGATCCCATTGGCCAAAATTATCTGCGCACAGGACATCCACATCCTCACCTATGCCAAAATTATGCAACTCATACTCTCTCAGAAAATACCCCCATACAAGAAACAAGTTCACAGTATGCATGACCGATGTCGCTAACTGGATGAAAGCCAACTGTCTCAAGCTCAACATCGACAGGACTGAAGTAGTGATCTTCGGCAACAACACCTCACCATGGAACCCAAACTGGTGGACAGCCGAACTCAATTAAAAAAACATGTATTAATATCAGTGCATGACTATAGGAATGATTCCCCACTGGTGTGACTTGTTGGTTTGGACCCTAACAGTAATAGGGTAAGTATATGCATGAGTTGTGCATGTTTACTTTTGTGTGTTCACGTATGCTATATATGTGAACAGTGTCTTTCACCTGCGTGACACATAATATCGTCAAACATCTGCAATAATAGCACTGAGACTCACCATAGGTGCTTTCAAAGTTTCTGAACAAAACTCAGGGCAAATTATGTTTTGCCATTACAGGCAGCAACTGTTTAAGTACAAGTGAGGTAAGACTTACTCTTACCTGTGTGGAGGGACACATATGCAGGACTGACTGTAGGGGGACAGTTTTTTTTCCCCAGATGAAGGGACTGAACCCTCCCCTTTTTTGTATGCGAGTACCTCTTTTGTGGCCAAAACATGTTGGCAAATGTTGATTATGATGGATGTCCAAGACATTGATTGACGTTAACGTCAAATACACTGTTTTTAATCCTGCCCTGGGTACCCACTGGGGAAAGGGAGTCTCCTTAAGCAGAGGTTGTTTTTGGAATGTTTCTGGACCTCTCCCAGCTGAGCCACCCTCTGTATGACGTTTTAGAGGTATCCTTCCAGTTCGTAAGAACTAGCTTGACTGCAGCAGTTAGTAATAGGTCCATTAGTTCTCTATCTCCCTCTGAGGGGAGGTCGGTTCTCTAGTTCCAATATGACTGCCACATTGTAAGTAAAAGCAACTTGGCAGCCATCTTGTAAGTATACATTTTGTAGCTCCAATATGGCCACAATATTACATCTAGACGCAAAATGGTGGTCATCTTTGAACTATAGAAAATAACATTTGAAGATGGCTGAATATTATTTTCTTTACTTCCAATAGTGCCTCCACCTTGCATCTGAAAAGCATGTTCGAAAATATGAATTCCAGGATGGTTGACAGCTGCTATTGGCTACGAAGCTTCGGACTTTACAAACCTCGGCAAAGCCAGCGCGAAAGCAAGCTGAGAGCCAAGGGTGAGAGGCAGGGGAGGGAAAGACAGACACTGTACCGCACTTCAGGAAGCAAGGTGGAGGTGGGAAGGTCAATGAAACATTGAGCCAGTCAAAATGAGGCTGAACCGTAAAGGCTGCAGAAGCGGAACAAGAACAAGAATAGGGAGAAATGACATTGCAAGAGCAGGGAACTACAATTCATGAGCAAGAGGTGAATCCAAATCCACTCCAAGCATATGTTCAAGTATTGGTTACAATGCGGTCAGCAACAGACTAAGTAGCGAGAATGCAAAAAAGGCCCTGATCACTTGGTAACGTGTTAAATTACTTGAAGTTCTGTTTTAAAAACAGGCTCCATCAAATGCATTCTCAACAAATCATCAGTTTGCAAACAATGACAAGAATATTCCTTCGGCAGAACACACTTTAATTTCCAAGTATGCCTTGCCAAAGAATAATTTTCTAAAATAGAGAGCAATGATCTAATCTAAATTGATGCCCTTTTGGACATGAAATCCTTTCCACATCCTTCCACATTCTTCATTTTCTTCACCTAGTACATATTATTTACATGTATTTTATCCTTTCAAAAATGTGATTCCCCATTAGTGTCTCCTTACCTTGTGTGCACATGGTGTTCTGTATCATCTCACCTCTTTTATGTAGGATGTTTCCATTTAGAGATTAGCCTTTTACTGATTCCACATGAACTTTCTCTAACACATATGCTAGTATCACAAACAAACACCAAAGATGAGTAGGTAAAATGTGCCAAAACTATAAGAATACTATCCACAAACATTCTGTTTGGTGGGAAGCACAACGTAACTCATACATATTTATGGAGCAAGACATTAGTGAATTATTTGTTTTGAGAAAATGACAAAACTCAATTTGGAGTTGGCTTTTCAAGTCCATATTGAATTTCTTAATGGTTTTAATGCCAATGTGGTGGTTTGCTATGTCTGCTAATAATTATTCCTAAAGCAATCATTTAGTGGCCCTAATCTGTAAATATTCATCTGTTAGGTTGGCTTCCAATGCAAGGAAGTTTTGTTTCACATACACAGGCAGAGTTCAATGCCTTCCCACACTAAAATGATGTATCAACGTTAATGGCTGGAATCGCGGCCATATTAGCCTGGTTGGGTACAATTATTTTCTGAGTCTCCTAATATTTGCAAAGCATCCAACTAATGGAAATATGAACACCTACAATTCCAATCAGGGAGTAAGAGTGAGCCATAAGCACACAGTTTAATTACGTATGTATTTTTTTGTTGTAGCTAGTTTGAACATGAACCAACGGGGCTCACAGTGCTGATAAGACGAGTGGCAGTCATCCTGGAGAGTGAACAAGTGCACAAACTACTACAAGAAGGATATGTACAAAAAATAATACCACACCGAGTAGGGTAAGAATCAAAAGTTGCCTGTGCATTGGTCTACAAGTATCTAAGTGCTAGATACCCAATGATACACCGTATCTTGAAGACTCTTGATGTTCTCATTGATGTTGAGGATAATTAAATTGGGCTCCCTAGTCAATGCTTTCCCAGTATCCTTTCTCCAAACAAATCTTAATATACATGTAACTAAGATGTGGTAAAATATTCTTCAACTCAGGTTAACAGTGCGACTGAAATGTGTAAAAATGAACAAAGCATTACAACATGGTCACTTTCCAGAATTTCCCAGCTAACGCCAAAAGACGTGTATTCGGGCAATCAGTAAAAAATCTCGGCTTTCTTACTATGCAAATGAAATACTACACATTTCTGATATTATTGGTATCAGTGTTTCCAGTCTTACCTGCATAAAACTGTCCTTGAAACATAGGAATCAACAGGTTTGTATGGGTTACAATGTATCCCTTATCAGTTCTTTTGGGACTGGAGGCCCTCAAGCAAGCCATTTCCTTCTTATTTTCTGCATTGTCTACCTAATAACACAGACGCATGTCATCAGGACAGATGGCGTACCATTCCAATAATATGCTGCCACCAAACCCTGTATTCACTTTAAAACTTCTAGCTGATACGTGTTATGTGATTTTACTAGTTTATAGTGTAGCATGAAGAGATTACAATTGGTTACTCAGATTCTACTTACTTCAGTAGGTCAGAGGGAATTAATGGGGATGCTGATGTTGGTGGGGTCTCCTATTGGGAACTCATTAAATAGGTTTTCAACGAGAGTTGTATATTGTAATTCAAACTCATTGAATTGAACATCATGCGTTCCAAATATGTATATATGTATTTGGCAGAACTATTATTAAAGGATTGAAATTAGAAATCCGTAAGTTTGGCCTTGTATTTGGCCTACCTACCTAATTGTCTTATGCTTGACTGCTGTAGGCCTTGCCCCCACCTCAGTCAGTTTATGAGCACTAAACTGTTGATTTTGGAATCCAGTTATGTGGAGCTAAACAGATCAATGCTGCAAACAAAATGAAGATGGTGAAAAACATGATCCCCTACCTCACAGTACTATATAACATAAGCACTGGTGCTCTCCAGATTTTATCATTGCAAGTCACACTCTTAAAATATGCAAAGTGTACAAATGGCATGTGTTAAAAAAGCAAAATTATATTTCAATGCACCAGAGCTTTGAAGACCTTCCTGTTTTGCCAAGTTTACAAGAACAACTAAATGATTTGCTACAACCCTCCACTGGCAAACGTAAAGAGCTCTGAGGCTATGTTGTTTTTGCACATGGTATTATGCAAGCATGAGACTATAACTATAAAACAAACAACCTCATAAATTTTGATATCCGTCCGTACATCTCTGTAACTGTGGATAATTCAGTGCAGAGAGTAAAGAGGTAACAATTAAATAAGGCCTTACGTTGCTGAGAACCAAATTACGGAAAACCACTAACACCTAATAGCTTGTTTCTCTTGTTACCACTACTGGTTGACATTCGCTGTTAACATTAAGTAAAGTTAGGACTGCCCCAAATCCAAGGTCTAAGACATCTCTTTACACAAATAGTTCCTGTTTGTAATATAGAATCTTTGGTACAGGGGTTATTCAAGTTGCTACTTTCATGATCTACATTCACATGTCCAAGTGGCCAGCGCAGGGTGTTTCCTTGAATTCAGTAATGTCACTTGTCATTACCTGTGGCTCTGCTACCAGCATCCCTCCCCCCCCCCCGGGTTCTTGTCGGGCAGGCGGGATGCGATAGTGCAGATCGGGTAAGCGGGAAGCAATAATGGAGACCGCTGAGTAATGTGGGCAGCACACTGGCAAGTTGCCATGTCACATGCCGTCTCTCACCTTGTGGCAGCTGACTCCCCGGTGTAATCGTGTTCCTGCCTCTCCACTGTCATGAGGGAAACCACTGTTGGAGGACGCCATTGGAACCTCCATTCTGTCAAGTTTTCTTCCTAGGGTTCTAATAAAGCCTAAGCCAGTGATGGTTGCTGTTGGAGCGAAGAATCTGGGTATTTAAATGAAAGAAGATTGTCTCTGCTAAAAAAAAATAAAAAAAAAATAAACAAGAAGAACAACCCTGGTAAGTCACACCAGTGACCCTTTCCAACGGACAGCCTACTAACCCAGGGTGTTGATCTGAATGAACTTATTATTGTGACAGATAGCGTATGAAAACGCAGTCATTGGTACTACGCTCATCAGACTGTGTGTTATGGGGAGAGGTGTGGCGCCGCGGCCAGGGCGACTGACGCTGGAATCTGGGGATCAGGGGATCAGGGTTCGATCCCCGGCTCCGGCGGCAGGTTAGCCCAGCACCATGTGACTCTGGGCAATAGCTTGCTTAATCTTCCCGACGGCCCCCAGCGCCTAGAGACCCTAACGGGTGATTGTGCGCTATACAAATGTGGATTATTATTATTATTAATTCAAAAAACCAGACAGAAATATTACGTACTTATGGAGAGTGAAAGGCTATCGAGCAGCAGAGACACGTTTTGTAGCGCTTGAGAGTGCTGTTCAGGGCTATAAATCACAGTCTGAAATCGAGCAGCTGAGATACGATTTTAAGAGGAAAAGGACCGTGACGGAATGAGGGAAGATTTACCTGTCCACATCGTGAGCCTGGAATATTAAAATGAACAACACGCAGCGCATGTATTTAAAGGCAGAGCGGAGTCAGGCCAAAAAAAATAAATGTCAACACGTACTTTGCGAACATTTGTAAACAAATTTAATATATCTGCGCGATGGGGAATGCGCGACTGGAAATGTGCCACAGATAATTTAACTGTCATTGCCATTTTTGAAAATCACAAAAAAAACGCGTGAAACTTACCTTCACTCCTTGTGACGTTGTGGAACATCATTGTGCTGTACATGTATGTTTTGAGCAGCGGCGTGCCCAGAACCACCCGGTACAACGCAGGATGCGTGCCGCCATCTTATGCTGTTTGTACGAAGCATCACCATGGCAACATATTTTCAGAAGCTGTACGAGACATTTGGTGAAGTTGTTGCTGTGCGAAGTGGCAAATGGTTTTCTTTTAAAGCACGAAAGTGAAGGTTGTAAGGGGTTCACTCAGAAGGTACAATTTAACTCTACTGCTAACAGAGCTGCAGCGCATTTCAGGGATATGTTTCTCAGCAGAATTGTCGATGGATTCTATGGTCTTTGGATTATGACAGATACCGGCAGATTAAGGACCGACTTCTCTACCTCTTTGAAGACCTGGTGTGTGATGAGTGCCCGTGTTCTGTAATTTAGAGTATTGTAGCTGGTTAGTGATAAGTGACGTCATTTTGGTGTCTTTAGAGTGGTGAAGAGTTAAGTATTTATGGGGTAGTATTGGCCTTATAACTGTAAGTGCGCGAGGTGTAAGACGTGTTAGTGTAATTTGTAGGTTAAATTTTGTTTAGAAGTGCGCTAATAGTAAGAGGCATTACATTGATTATTAAAGCTCAATTAGTAAGACGCATTACATTGATTATTAAAGCACAAATAGTAAGACGCATTACATTGATTATTAAAGCGCAATTAATAAGACGCATTACATTGTTTATTAAAGCGCAATTAGTAAGACGCATTACATTGATTATTAAAGCGCAATTAGTAAGACGCATTACATTGATTATTAAAGCGCAATAAGCTACCTGCCACTATGAAACCCCACCAGTGACTGCGAAATCGGTCGCCCAAACAAAAGTGTATAATTTAAAAGTCTTTTACCTTAAATCAATGCTTTTTCTTTAAATTTTCTTTCCTCATTGTAAGTTGCTTGTTGAGAATACTTACTCCTTGTAAGTACCTTAGTTTACTTGTTGGTGGTTTCTTGCACGCTTTAAGTTCTTCAAACGTCGCCAAAATGTTGTGGGTAAATGATGATATAAAGTAGATGGCAGCCAGGTAATTAATCCAAGTAAGATGTTTATTAGTTGATTTCAATTATATAAGTATTAGGTCCCACCAGGAGCTTGATGGATGTTGCTCAGCCCTCACTCACCAACTGACATTCTCCACACACACCAGGCACACACACATTCTATTCACTCTGACATCACACACACCAACATTGCACGCAGACATCTCACTCATTCTGGTTGAGCAACCTAAAGGAGATAAATCTAGTTACAACAGTTGCCTCACTCTACTCCTCTATTACTCTTTCCCAATTAAAATGGTGTCCCCACAATTTCCTGTGTCTCTGGCCCTATATAAGGAAGTTTGTCCTGTCACTTCCTTGTGTCGCATTGCTTTGTGCATGCTGCCCTAGTGTGTCATTCTTCCTGCTTTGATTAGTTATTCCGTACCAGCATTACATACCTTATTGCAGAAGTTCTTCTCCTTCTTGACCCTTCATGTGCTTGGACTCTTTCGGTTATAGTTCCTGTGTTTTCCCTACTGTCTTTAATCTGCCTTCCAGAGGATTTGTGCCCTCTGTCACTTTCCTGCTTGGACATTCTCTTTATTTGCAGAAACGCAGCTACTAGAAGAGGTTGCCCCTACCTCTGGCAGACCTGAACAGCCAAATCCTGGCAAACTCCATCAATCCACGACTGAAGATCCAAAAGTAGACATCCGATTCCTGACAGCGTGCAATGCCACTTTTACAGTACAGAAGGAGAGCAATTGGACCAAGCCCAGCTGGTTGCTCCAGCATGCCAAATCAACCTTGCTCAAGCACTACTCCAGACAATCCAACAACAGACACAAGAATTGCAACAGTTGAGAGATAAAAACCTTAATCTATGACAGGCCCTTGCTACAAGAAATTCAGACTTTTCAGCTGTTTCTTCTATGACACAGTGCTTATCTGGGGATCAAAATAAATTAAGGGAATACTTAGATTGCCTAACTGTTTTCTTTGCCTTCCAGTTTGCACATTTTACTGAAGAACATGCTAAGATTGGTTACCTGATGAGTGCCTTGTCTGAACTGGTGTAGGCTTGGGTGACTCCACTAGTATCCTCTGAAGACCCTAGTCTCCCTCTCTTTCAGTAATTTCAAATACATGTTTGAGGCCTGATCTACAATTTACAGCAGAACAGTCATTATGCGAGATCCAGCAGGGGAATGAAGGCATCCATGCCTATATAACCAACTTCGTCAACTGGCTTTAGAGACTACTTGGATTAAATGAACACTGGTCACTCTTTTCCGGCGGGGTCTGCAGGAAGAAATTATGATGAACTAGTTCACTTTGTCAGATGCGAGTCTATGTACACAGTGATGGATGATGCCTTGACTATCGAACATCGTGTGCAAGAAAGATGATCCGAGAGACGTAGGGCTAACCCATCCTAGCTCCAGAGTTATGCCCAATTGCCTCCTCACAGGTCAGAGGTACCATCTGAAGATCAGTCTGTCTCGTCTAAAGAGAAACCAATGTAAGTTGGCGTCACTTAAGGGGCCCTACTGACTCCAAGAGGGAACACAGATGCAAAAATGGCTTGTGCATGCATTGTGGGTCTGCAGAACATATGATCCAAGCCTGCCCTCTACGTCCTATGAAATAATTGGGAAACACCAGATCTCGTCCCTTATGAAAGGGGAAAAGACAAAAGAATCTCAAGCCCCCGTCATTGGCTTTCAAATGACCCTTATGTTTCATTATTACTTTTGCCAGTCTGTTTGGAGTTACCAACCAAAAAGGAGAGAGTTGTGGCTCTTCTAGATAGCGTAGCCAGTCCTAGAACAAGTGAAAATGGTAGATGTCTCACCTTTAACCTCAGGTCCAATCAAGGAAATGACAGCTCCTTTGAAGTTAGTTTTTGAGAGTCACAAAGAAAACATATCTTTTAATCTAATTTTCACTCCAAATCATACGTTAGTTTGGTGGTTCCTTAGCTTACCCGCCTTAATCTGTACATAAACTATACATGCACTTTTCACCTACACTTTTTTTATCATTTGATGAATTTTTTTGTGTAATCTTTAAAAAAAGATTTGATTATTAAACTTGTGACTAAATTGTATTAAGTAAACTATTGTAAAGTGTGGTGCCAATGTTTCCTGACTTTTCTTTTAATTATTAAATGCATTTTCTGATTTATGGGTAGAATCTGGATAGAAGCTACATCCACTAATTTATCATATTTTACCTTCGGAAAAAAGTTTAGAATGAACCAGTGTTGTCTGAAATAAGTGTCAGGTTCTGTCGCACAAACATCCAAGTAAAAGTAAATCTAGCAGTGGCGGATCCTCCACTAAGGCAGAGGAGCTTTGCCATACTGCTTGCAGCAGTGTAATTAGGAGAACATAAAATGATAATAACTTATTATAATTTTATGTTTCCCTGCTGCGGCAGCTTTGTGGGAAGACGTGGCTGCTTTGCTTACAGAGCAGGGCAGGGGAGAAGTGGTTTGAACTCCCAGCCAGCGCGTGAATGCCCTTTGGGCTGGCCAAACATTCATACAGACTTTTCCTGTTCTTAATACAGCCTGCATTACAGCCTGCATTGAGAACATGCCCAGGCCTCAATTCCCTGGTTGAGCGCCGATCCACAGAGCTTAGACCATTCATAACGCTGCATTGCAGCATTGTGAGTGGCTCAGTGGGAGCTTGGTGCATCCTGCTTCCCTGTTCCAGCTGTAGCGACGACAGAGGAACAGCAGAGGAGAGACCCAGCAATCAGGTAAGTTTTATTTTTATCTCCTCTCCCCCCTCCCCTGCCCCCAATTACTGCCGGCCACCAATGAAATCTAGATTAATTTTCAGTCTGTGTGAAAATATGCAGACATATCTCCCATTCTGAACTCAAACATAAGCAGAATCTCAAAAGCACCAGGCAATCAGAGGCCTATAGAACTGTATTATCAAATCAATGTGGCGTCCAAAGGAAGAAATTTCACATGAAACAATTCTTAAACAATATCCCTTTAATTAGATTTGTGGTTGGAGATTTGTTTTCAACAAACAGTTGGCTCATGCAGCAGGTATTGGGGCCTAACAACTCAACTGTAATAGATTATTACAGTAGAGTATGGATGCCATTTTTATGAAGAAGTCGCCATGATGCAGTAACAGTACACTTCTGCTCCTAGATCCCAGCTACTTCTCCAATCACTCGTGTACTTTATCTTTGCCTTTAACACTGTGCAGTGATCCTCCACCTTTTGGCTATGTTTGCCTAGAACAAATATAACACAAACACTCAAGTCTCAAATAAAACTAAAATTAAGCTTCTTCTCGTGTGGTTTACAGATTTCCACTATGATATGTTGTAGCTGTCTGATTACACCTAATATACAACATTTTCATTTTGTTTTATTTCATATTATCTTTTATGCAATATAAATGAAATGGTATTGATTGTCTGGCAGACACTTTATAGCATGCATGCAATAATTGCCACTAACTGGAAAGCCTATTTAACAAAATGCTGCTATGATGCCTTTAAATAGAATTTTGAGTATTCACCTATAAATTCTCAAAAGGAACAATACCCCAGATCCCACTCTCGAGAAAGAAGCCAGACTGTGTGGTAGATGTAATTCTAAGGCGCTGTGTTAATAATATAAATCAAGGCCATTAGGTATTGTGGTAACACATAATAGGCTAAGGAGGATATGGACAATACCATTTTCCCTGTTTTCATTGGCAAAAAGAACATGCTATATAATTGCCCAACATGTCATGACTGCATGGAGTATGTACTGGAAGGAAACTTGTATTACCTTGAAGACCTGCATTATCACAAATAAAGTAGTAATAGAAGTCCTCTACTCCTCTGAGAATAGAATTCTGGATTAATGATCTGTTTCAACTAGCCCATATAGAAGGCGTTCTATTCAAAATGGGGAATGACATGCAATAAACATCTGTCATTCAGAGCCAAGATGCCCCAGGGGGTGAACATGGGCTTTACATATACATGTTATGCACAAACTCTTCATCAACTATGGAGTGGCTTTTTAGCCACTTTGAAGTATAAACATGTCAGAGGTATAAGAAAAAGAGAACTTGTGAAGCCCTTGGAATTTTAGCATTACTTCAAAAGGTAGATGCTTTATCTTTCTAGCCTATGTCCAACCTAATCACAACGCAGTATCAATAATATCATTTATAGACAGATTGGTCGTGCATGCAGTGTGAACTCTGGGGTCTGTGCATAAGGTCTTTAGATTTCTGGTAAGTGGAGGACAGTGGACACTGGCAGGTGGCACCTCTATGTTGCGATCCTCAATATCAATGCCACAGTTGATCTGGTCTCTAGAAGGAGGCTGGGGGAAGTTCTTACTTAAATGAGAGTGGCCACCAAACATTTAAAAACTATAATATGCCTACACAAAGACAGTTTTGCTCATGTTAGGTGGGGCCTCAAGGGCAGATCGATAGGCAAAATCAGTGTTGAGAAAGGTGTATGCAAGGACTTTGCCCTGGCCCATACCCTGTTCCTTCTTTTCATTTATTTATTTATTTATTTATTTATAGGCTTGAATAGCGCTAGACTCGACTCCCGAAGGAGTATCTCTGTGCTTAGTTCACCCAGCAGACTGAAGGGACAGTGCTCTCAGGATCCAACAGAGAGGGAGACGCTATATTTAAAACAGAAAGGTCTTCAACAATTTCCTAAAGGCTAGATGATTAGTGCATAGCCTAGGAGTAGCAGGCAGTTTGTTCCAGAGACTGGCCCCCAGAAATGAGAGAGCTATTCCGCCCAGTCTTGCCCTTCTAATAGACAGAACCTGTAGAAGATATTGGTTGCTGGAGCGGAGGGTACGTACAGGAATGTAAGGGACAAACTTCTCAGCCAGGTACAAAGGGCCTGAGCCATAAATACTCTTATGGATAATACAGCAGGTTTTGAATTTAACCCGTTGTCGGATTGGTAGTCAATGAAGCTTTTCCAAAAGAGGACGGGAAGGGGTTCTGGGCGGAGCATTGAGAACTAACCTTGCAGCGGTGTTCTGAGCCACCTGGAGCCTACTTAGCAAGTTGTCGTTTGCTGATATTAGTAGCCCATTACAGTAGTCCAGGCGGCTAAGCACTAAAGCCTGGACAAGGGTCTTTCTACAGGCGTCTGGCAGTAAAGGAAACACACGTCTAAGGAGTCCAATAACATGAAGGCAGGACCCAGTTGTTTGATTGACATGCTCCTTTAAAGACAGCCCTTGGTCCAACCGTACACCCAGGTTCTTTACTGTCTGCTTAGGACTGGGGACGGGGCCCAGATCTAATGGCCACCAGTCCGGCGACCACAATAGTGGAGTCTCCCCAAACAGCATGACCTCGGTTTTCCCTACATTACATTGCAGGAAATTCGCGGCCATCCATCGAGTCACAGCCCTCATACCTTCAGAAAAGGAGTGCTTAACTGCAGCAGTCAGAGTCTGAAAATGAAAGAGCAGCAGAGTGTCGTCAGCGTACGACACAGGAATAAATCCATACGATCTCATAAGATCAGCCAGGGGGGGCCACATACACATTAAAAAGTGTAGGACTCAGACACGAGCCCTGTGGCACCCCCTTGGTGAGCTCCACAGGTGCCGAACGGAAAGAACCCAGACTGACACTCTGTGAGCGGCCCGATAGAAAACTCTTCAGCCAGGACAGAGCCAAACCCCTGACCCCAACCTCCTGCAAGCGACTGAGGAAGATTTCATGCGATATCGTGTCGAAGGCTGCGGACATGTCCAACAGCACCAAAATCACAGAGCTCCCCTTATCCTGTGACATTCTGATGGTATCAGTCACAGAGAGGAGCGCCGATTCCGTGCTATAGTTGGGCCTGAATCCGGACTGGGATTGATCTAAACCTCCAATCAGCTCGATGAAATTCGACAGATGGGTGTTGATATGCTTTTCTGTCATCTTGCTCAGGTATGGGAGAAGAGATATGGGGCGAAGGTTGGATAAGTCCGTCCAGGGAAGAGCAGAATTCTTACGGATGGGATTTACAAGAGCTTTCTTCCATTCCTGTGGTACCTGACCCTCAGCAAGAGAGAGATTCACCAGGGTCTCAATCATAGGACAAAGCGAATTGCCCAAGGAGGAAACAATTCTGGCAGGGATAAGATCTAAAGGGGAACCTGTCTTAATTTGACCTATTAGTGTCTCAATATCGCTCTGACTGACTGCTGGGAAGGCAGTGAGCGTGGCAGTATCAATGGTCCGGGAGTGATAGGGGGATGTGGGGGGGCAATCCATAGGGTTTGTAGTCTTGATGATTTTATCATATATCAACTCTATTTTATTTGTAAAAAAGAGGGAGATGTCATCACATAGTGATTGTGAGGATACGTCCAGACTTTTGCAAGCCATAGGTTTAGTGAAGGCTTGTAGAATCCGATATAATACCTTGGAGGAATTGCCAGCCTCCGCTAATTGCGAGGCAATGTGTTTTTTTCGGGCCAGTCTAATGTTTTTGTGATATGTAGACAGGGCAGTATAATAACTCTTTTTTATCTTCCTCAGAATGCGTTTTTCTCCAGGCTTTTTCTAACTTTCTACAAGCCTGTTTATCTGACCGTAATTGGTCAGTATACCACGCCTCCTGACAAGATGTGGGAGGCTGTTTACATAATTTCATGGGGGCCAAAGAGTCAACCGCAGTTGAGATGGCAGAGTTGAACTTGGATAGGACTGATTCAATATTATCAGAAGCTGTAATAAGGGGCTCAACTAATGCCTTCTGAAAATCATCTAATGCCACTTTATGCCATTGTCTACGCCAAAAAGAAGGAGGGGGGGCCGTTTGCTAGGCTTATCCAAACCCAATAGAGAAAATTCAATTACGAAATGGTCTGACCAGTTCACCTGAATGGAAGGTCGGCATGCGATCTTAGAGGAGTTGGAAAAGATCATATCCAATGTATGACCTGCTTAGTGAGTAGGGCCTTTATTGTGTTGTATGAGTCCTAATAAAAATAGGTCCGCCAAAAAAGATAAGGTCTCGTGATTTTTGGGAAGGTCCCCATGTACATTAAAGTCTCCTAGAAGTAAAAAAATCACTTCCAACTTTGAAATAGCTGTATTAGCTTTTTGACTGATTCCACAAATTATGCACCAACTCTGGGCTAGAGGGAGATTTCAGACACTACTCTTTGCTGATGACACCCACTCATTTCCTAATCCCCTAAAGGTTTACAAACCTTCCTTAACAGGCATGAGTTGAAAGTCAATACCCAGAAAACCAAATTTATATATTCTAATCCAAGTAGAAATATTAGGGAGGAAATGAGGTTGGGTGTGCATCGTCTTGAAAGAGTCAACAAATGTGACTATTTGGGAATGAGGCTAACTAATTGCAATTCACGGGACTCACACATTTCGAAAAGCACAGAGCCTCAGCCATTCTTAGGCTTGCCAAGTACACTTCCTTGCACCCAATCTCTCCTACTTGAAATTTACAAAGATCAAGTAATTAATTATTTTCTTTATGGTACAGACTTTTAGGGATATTCGGAGGATGCAAACCAAGGGATCCAAGAGAACTAATTTGCACAGGACATCTGCCATTCTTAGGTTTACGAAGAACACTCCTTGCACCCAGTCTCCCCCACGTTAGAAATGTACTAAGCTCAAGCAAATAATGCTTCTCTTTATGGTGCAGAATATTATGGGGATATTCTGACGTTACAAACCTAGGGATCAAGGACATTTTTCTTTAAGGTCCCTAACTAATCTGGCCCGGGATACTCGTCTAGTACACTTAAGGTTTGATCTTGCATTGAAGCTTGTAGTGGAGCTTACCAAACTGAGACCTATATTGTACTGGTTCCATATTTAGTGTGTCAAGACCTCATGGGGATGCACTCCATAATATTATTAACGACCACCATCCTTGAAGATTCCTTGGCTAAGCTATGTAAAGTAATCTTTATTAGAATTTGTCATGAGAGACAGCGGACATAATCTACCTTCTATTTGTCCAACTGTAGTCGCAAGAGCAAAGAACGGGTACTGGGCATTATTCATGGAGGAAAGGGACTCCTCTGTATCTTTAGGCACTTTATCACATGCATTTATGCACCATAAAATTGCATTTGTGTCAGGAAATTTTACATCATATCAACCCAACATTTTCAAGATTTCTGTATTTGAAGTTGAGCTATGGGCCAGATGTACAACTGTTTTTTTGCATGCGCAAAATGGTTTGCGACCCATTAGCGCATGCAAAAAACAAATGGCCCATGTACTAACCCTGCTTAGCGAGTCGCAAATGATTTGCAACTCGCCGAATAGGATTAGCTACTCGCTATTAGGAAGAGGCGGTAAATGGTCAAAATATCGATTCCAAAATATAGACAAACAAAAACATCGAGTCCAAAATATAGAATGGACAAAATAACGAATGGACAGAATATAGACATCAAAAATATCGTTTTGAAGGTAAGTAATGTAATATCGATTTTAAAAATATAGACAGTCAAAATATCGAAGTACATAATATAGTTTATTAAAAATATCGAATTTTTAATATCGCAATTTTTAAGTGTTTTTTTATGTTAGTATATGTGTGAAAAGTGTATATATTTTTGGAAATTATTTTAAGTAATTAATTTTATGTTATTTAATTATTGTGTAATTTAATTCTGTAGCGGGTTGTGGGTTTATTGGGGAATAGGGTGGGAAGTAATTTAATTATAGTTAATTAAATATGTTAATTAATTAATTGGTATTTATTTAGAATAAATTGTTAATGAATTTTTAATTGGTAATTAATTAATTCTTAATTGATAATTCATTTTTATTAATTGATTAACTGATAATTATGTGAATTAAATTAATTTATTTTCTGTAGCGGGTTGTGGGTTTATAGGGGAATAGGGCGGAAAGTCATTTATAATTAAATATGTTAATTAATTAATTGGTATTTATTTAGAATTGTTAATTAATCTTTAATTGGTAATTAATTCTTAATTGATAATTAATTTTTATTAATTGATTAATTGATAATTATGTGAATTAAATTAATTTATTTTCTGTAGCGGGTTGTGGGTTTAAAGGGGAATACGGTGGGAAGTAATGTAATTATAATTAATTAAATTTGTTAATTAATTGACATTTATTTAGAATAAATTGTAAATTAATTTTTAATTGGTAATTAATTAATTCTTAATTGATAATAATTTTTTATTAATTGATTAATTGATAATTATGTGAATGAAATGAATTTATTTTCTGTAGCGGGTTGTGGGTTTATAGGGGAATAGGGTGGGAAGGAATTTAATTATAAATAATTAAATATGTTAATTAATTTATTGGTATTTATTTAGAACAAATTGTTAATTAATTTTTAATTGATAATTAATTAATTCTTAATTGATCATTCATTTTTATTAATTGATAATTATGTGAATTATATTAATTTATTTTCACTAGAGTGGGAATAGTAAAATGTACCCCTATGCTATCCAACGCTTTCCCTACTGTTGCACTCTCTGGAGTAGGAATAGTAATTTTTACCCCTATGCTATCCAACGCTTTCCCTACTGTTGCACTCTCTGGAGTGGGAATAGTAATTTTTACCCCTACGCTATCCAACGCTTTCCCTACTGTTGCACTCTCTGGAGTGGGAATAGTAATTTTTACCCCTACGCTATCCAACGCTTTCCCTACTGTTGCACTCTCTGTAGTGGGAATAGTAATTTTTACCCCTACGCTATCCAACGCTTTCCCTACTGTTGCACTCTCTGTTGTGGGAATAGTAATGTTTACCTCTATGCTATCCAACGCTTTCCCTACTGTTGCACTCTCTGGAGTAGGAATAGTAAATTTTACCCCTATGCTATCCAACGCTTGCCCTACTGTTGCGCTCTCTGGAGTGGGAATAGTAATTTTTACCCCTACGCTATCCAACGCTTTCCCTACTGTTGCACTCTCTGGAGTGGGAATAGTCATTTTTACCCCTACGCTATCCAACGCTTTCCCTACTGTTGCACTCTCTGGAGTGGGAATAGTAATTTTTACCCCTACGCTATCCAACGTTTTCCCTACTGTTGCACTCTCTGGAGTGGAAATAGTAATTTTTACCCCTACGCTATCCAACGCTTTCCCTACTGTTGCACTCTCTGGAGTGGGAATAGTAATTTTTACTCCTACGCTATCCAACGTTTTCCCTACTGTTGCACTCACTGGAGTGGGAATAGTAATTTTTACCCCTACGCTATCCAACGCTTTCTCTACTGTTGCACTCTCTGGAGTGGGAATAGTAATTTTTACCCCTACGCTATCCAACGCTTTCCCTACTGTTGCACTCTTTGGAGTGGGAATAGTAATTGTTAGCCCTACGCTATCCAACACTTTCCCTACTGTTGCACTTCCAGGAGTGGGAATAGTAATTTTTACACCTCCGCTATCCTACGGTAATAATATTGTGTATTTGTTATTAATATTATGTTAATATATATATATATGTTTTAACAGATATGATTGTATTTTTTTTATATAAGTTAAATTAGTCATTTAATAATTTTAAGGTAATTTAAGTATTTAAGTATATTTTAGCTATTTATTTTTTATATTTTTTTAATTTTACATGAATTTTAAGAAATTCGATATTTTTATAATGTACATATATATAAACGATATTTTGGGGTCGATATTTTGGTACTTACCTGTTTGTATATAGGAATTCGATATTTTGTGTGTCGATATTTTGGAATCTATATTTTGGGTAGTCTATATTTTGTCCCTCGATATTTAGTCAGTGATCCGGAAGAGGCGATCCAAGGGCGGCCGTTCCTAATAGCGAGTCTGAACCCTATGTAAGACTGTTTACCACCTTTCCTTCAAGGGTGGTAAAGCACTTGCAAACGAGAAGGGGTCCACAGGGGACCCCTTCCCCTTTGTGAACGCAGAGAAAAATATATTTATGGGGCAGGCAGTGGTCCCAGGGACCACTACCTGCCCTTAAAAAATGAAACTAAACATTTCATTTTTCTTTTTTTAAATGCATTCCTTTTTCCTTTAAGAAAAACGGGCTGCATTTAAAAAATAAAACTGCTTTATTTAAAAGCAGTCCCAGTCATGGAGGTCTGCTAAGCCCAGCAGGCCACCATACCTGGGAGCTTCAGCAATTCCCAATGGGTTTGCAAATTACGAGTGCCTCATCAATATTCATGAGGCATGCAATTTGCGACCCCATTGGGAACTGCAAACAGTGTCTGAGACATTGTTGTAAATTGTGATTTGCGACTCACAATTTGTTGCAATTTGCGAGTCGCAAATCCCAATAGTCATACATCTGGCCCATGGTGTTTTACCATTAGCTAATTTTACATTCTCCTGGTCATTTTCTCACTATAAGTACAAACTGTGTCCCTCCTGTGGTCTGGCAGAGAAATTGGAATAACATCTGTTGTTTTCTTGCACCCTTTATTCTAGACCTAGAGCTATATGCATTGTCCAATTATATCGGACTATAGGCATATCCGATAAATGCGCTAAGAATGTGTAAAACTGATACAAGAATGTACATAGTGTTTGCGGTTTCTAAATATATTTATGCTCCATGGCTGATTAGCTCTAAAACATTGTATCAGGGCTTTTTACTAGCTGTATTAAAATTGTTTTTTTTAAATATATTTTTTCGATCAATTACATTTGTTCAAGTTTATTTAGTTTTTACAGATTTTTTTTACACCGTAACATGTTGATGGATTTTATTAGCCGATCTGGCAAAGATGACAATAAATACCAAGAGGAGCTGCTCCAGAAACTCTGAAAAGTTGTGACCTAGAATTTTTTGGGACTTGAAAGATCTCCAAAGCTTTAGCGGTGCTTCGCAGCAAAGGTGTCCAATTTCCAAGTGACTGATGGGATCATCTTCATGCTTGCCTTGCAGGAAGATTTTGAGCTCCATAAAAAAAACTACACTGCAAGATAAAAAAAAAAACTCTTGACAGGACAAAGGTACAAAACGTATCCACCCTATCAGAGGACTTTGTCTACTATGAAATTTGAAGTTCTTTCTCTCAGAGCTTTTCTCAGCAAACTCAGGGGCTTCACAGGACCTCAACTAACGGCTATCTGGCTTAAAGACGACTTTGGCGGACACAGGATGCATACTTGCATTGCTGGAGGATTTTGATTCATTTCAGAGGATAAGTAAAAAGGTAACATATTTGACTGGGAAGAATGTGTTTGGTGTATTTGACCCATTTTCCATTATGATCGGTCTGAAATCATATCTTGGTCTAGGTCAACTGCACAGACTAATAATTGGCTATTCACTTTTTCTTTAAGCTTTTTGCTTTAAATCTTTAAACATCCATAGCTCCAGTTTGCCTTATGAGACTTTTGACATTTTGGTTTAATTTTACTTGTTAACTTTTTCTAAATTGTTTGTAGGTTGTTTGTTGTATTATTATGTTTGACAGTCTAACTGTTTTGTTGATTTGGTATCTGCTTGAGTAAAGATGGGCAATTTTTGGGAATGCCGCTGATGACTCACTTACCAAGAAATGACAATTTCAAATGGGCTCTGGCAAAACTGCTTTAGACCATCCTACCACTAATCTGGAAGCCATGAGTTTTTACAGAAGCTTCAAAATAAAGTACTTCCTTGTTTTTTAAATGCAGATGGCTTGGTACTATACCCCGGCACACATTGCCCGGTGGAGACCTTGCAGCAACGGCCTCTGTTGGCACAGATGCGGGCAGAAAGGCACACTAACGCACATTCTATGGCAATGTTCTCAGATACAAACCTTCTGGGACCCTATCCTATCTGATGCTGATAATATAAACAATACAGAGCTCCCTAGATTTCCTAGTTACATCTTGATAGAGAGCTTACAGCACTCTAACTTGTATGGGCACATTATACTCATGGTTTAAACGCACTTGCATGTATTTTTATCATTACAGTGTATTATGTTTATCAAATGCATTTATTCCACATCTTAACAAGAAATGTAATGTGCACTTTTAAATAGCGTTTACATGTATTAGAGACACCATGATCTCTGCATAATGTGCAGGATGACATTATATTCATATCAATGTAATCGTGTGTGTTAAAGTTGTTTGCACTATAGGCCCGGAGTTATAAGTTGTTGACAGTTTTGAAAGTCCTGGTTGCTGAAGAAATAATTAAATGTATCTTTGTGTGTGCCAGAACAGTATGCTCTCACCCCAATGCAGGTATCGGAATTCCACCTCGTTATTCTCAGTTTAAGGAGATAATCAGAATGCCTTTGAAGAGTTTGAGAAGCGATAAGGGAGAATATCTATTGTGCCTGGCCTATCTGAACCTCAAGGCCACTAGTAGACAGAATTTTTAATTAAAGTAGTAATGGAAAGCTACTGTGAAACCTTGCAAGTAAAGTAATTTGTCGCGTGATACATTTCGGAGGGGGCTGAATTAGGTCTTTGTTATATGATGCACAGGGACAAAGAATCAGACTTCTAGATTTTCGTTGGAGAAGCAGCACCTTAAAAGCGAGCTCCATAGCCTTAAGCTTACTTGACCCATTTGATACGAGTACTTCTAAGGAAGTCTACACGTGCTGACATCTTTGGGAAGCAGTAAGGGTATTCAGTCACGAACCCTGATGAGAGTAGTGTAGGGAAAAATAACTCAGGCTTTCCTTCATAATGAACAAGGAATTGGATTCCACCTCCATCCTGTGTTGTATTTTACTTCAATTTTTCACTTTCTGCCTTCTATGCCGAATTAATTATATGCAACGATTTGGCTCTGTATTGATTTTTATGTACCTATATTCGTTAATTCTAAGATGAGTACACATTAAACTATTTTTGGCCTTATAATAAATCCATAAACTGGAATTCGGAGTCTGTGGTCCTTTAAGTATGACTAAATTGTAAGTATAATCTTGAAGTGTTTATTCCCCTCGACAACTTTCAGCAGGCAAATAAAAGACTATCAGTGCTAAATTTGAAAGGTAAGTCAAGGTCTCAATTTAGCGTAATCAAATGGTAGCAGAGGATGGTTTGCCTCTAAAGTGAGGGGAAATGAGGGATTTAGAGTAACACTAGAGGAAAATTAGGCTCTGGACTTGGAGTAGACGACAGGGGAAGACGAAGATTGACTGAGGTCGGCGGATGCTGATGTTGCGGCGGAAGCAGTGGTAGTGTGAGTATGAAATCTTGTGGTGTGCTAGATTGCGGTGATAAATTAATTGTGTGTTGTTTTGCGAAGTGAGAATATAAGTCAAATGATTGTGGGTTAATCGGTTTACTGATCTGGACACGTGCGGATCAGAAAGTTTTGGTGAGCGGAGTCAAGAGAAGTCCAATATCCCAGGATAGCTTTGTGTATGTGATTGTCCGATCAAAATTGTGGGTGTCATGAAGCGCTATCGGCGATCCACTTGTGGTAGGGAACTTTGTGTGAATGTAAGAGTAACGTCACAGTAGAAAGCCTCAGGTACCGGGGGTAGACTACAGCGATTAGGAGACCAACGCAGGACGGGGGTCACAGCGGATGTTCTTGTGAGGGTGTTCTATCGAGCTTTTAGTGGACGGACAATTACTTGTTATTGCGACTGTAGTAGGAAGCAGTTACTCGGTTAATAAGTTTTGGTTTTTCAGTAACTTGTGTATGAATGTGTGAGCGAGTGTATGAAGTGAAATTGTATAGGAGGATGAGCCGCTGCAAGGAGGGAGATGTGACGTCAGTGCGAGCCGCACTGAGATTGGTCGGTTGGTGTGACGCCACGCTGGGATTGGTGGTATTTCATCAGTAGTTTACTATTGACTTTTGGATTGCAAATAATTGATTTTCACAATGAGATGTTTTAAGGTGTTGCGTGATTTGTGTAGAGGCAGCACAGGAGTGGTAAATCGGGTGGGTGAAGAAGCTCCACCAGAAGATACTCCGGCACATTATATGGAAACCAGTGTAGGACTCCATACTATTGTGTGGCTGCAAAATTGGCACAAAATTACAGAGAAAGAGGGAGAATTGGCTTTTCCCCGTTATGGGTCATTTCGGATGGAGCTGTTGTACCAGCTGAGAGGAGTGATTTCTCTGAAGCCTTCACCTTGACCAACGCAATTTGTGGTATTAGATGCATGGATGAGAGCAGCAATGGCAAAGAGAAGAAAAGCTTCACAGGGAAGAATAAAGAAAGCAATGAAGGCATATCAGGATGGGGTGGAGAGTAGACACCATAGAGGGAGAACGCTTATATCTATTCAGGTTGCTAAAAGGAGGGTCTGCAGGACAGAGTAAGACAAGAAGAGGAAAGTTAAACAGATTAAAGCTTTCTAGAGAGATAGCTGGCAGAACATCCTCCACCTTATGACTCCAGCTCGGAGCTAGAAAGAACGCAGCAGCCTGGGGAAGGGTCAGGGATAGATCGAACAGGTTCAGAGGAGCAGAATGCAGGAGTACGAGGGAGAATGGCAGTATGAATAAGGATTCCAGGGGGATCTGGAGGGCCAGGATATCCAGATCCTGAGCACCATGGGAATGCATGTGCCATGCAGTTACCATACTCTCTTATAGTACCAGTCACAATTGGTCTTGTGGTTTCGAACTATAATTCAAATGAGTGAGCACATGAAAGCCAACAACAGACCAGAGAAGGGGAAGGAACTATGTCAGGAGGGAGTCTTACAATCAGTGGAGCAGGTATGGTTCAGATGCCAGTGGAAGCTAGCACTCAAATGCCAGCCACTCCTGATCCATCGAGGATGGACAGTGGGTCCGAAAGAAGACGAACAGGAGCTTTGGCAAATTCTAGGTCAGACATCAGAATTTGGGTTCCACCAGTGAGGGAGTCAATGCTACCGAGAGAAGAGCGAGATATGTGACAGGAAGCCCCTAGAGTAAAGTTTCAACCACAGGGGTTGTGTGAAGTCTAAGTTGTGAGAGAGAAAGCCGTCCAGTGTTGAGAATGGAGGAAGGTGGAAGTCCAAGAAGGGCACAAATTTGTGGCAGGGAAGAATTTGGAAGTGAACAGAGTCAGAGAATGATACAAGTGGCAATGAAGGCACCATTGTTAGATGTGGTCAGACTGAAAATTTAAATAGATGACGTGATAGAAGGGAATCTGCCATTGGACAGAATTGAGAAATATGACCCAAGCGAGTTGCTATTTATAGCCAAGGATGTTACTAAAAAGGCAAAGCGAGCTCATGACGCATTGGTGCAGTTGGCAAGACTGTATGAGGTGGATTTAGCTTAAATGAAATTGATGCAGGGAAGCTGCAGATTGAATTATACTGATCAAGATTTAGAGGTAAAGCGACCTACAGAATTGAAGGCACAAATTAAAGATGTGATTATAGCAATGCCACTATGGAGAGAATTGGATAAATGGGAAGAAAGATGGGCTAAAAATAAAAGTGCCAAGAAGGTGATAGGAGATACTCCGCCTCCAGGTGGAGGTCTGGGAGCAGCAGGAAATTTCCCTCTAAGAGAAGTTCAGAATGGGGTATATGTACATGTGCCATGGAGCAGGGGTCATTTAGCAGCATTTACAAATGATTTTCCTCGGCTGAGGGAGAAACCTGCTGACTGGTATAAACAAATTGATAGGTTTGTCAAGATATCGAAGGTGTTCTGGATTGATCTGAATACCCTATTTGACATAGTGGTTCCAGGAGATTTATGGACGGCATGTAAGGTTGCTGTCGATTCACCTGCTGCGGAACCAGGTAGAGATCCGGTAACTAATGGCCCTTCAGCTGAGGTGATGAAGAAATATGAACAAGTGATTTCATGGTTGCAGTCTAAGGTGGCCCCGCAGACTGTTGATTGGCTTAAAATTGATCGTACTACTCAGGATCCCAAAGAATCGATACATGACTATTATGAGAGACTTTTAGTGGCATTTAACCACTTGGCTGCTAAGGCACATTATGCACTTCCATTGACTTTCCATTGAAATCAATGGAAACTCCATGACGAGTTACCCTTGTCATTAGCACTGAAGGGGTTAAACAACATAGTGGATTGGATACTGTTGAGCCAAAAGATATGGGACAGTTTGTTTCTAAATTTGTGTTGGGATTGAGTTCTGATATCAGTTTGATGATACAGCACCACTTGATATGTTGGCAGAATAAATCTGTCGACGAAATTCTGCGATATGCAAAATACTGCAGTAACAGGTAGAGGCAGCACAAAAGAAAACAAAAGAGAAACTAATGGTGGTGCAGTTGAGGAATGCCAAAAGGCCTGACTGGGGACAAGGAGTTGGAGGTGCGATGGGTCGAGGAAGAGAAAGGAACCAACAGATTGTGCCCCAACCTGGACAGCGTAGAGGAAGGGGTGCAGATGTTGGTATGGGAGCTGAGTGGGTGGCAAATCAAAAACGTGTGACAGTTTGTCACTATTGTCACAAAATCGGGTATCTGAAGCATGAGTGTAGATTGAATCCAGCAAATCAATTGCAATATGAGGGAGAGGGACAAATGTCTGAAGGTGTAAATACTGTGACACAACTCATATTCATGTATGGGGGAGGTTGTGAGCCCCAAGTGCAAATACCACAGCTGCCAGGAATACCCATGAGTAATCAGACATATCGGCAAATGCCTTACTTTGAGATAAAAGACAGATTAGATCAAATACAAGACCCTCTTGAGTATCAGAGGGGGGTGCAGGGAGAGTGCACTTTGGGTTCTTCCCTGGAAGTGGATCAAAGTGGACCGTTTGTAGATGCAAAGGTGAATGCACATCCTGTTTCCTTTATGTTAGTCACTGGAGCTGCTCGCTCCATAGTAGGAACAGAAGTGGTCCAAAATTTAACCCCGTCAGGAAAATCGATCCAAGTAGTGGGAGTAACTAATTTGAAAATGAATAACCCATTAACAAATGAATTACCAGTGACAATAGGACCCTTTTAGGACACACCATCCAATTTGTGGTGTGTGATTCCAGCCCAGTCTGTCTGCTGGGATGAGATCTTTTGTGTAAGTTAAATTGTACCATCTCATACACTCCGAGGGTTGTGGAGTTGCAAACCTATGATGACGATGGCGATTTTAAAATGTCCAATATGAGCTTGTGTGCAGAGCTGTTCGTGGTGCTCACGATAGAAGACCTACCATATGATTTGAGAGATTCAGTTTCTCCAAAAGGTGTGGGATTTCACAGGGGAGGAGATAGGATTGATTCGAGGAGTTGAACCTGTTAAGATACAGGTCAAACCCAATGCTGCATTCCCACGAATCCCGCAGTATAAATTGACTCCAGAAACTGTGGCTGGAATACGACCTGTAATTGAGTCCTTGATTGCACAAGGCATTCTGAAGGAGATAAGTGGAAGTCCCTGTAATTCACCTATAATGGGACTTCAGAAGCCTAGTGGCAAGTACAGAATAGTGCAGGATTTCCGCAGGGTCAATGAAATCGTGATCCCATGTTGTCCTGTGGAACCAAATCCAGCTGTTATATTATTTCAGATACCAATAAATGCAAATCAGAGGATCGCCAAACAATTTCAAAAAGATTTTCAACCGTCCAAAATTTTTGGGAGTCTTCCAATAATAGGTCCTTAGGCAGTATGTTTAATTCAAGAAGATTCTTTCTTTTTTCTTTGATCACAGTTCAAAATCCATATAACAAAAGCAGTCACAATCTTCTTCTCTACTATTATAATTTGTATTCCAAGCAAATTCCAAACAATACATCAGCCGACGCGTTTAAAAATATAAATAAATCAACACAAAGATCATATTTATGGGTTTCTAAAAGTTTACATAGTTAATATTCACCCAATTGACAAATCCTATATATAAATCAAAAAGTCACCCTGCCTATATTCATTCAATCACATACAAAAATATGTCGATATTTAAAATTAATGAATCATATACGAATGTCAATCAAATGAATCCCATTCGAAGTTTGTTTTAATCCGGTGTCAAGGATATATAGCTATGAACTCATAATGAGGTACCCCTCATAGTATCCTTATCTCTTTCAGAATGCCCAGAAGAGTATCGAACAAATTCACACTTGTGATGATTAGTATAAGCGATTGGTCCTCACCTTAAATATTGAACTGCTGTTTATGTATCTGCTTTCAAAGGATCTTATAGAAATTTAACTGGATTCTGGTGCTTAGCTATCAATAGAAAACAAGGAGAAAATCGCCAGTATTAAGCCTTTGTTATCCAGCTACAGAAAAAATGGTTTATTTAAATTTTCAACTGTACCTATTTGTATGGGGAGTCTCCCCATATGCAGATTTAATTGCATAAAAAATACCAAATTTAATCTAAAATATTTTCCCATGGCATTTGGCTGATATTAGGACTCACCTCACCAGATTTCCTTGGTGAAGCATATGCTGCGTGATCTAGTTAGCCTGATTCAATTTCAGATATATTTCAAACTTCCTTGCTAAAATGAGAGAACCAACATCTATTTCAATATAGAGACCACACTATATAAGTATTACTTTAAATTCACTACAAAATATTTTTGACTCACCCTTTCAAATCACTGGCTCTACAATCTTGTTCTTTGAATTTACAATCTTTTAGCGCCTATTATTCATGTAATTTTACTAGGAGAGAAAACTAAAGTGAAAAACCTATTAATAGGTCATAATCTCCCTTGCTGACCTTAATCATATCCCTCTCTTCTAATAAGAACTCACCAGTATTTCCAATGGAGTATGGTGTTCCCTCGTTCGACATGGCCCCATAAATCCTGCCGACGAAGAGAGAAATGCCTTCCCTAGTTTTAAAGTGCACATTAGCTAATCCTAATCCTTGGCTGATTTTCATTTCAGCCAATGAGAAACAGTTTCTCTTACCTGCTGCAGTTTCCTCTCTGGTCCGCCAATTGCCATGGACCAATCCTGGTCTGCTATTTCAATCAATCCCGAGCCCTTGTTTTAAGGTGCACATTAGCCAATCCTAATCCTTGGCTGATTTTCATTTCAGCCAATAAGAAACAGTTTCTCTTACCTGCCTGCAGTTTCCTCTCTGGTCCCCGAATTGCCATGGACCAATCCTGATCCTGCTATTTCAACCAATCCTGAGCCTGTATCTCAGGGCAGAGCCAATGATGGGTCTTTTCTAAAGCTGGGACAAAAGCGTCTCAGTTCCCCCGGTCTGCAGTGAAAGTTCAATTATGTATTATTACGCTGTTTATACCGTGACATTTGAATAAATGTGACTTTAATTAAAGCGCTTACAGCCCTGGCTCTGCCAAATTTGTATATTTGTTTTATTTTTAAGAATATATAGATATATTACCATTACTTGGGGAACACCAGTCACTTACCTGCTGAACCGCCATCGGGCGGAGCCGTGAGGGGAACGGCGGTGAAGGCAGACGCGAGCGGGACCACACTTCCCAGCGGCCCCTGAGGCAGCAGCGCGCTCGTGACGCACCAGGAGCGCCCGGAGGCGCCAGTAAAAGCCTGACCCCCCGGGAGCCCAGTGGGGAACACCAGTCACTTACCTGCTGAACCGCCATCGGGCGGAGCCGTGAGGGGAACGGCGGTGAAGGCAGACGCAAGCGGGACCACACTTCCCAGCGGCCCCTGAGGCAGCCAGTAAAAGCCTGACACCCCCTCTCGCCGCGCGGGAGCGCCCGGGGCTAAGCCCGGGCAAAGGACGGGCCCCTCTGAGGCCCTCAGAGATCAGCAGTGGTCGGGCGGGCCACATCTCTAACGCCCCTCTCTAAAGGTGAGACTTTTCTTGGCTAGTTGGCTGTTACCATGGCCAAACGTAATGTTGCTAGTAAAACTGTAAACACAGCCACCCAGGACGCTGAAAACTCTGAATCCCTCATTACGTCCTTTGAAGCATTAATAGACACTGCATTCAATGAGATTGTTGAAACTGAGAGGAGGTTTTCAATGGGTTCACCTACCACTAACCTACCGGCTGCAACGGGCAATTTAAGTGGTAACATGCACATATTTCCCGAAGTAACTGTGGAAAAACAACAATCTGCCGCTGTTAATTTGCCAATTGTTCTTGAGGACGAAAACACTATCACCTACACAGTCTCAGTTGAAGCCCCGGACCCTACCTCTCTACCAACAACCACTGAGCCCATTGAGAATACAGGAGCTAAGCGTAAAAGAGGCCCAGTAAAATCAACATATAACAAAAGGAAGCAGCCCCCTAGGACTGTTAACCAACCAACACCACAAAGTATGTGGAATAGGGGGAAGAAACAAAAACAATATACAGTATCCGAGCAGGTTCAACTCCATCTGGATGATGTCGTAGTCATAAACAATGATGGTCTAAATTCAATGACTATTTCCACCCAGACGGATTCTTTCACTGTAAATAGCTCGCACTCTAAATCTGAGGGAAATCTCATCGAGACCATTGCGGATACAATTTTTAAGCAACTCGAAGGTCAAATGATCAAACAATTTAATAATATTTTTAAGAGATTAGACAGACTGGAAAATTTAATAAAAAATGATGATGCTAAAAGAAAAGGCGTAGTGTCCCTGGATAAATTAAGAGGTGAACGTCTGCTAAAAGACCTGGAATCTACTACCCGCGCACTCACTAACAGTAATCACACAAACAATGGCAATCCGCCGATAGAAAATAGGGTTAAGGCAATAGAAGCTGCAAATGGTTCGCCAATAACTGTACCACCTGTGGCGACCACCAGCACAAGGGAAAGTAATCCCCCTGATCCCCCAAGTAAACCTTCCTTACCCTCTACTGTTACTAGTGCTTCTAAGAACAACCATAAATGTAATTCCGTTATAGGTACAACAACGCAGAACGCCTCTTCAAACCAAAGCCAGCGCTATAATAAGACCTTACATGAAGACACAAGGCCTTTTAAACATCAAGGCCCTGCCCTACATCTTCCACCTGAGGCGTGTCCTTACGTTTTAGTTCTGGCTGGGATTTCACCTCTCAGGGAAGGGCAAGGAGAGTCGTGGGTGCAATTGCACAATAAATGTATCGACTGGCTAACCAAGCACAAGGGGGTTGGTTATGATGTTTCCAAAGAAATTATATCCACACGCCGAGTAACATGGGTTGGTCCCCTTTTTAAAAACATTAACGGGGACTGCATTATAGTCAATTTTAGGAATCCTGGTACCGTGAAGTCTTTGTTAAACAAGAACTTTGTCCATCATGGCCCATCCACTCTGGTGACCCCCTTACCGTTAAATTATTTTTATCGTCCTCCACACAGAATGATGCAGCCTCCACCTGTGTTTCCATTACATAACAGGTTCTCACCACTTCACGACTTGGGTACACTGGATTGACTGTCTCCCACCATTGAAGTACCTGTTTCTATGTGTCCGGTCTCTGATTACAAAGTGGAAATATCCTCTGAGGTACCCCCACTAACATGTGAAACTTTTTTATCCGAAACACCATGTGAACTACAGGGGCAAACCACAACAGTACTTTCTCTAGTAACTGACCAGGCCCCTTGCTTGAGGCCTGATAATAACCTGTCATTACTCAGCTGGAATATTGCTGGCCTGAAGGCCAAGATGTAAATTACATCCTGGATGGATTGGGTCTCTTCTCACGACGTACTAATGTTCCAAGAAACTTGGTGCACCGATGACCTACTACTCGAGGGGTACAGTTGCCATAACAGGACTGTCTCGGCCCCCCCCTTAGGCCGCCCCAGTGGGGGCCTTTCCATCTGGGTTAAAATATCTGCAGAAGTAAAAATTGACCTACTTCAAACTAATAGCCCAAGTTTCATGGCACTGGCATACGTCAATAGGACAAGGCTATGTTTGATCAATTTTTATAATAATGACTTCTTGTCCCAACCAAATTGTAATTTTATTCTTTTATTTGAGTTTATTGATGAAATTATGGATGGACAGAAATATGGGAAATTTGATGGCATTTGTATAGGAGGGGATTTCAATGCACATTCACACTTTAGAAACCCCCCCTGCAGAAGAGGTATAGAACTATTAAATTTCCTTGCAAGTAGAGAACTTGTAAGTTGCATGGAGCATGCTGGTATGGAAATCAGCACTGCCCCGTTTCCCACTTTCATTGGTCACGGTAGTGGTACCACGATTGATTATGTATTTGTCTCACCTACTGTCGCCAATGTTTTAACGAAGGCTGAGGTTGTGTGTAAAGTATATAGTGACCACCTCCCTATTGTAATTCACATACTACTTCCAAGGGGCAAATGCCCACAAACTGAAATAGGCGCAAGAAATCTGGAAGTATCAAGTGATAAATTGAGGGTAACCTGGAGGGGCGTGAATAACAGGGAAACCCTGGTAAAGGTCATCAAAAAACATCCAGCCCTGATTGACATCTGCCTCACCAGCGATGACCATGGGGGTAACATAATCAATTCATTTAGTGAACTCTGCTCTGTAATAAAAAGTGAGATCTCCAGATCTGTTTCGAGGATATCTGAGGAAACACCTAGATGGTTCGATGCCTCTTGTTCTAAGGCAAATAGGAAGTTAAGGGCTGCTTTAAAATCTGAACCCAGAGATATCCCTCAAATAAGGTTACTCAGAACAGAGTATAAATCCATCCTATGAAATAGAACTAATGAACTGGTTAGGACTCACTGGGATTCCCTGGCACGTTCGGCCGAACTGAAAGACACTACCGGGTTTTGGAGGGAGGTAAAGAACCTAAGATCGATAGGGTCAAACTTAACGGCAATTAATTGTAACATCACTGGACCCACATGGGTTGAACATTTTGCTAAAATTTACGCCACACCGGACAACCCCGCTTCAACCACCCTCCCTTTAAGCCCCCTTAACATCTCCTTCTCTGAGGTTATGTTATGTTATTAAGCTTTTGTATAGCGTACAGCTACTCACAAGGAGTGTCCCGACGAGGATGCCATTGCTGAAAGTGCAGGAAATAAAGCGCCTGGCCCCGATGGGCTCTCTATCGATCAGTTAAAGTGTGAACTTAACTTTTGGGCCCCATTGCTATGTAATGTTTTTAATAACTTAACGAATGAACAAATACCAGAAACATGGTCTTGTAGCACCATCGTGCCCATTTTTAAAAAAGGTGACAGGCTGGATCCTGGGTGTTACCGCCCTATATCGTTAATCGATAATACCTTGAAAGTTTTGGGAAGGGTGATTTTTAAAAGGATTAAAACTTGGGCGGAGGAGAGCAAGATTCTACATCCCAGCCAGCTTGGTTTCCGTAGTAATGTTGGCACGGTGGAACAATGTTTGAACTTGAGTCTGATTATGGCAAAATATAATACTGCTAAAAAATCTCCTTTATATTTTGGTTTTATGGACTTAAGTTCTGCTTTTGATTTTGTTAATCGTTCCCGTCTATGGTCCACCCTTCTTAATTATGGTTTGGATGATTATTTGGTGAACTTTTTAGCTTTTTTACATAGCGATCTAAGAGCTCGTGTGCGTATTAATCAATCCGGCGAAGTCTCTGACGACATTAGCATTGGTAGGGGGGTCAGGCAGGGATGTGTGCTGGCCCCCCTCCTTTTTATTCTCTACATCAATAATTTGAGCTCCTCGTTGAGTACTTTAACAAAAGATGTACCCTATGTGAACGGAGTCCCTATACCTACCCTCCTTTATGCTGATGATGCGGTCCTAATGGGCCGCACACCAAAGGCACTCCGTATTTTAATCTCAGGCTTTGTCCATTTTATGGCAGACCTAGGCTTGACCACTAATTTCAAAAAATCATTAATTATGAGCTGTGGCCCTAAAAAACATAAAATTGCTGAGATTAAATCAGGGTCAAATGTTTTGAAAAGCACTTGCACTTTACCCTATTTGGGGTTGCTATTCTCTAGCTCTGGCTCGTGGCAACCACATGTTTCTTATGCCAGGAACAAGTTGGGTAAAGCTATAAATTGTGTCACTTCTTTGCGACAACCTTCCCACGCTGATGTGATTACACCACTAGTAAAAATTTATCAAACCCAATGTATCCCAACTGGCACTTATGGCGCCGAGGTTTGGGGTTACACAAATTGTATCCATCTCCAAACCGAAGAAAACAGGTTTTGTCGGAAGGTGCTGGGTGGGGTCATTTGTTCCCCTCAATACATATGTCATAATGAATTAAACATCTCTTATATAGAAGACTTTGTAAGATCAAGACCAGCACTCTTCTGGCTAAAATTATGGATTAACCCGGCTGCCACTTTGACCCGTGATATAATTTTGGACTGCCTAAAATGTGACAGGGCACACTATATACCCTGGTTAAAAGCTGTAAAAGATTGCCTTGACAGCGTAGGTCATGGTCATTTGTTTACTTCACCCACTTTAATAAATCGTTCCCACAAGATTACTATTCATAGGGCACTGTATCATTTGTATAGAGAAGAGCGGGAAAGGAAAAATCTGTCAAAGTGTACTGTCATAAAATACATGGGCTATTCTGATTCGCAAACTAAACATCCAGGCCCTCCTCACAGATATCTATGTTTACACCTTGGCAGATGGAACAGAAGCTTGCTGTTTCGCTTCCGTGATGGGAGCATAGTAAATCTGTTACATTTTCATTTGGGTTACAATAAACATTTAGAAACCCTGTATTGTCCTTGTAACCCAAATATGAAACAGAGCCTTTTGCACTTTTTGTTTTTCTGCGGTTTTTATAAAACTCTTTCTGCTCATTACTTAATGTCTTACTGCAGAAAACAAAAGTTGACTTGCTTTAGAAAAGCACTGAGAACCTTTTTATTATTGGAATCTGATGAAGTAATATTCAGAGTGAGCTGTTTTCTCAAAGCTGCCGTTCGATCACGAGCCACTTTATATATTGATGTATAACATCCGCACACTGTATTTTTTATGCACTTTATAAATGCTCTCTTTGCACATTGGGTCTTATTTGCTCTTTTGCACATGACTGATGAGGACTAATTAAATGTTGCTGCTATTTTTCCATCCATCTTTCTATCTCTGTTTGTTGGAAAACAGTTTTAATTGTGTAAAATGTTGTTGTTTTTAAGAACAGGAGGGACACCTTGTGTGTTCATGTGAAATAGATTAATTGGTTTATGCCTTTTCTTTCCAGCTGTCATATTATTATTGCACTGCATTGTTTTAAAATTGCATTTGTATGCACTTTTATGGATGTTTTTATTCCGAATAAAGATCCTTTGACTGACTTGACTAGATATATTACCAAAAGAAACAGTGCTTGATAATCCCGCTATCATAAGGTACTTGAAATACAGCGAGACATTCCTTGCTCTAATCCTCCTGGTGGTCATGTTATGTTAGATACAGTGGACCCATACTTTGCACGAAATTATAACCAATACAAAAGCCCTTATTGTGGGTATCGGCCAAAGGTTCTAGTTAACAACAGCAACCCCAGCGTCTAGGTTTTACCGGTCTGCGGCAAGAGTTGAATTTCGCGAGACTAACATTATTATCACAAGCATTAATATGAACAATAGAACGGTCTACTGCACTAGCAGCGCTCACTTTGAAAGTATATGTATTAATTCTGAATTTAACGAAACTCGCAGTATTATCACAGACATTAATATGATCGATAGAACGGTCTACTGCACTTGCAGAGCTAACTAAGAAAGTATGTATATTGATTCTTATAATTGTATTT
The DNA here is from genome assembly GCF_964261635.1 of Lissotriton helveticus. NCBI lineage: Eukaryota > Metazoa > Chordata > Amphibia > Caudata > Salamandridae > Lissotriton > Lissotriton helveticus. The sequence goes on along the minus strand of NC_136067.1, from coordinate 1,871,809,839 downwards.
TTACCGTAACGGTACTCATTATTGACACAATTTGATGTGGACATTTTAACGATATGATTAACTTTGAATGCTAACTAATTTTATTATGATTCTACTCTTACAAGAATAACAAAACTAGTGTGGACATTTTAACGGTATAATACACTCACAAAACCACCTGAAAGAGTATTTATGTTAATTCTTATAATTACATTACTGCGAGGAGCAGTGTTCATTTTAAACATAATCGTATTCTGCCCTGATTAAGGCAAGACTTTCCTTATTATATGTCAAAAAGAATTTCCCCCTTGGGTAAATTTACTACAACATCCACATTTATATAGACAAGATTCAGTTCATAAAAGGAGTAGAGAAGAAAGTATAAAAATAATAAAAGAGCGTCATGAAAATTGTACAATTTAGTCAGATGTAAGTTAAAAACACAATACACAATATAATTCAATAAAAATGCAATAATACATAAAATATATAATAATATACACAAGTGGGAAACAGTACAAAGGAAAGTTTGATTCCTATTAAGCTGAGACAGATACAGAAGTCCAACACATAATCAAACTCTAATACATGAAATTGTTTTCGTTAGAGTCGTTGTTTCCCAGATTTAACGTATCATAACTCATGGATTGCATCGACGCATTTCGGTGGGCATATATTTCTACAGATCCATCACCTTCTTCAGGATGAATTATATGAATCCCACAAATACATTAAAATGCTGGCTATTAAGGCCTTTAGTCCCGGACAGATTATCCCAGGCACCAATTTCCGTACGTTTAAAATCGGAAAAATGTGTGCAGAGTTACTTCGTAATCCCGTTCCACATAAATGCAAGACCGCCAGCAGCCTGCTAATTTCCAAAAAGACAGGTGGTCCGATAAAACGCCTCATTCTCTCCTTACTAATTGCATTACTATAAACCGGTCCACTGTATTCCCATTAATCCACTACTATAAAGAGAATATATCCATACTAATATTATAAAGAGAGAGCCCAAACCTTTGAGGCGGGTAATCTCAGTAACCACAGCACCAATCACAACACCCAATACAGCATTGGAAAGGGCAATTGCAGCAGAAGGACATAGGCTATGCAGACGGCCCCCATATATATTTTTTTTCTTTTTTTTTTTTTGCAGAGTTTTATATTACGCGAACTTGACCCGAACTGAATCAGGTATCAGAGCGCTTTACATAGCACCAGTTACGTTACATGAGGACACACATTCATTTTTGTTAGGCACAGGGAGATTAAGTGATTTGCCCAGAATCACAGGATGTTTGGCGTCGTTACCAAGACTCGAACCCAGATCCCCAGGTCCGAGGTCGAGCGCCTTAGCCGTTAGGCCAACTCCTCTATACATTTAAAAGGTAATAGAACCATGCCAGCAAAGTAGTCCCTTGTGGGCGTGTCTGTGTTGTGCTGTGGGCGTGGGCTGGGGGCGTGACTAACGCTGGGGGCGTGTAGTACAGCCATCACATCGTGGGCTGTGAGCGTGTGCTGGGGGCGCGACAAACGCTGGGGGCGTGTGTCCGCCCTTCATGCCATGTGAGTCGTACATACAAGCGGCAATTACGTTGCTGCGCAGCATCAAGGGGGACGCTGGGGGTGTGAGAAACATTGGGGGCGTGTGTCCGACCTTCAAGCCATGTGAACGCAATTGCGCCGCATCAAGGGGCACGCTGGGGGTGTGAGAAACGCTGGGGGCATGTGCTACATTCCGCCCTTCATGCCATGTGGGTCGTACATTCATCAGAAGATCGTCTGCTGTGGCCGTGTGCTGGGGGCGTGGCAAACGTGTTCACCTGGAGGCCTGGTAAGTAACGTTACTGCAGCCTCTCCTGCGCGCTGTTACTGAACTCTCTCATTCAACGAAATTACACGCGCCTGCTACCATCAACCCGGGCTCTAGCCGGGCTCAGGCGGCGGATCAGTACACTAATTACACACGCCTGATAACATCAACCAGGGCTGCAGCTGGGCCTCAAGTGGGGGAACAAGCAAATGAGCGTGTCTGCGGGGACAATTACTGCAGCCTCTCCTACTCAACTCTCTCATTAAACGGATTTAACCGCGGCTGATAACTCTCTCATTCAACGACACTACACGCGCCTGCTAACATCAAGGCTGTAGCCAGGCTCAGGCGGCGGATCACCACACCAATTACATGCGCTTGCTAACATTAACCAGGGCTGCAGCTGGGCCTTCTCCTTCCCTATTCTAATGAAACAAAAAAATGTTGTCTACCGCGAGATTTTAAAATAAATTGACCTTGCCAAATACACACATTACACACATTCTATTTCATACCCGGACAACGTCGGGACGGGCTGCTAGTGTACAATAAATGTATGGTTGTCTTAATTATACCTATAAAGGCTAGTTCTGTAAGCGATTCTAATTTGTTAATGTGTCAATGAAAGACAAACCTACAATGTAAAATCTAAGTTACTTAATTTGCTTCTGCACCTTTTATTTCCCTAAAATATGTGATATCCCATTCTTCTATTATAAGAAATAATGCAGTTCACTAACACTATTGAGGCCATAAGACACTGTCCTACATCGACTTATCCATTTAGCCTCTTGCTGTCTCAGTACTAATTCCCAATCACCCCCTCTTCTATGGGGCACTACTTTCTGTATTCCATGGAATTTAACATTAGTCTGATGCGCATGATCCCATTGCATATGTTGATATAAGCTAGAATTTTCATCCCTTTTAATCACTGCCGTCTGTGTTCTTGAATCCTAAGCTTCAAAGACTTCCAACATCCAAATACTCAATTTTGGACTGGAATCAGAAAATAGACATGGTACCGAGTGGCTCCAACCCCAACCCAAAGGTTTTTTTGTATGCAGTAACTGTAATGTGTGCGACCTTGGCATCAATCGCACTAAAAAATTCAGGTATAATACTTTACGAACTTACAATGTAAAGGAATTCATCAATTGCAACAGTACTGGAGTGTTTATGCAATCGTGTGCGAATGCTCGCAAATTTACATTGGGAGTACAAAAAGAGTCTTTAAACTTAGGATTAAAGAACACAGACGGCAGTGATTAAAAGGGATGGAAATTCTCACGTATATCAACATATGCAAAGGAATCATGCGCATCAGACTAATGTGGATTTTGAACTGTGCTCATTGAAAAAAATAAAAAAGAAAGAATCTTCTTGAATTCAACATACTGCCAAAGGACTTATTATTGGAAGACTCCCAAAAATTTTGGACGGTTGAAAATCTTTTTGAAATTGTTTGGCGCTCCTCTGATTCGCATTTATTGTTTTAGTTATTTGTGGTACTGAAGCGGTGGGCCACACAGAGTGAGCTCCAGTGTTCATTATAATAATCTTTCCAGACATCAGTATAATCAACTAGTGCGCCCAAGGTGCTTTACCCTAACAGCTTAGATGCCTTAAATGTTCATATTTAAGATACCATTTGAAGCAGAATGGTTTACAGTCATTGATTTGTGCCAGGCATTTTTCTCCATACCATTGCATGAAGATAGCCAATATTTTTTTGTGTTCAGGATGGCCGACCGTGTGTTAACATGGTGTAGAATCCCTCAAGGGTATACAGAAAGTCCCTCTATCTTGTGTTTGAAAAACAATCTTGAAGGCTGGTGATGCCCCAGAACTCAGTCCTGGTAAAGTAAATCGACGACCTGTTGGTCGCTTAAGAGACTGAGGATTCTTGCAGGATCAATACATGGGCCTTTCTCAATCATTTGGCATGGAATGCACACACGGTATATCTCCAAACAAGCTCCAGTATTGTCAAACAGAAGAGCAGTATTTTGGTCACCGAACTGAAAAGGGAAAACGAAGAGTGTCACCCAATCGCATGGAGATGATTCTGCAAATGGCAACTCCGAAAACAAAGAAAGAAGTCCGATGTTTTTGGGAATCGTCGGCTATCGTTGGCAGTGGATCCCAAACTTTTCCTTGCAAGCAAAGCCACTTTTGAAGTTGACTTGAAAAGACATTATCGATTCGGTACCATGAGATGAAGATTGCTTGGGAGCCTTCCATGAGCGGAGAGAGAGCCTATGTCGCGCCCCAGCTCTGGGAATGCCAGATTGCAACAAAGCGTTTTCGCTTTTCTGCTGTGAGAAAGATGGATGTGCATTAGCGGTCCTTATACAGACACATGAAGGTGCCCGTAGACCAGTGGCTTATTTTTCCGCTACATTAGATCCTGTAGCTTCTGCATTGCCCGGATGTCTCAAATCCGTTGCTGCAACAGGTGTCAGCATTGAGAGATGTGAAAGCATAGTAATGGGTCACCCACTTATTGTTTATGTGCCACATTCAGTAGAACTATTAATGACAAGAACAAAAACTCAACATTTAACAAACAATAGATTTACAAAGTATGAGCAGGTTATATTTGCTTCTGAAAATGTTACTCTAAAACGTTGTACAACTTTGAACCCTGCTACATTGTTTCCTCTTCCACAAGAGGAAGGAGAAGATTGTGAAGAGCATGACTGTCTGGATGTTACTGAACTATCTACCAAACCCAGACCAACCGTGGTCGATGAACCGTTGCCCGAAACTGATTTGATCCTTTTTGTTGATGGTTAATGCCTAAGAGATAATGAAGGGTGCTTACGAGCAGCTTTTGCTGTGAATACTATCTTGGGGGTGGTTGAAGCTCCTTCTTTGAACAGAGTATACTCTGCTCAGGTGGCCGAAAATATTGCTTGGATACGTGCTTGTACCATCGCAGATGGGGTTCGAGTGACTATCTATACGGACAGCCAATATGGGTTTGCAGTGGTTCACAATTTTAGACAGTTAATGTCCAAAGGGGATTTTTAACGTCATCAGGATCCCCTATCAGTAACGGAGAATATGTATGTCATTGGAAGCTTAACAGAGACACAAGGCAATAGCCGTAGTGAAGTGTGCAGCTCATGGGAAAGGAGAAGATTTTGTCACCAAGGGTAATAACTATGCTGACGAAGTAGCCTGTTTTCGTGTACTACATCTTTGTGTTTACAATCGTGAGTACTAAGGGAGAAAGTACAGAAGAGACCGAGCTCAGCATGTTGTTGGCTATAGCTGATACATGGGATGACAATCGAGGGTGGAAGAGAAACAGTAAGAACAAATCCAACTGTGAAGACTCTTGATGAGGCGGAACAATTAAATGAGCCAGAAAAAATAAACAAGGCAGCTTCCGAAGTCAATTCAGATTCGGAAATAGACGACATTGCAGAGGTGAACTTCGAACCAGAGCAGAGTGAACAGCCTGGTGTAGAAGGATCAGATCAAGAGGAAGAGAGGAGAGCAGATGCTGCAGCAGCAAATTGGCCAACAAAGAAAGAAAGGCTGAACATAAGGCTTGCATCTGAGAAAAATCTCGCTCCAATTCCTGAAACATCTGAATCAGATCAAAGTGAAACTGAAGAAAGACCGGATGGTTTAAGACCATCCAGAAGGGAGAGAGTACCGTCTTTAAAGTACGCATCTCCTGAGTGGGCGTACCTGGCTGCAGATGCAGAGACCTGAGAGATCTGTGAGGTTGGGGACCAGCACAGTAGTCCATGGAATTGATGCCTACGGAATCCAGACTCTGACAGTTCCCGATCCACCCAGGCTGAGTGGGTTACGCTTTTTGATCCTCAACCAGGTTGCTTTCCCTACTTTTGGTCGACCGTCAACCGCTCAAGGAATGGGAGAAATCTGTGCTGAAATTTTACAGCTTGTTCTTGCTATGCTTGGATCTAATATCATAAATGGTGAAGAGTGAACTGTAAAAGACATTTTATTAGCCTTAGAAGGAAGATAACCTGCCCCAAGAGGAAGAAGATTTAAAATTAGGGGCTTTCAGAAGAGAGAATAATTGAGGGTTAGGGCTGACTACTTCTCTTCAATAGGTTTAGTATCATTGAACCGGACATTGCAAAATCAAACGGAGAAAGGAAAATAAAAAGACATTGTAAAGTACTCAAAGAAGCAAAGTAAAGAAAACAGAGACTTTGTTGCCTTCAGTTACGTTTCAAAGCAACACTGACATTCAAAATGGAGTCCGAGAAGTCAGGACGCAAGCAGAAATGCATAAATGGTACCCTTATCGTTGTGGTGCTTATTGTCATAGCTCTGGTGATTGTTACATCTTTGGTTGGATCTCACGATGCTGAAAAGAATGAAATAACACCTACCCCAACTACTGTAGACGTAAGAGAGGGTGCATCAGCCTAAGTTAGAGATATGATCAGAGAAACTAGTCGGATGTTACACGTAGATTTGTCAAAAGGAGATTTTACGCTGAATGCATATGCTCGTTTGGTGTATGAATATGTGGATAAAATGGAAGCGAAAGATTGTTATGTGTGTATGCAATTACCAGCATCAGTAGAAGAGGGCATCTGATATTATCACTTACCTTTGACCTATGGCATCACATGTAGTGTGTTGCTGAGCATTTTTTATAGTAAGGCCCATTTTAAGTACTATTTCTCCAAATATGATGTGGTACTCTCAGAAGGTCCAGCCCTGAAGTACATGAATAAGTAGGATTATTATAAGGAAGTAGGGAGGATCTCTACGTATTGCATGCCTACTATTACCTTAGATACATTGTATGCTCATAGATACAATTTGACTTTCATGTTAACAGACATTGAAAAGAAATTTGTAGATCAGATAGAAGATCAACATAGACAGACTATTTAGACCAGACCCAAAACATAAGGTTATCCCATGGAAACAGGAAGAATTAGATCATAAGGCAAAGGGAAGTTCTGGTCCAATAGCATTAGACTTCCAGCAAAAAGGAAAATTATGCATTAGACACAGATCAACTTATTATGACAAATATTTGTGGGTGAGAGTGGTTGTGAACACATTTTTTTAATTGAGGAGGCAATAAGAAAGGCATTATTGGACAAGTTAACCATAGTAGCAAATGTGTATTTTGTGTGTGGAAAAGGTGCTTATGTGAAATTGCCCAAGAATTGGTATGGTACATGCTACTTAGCAGTGGTATTCCCTAAACTTTTTCATATAGATGATCTATGGCCTTTAGAAGGAAAAGGCGTGCACAGAGGAAAACGTTGTGCAAGTGCTGGAGAAATTGTTGGAGATGTTTTTGGAGCTAGGATTCAAAGTGTGGGTGTAATCTTGAAAATCAGAAAGTTGGCAACAATAGTGGATAAACTCTCTGTGATTACAACCCAAATATTGTTACTCGTTGATGGGAGATGGTCTCGATAAGGGCTATGGTTCTTCAAAATCGTCTTGCTTTAGATGTCCTCTTGGCAAAAGCCGGAAGAGTTTGTAAATTACTGAAAGTTCAACAATGCTGCACGTATATTCTGGACAATAGTCGGGATATACGGAAATATATCAGTAACATTTCAGAGATACATCAAGATTTGCGTGATTTGGCTGCAGATGGACACTCATTTTTTTCAATGTAAGGGATTTGGGAACAAATTGACAAGGGATTTAGGAAGATTGGAAGCTGGTCTGGTAGCCTAGGACAAGGGATAGTGGGAACATCTTGAAACCCATTATAATAGCAGTCATATGTATCACTGTTTTATTGGGCACCATCAAAGCGTATAATTGGCAAAAGGCTACCCATAATGAGAACTACTTGAAGAAACGAGAGCAGCAGTTAGAACGACTGTAGGACAGTCATTATCTGCATCTTAAAGGGTTAGAAAAATTCAGACAGGGATGGCAAGCACAAACCTCTGTTTAGGTCGATCTCTTCTGCAAGGAGAAAACTACAAGGGAATAAGATGTTGGTATTATGACACTAGTCATCAGAGGGGGGGACTGATAGAGCGCTTACAGCACTCCAACTTGTATGGGTGCATTATGCTCATGGTTTAAACGTACTTGCATATATGTTTATCATTACAGTGTATTATGTTTATCAAATGCATTTATTTCACATCTTAACAAGAAATGTAATGTGCACTTTTAAACAGAATTTACATGTATTAGAGACACCATCATCTCAGTATGTATAATGTGCATTAAATTCATATCAATGTAATAGTGTGTGTTAAAGTTGTCTGCACTGTAGGCCCAGAGTTATAAGTTGTTGACAGTTTCGAAAGTCCTGGTTGCTGAAGAAATAATTAAATGTATCTGTGTGTGCCAGAACAGTACGCTCTCACCCCACTGCACGTATCGGAATTCTAACTTGTTATTATCAGTTTAAGGAGATAATCGGAATGCCTTTGAAGAGTCTGAGAAGCGAGAAGGGAGGATATCTTCTGTGCCTGGCCTTTCTGAACCTCAAGGACAATAGCAGTCAGAAATTTTAATTAAAGGAGTAATGGAAAACTGCTGTGAAACCTTGCAAGTAAAGTAATTCATCGCGTGATACATTTTGGAGGGGGCTGAGTTAGGCCTTAGACAAGGAATTAGATTCAGCCTCCATCTTGTGTTGTATTTTACTTCTTGAATTTTTCAC